>NC_068314.1:10311786-10911786 GCF_025860055.1 Xyrauchen texanus
TCCAACGATATGAAAAATTCCTATGTCGGCCATTTTGAATTTAGTCATAAAATACAGTATTTTATGAATGACTTGGCGTATCGTTACGAAACTCGGTATGTGTCTTTGGCACCATGCTCTGTAGGGACTCAAAAAGTTTCGGGACAGCGCCACCTTGTGGTCAAACATTACTATGCTATTTCATAAAAATGCTATTAGCTATTAATTGCTTTTGCCTACTTTCATGAGTCTGGTCTTGATAGATTCCATGGTTCATACCGAGAACAATGAAACCAATTATGTCATGATTGAGTAAACTTCCTGTCCGACATTTTTAAATGTTTTGAAAACATACGAACGTTCGAACCCCTTCTAGACTATTTGTCTGATTTGCACAAAAATTGGCCTGCATCATCAAGAGGCACACACGACAAAGAATTATTCACAGAATTTTTATATATGATACCGTTTTCGAATGACGCTTCAATGAATTCTAAGAAGAATGCGCAAAATTAAACTTGAGGCTGTATCTCCGCAACGCTTTTAGGGATTGGGATGAAGCGTTGTACGTGTTATCACCATTAAGTCCCAAGGTTACCTACAGTGTTTTGGCACACTGTCCCCTACAAGTTTAGAGATAGAAAAAAAGCTATTTTGGCTTATAACTCTTGAATGCATCATGCCCAGATAGTACCTCAGCAGTTTCAGAACAGTGTCATATACTGGACAAAAGTGAAATACCAATGTTTAGTTATTTTTTAAGTAAATCTTTTTTTATGATTGAAAGTTTACTTTTTCTGACTCCTCATACACTGTTCATAGGACTCTAACCAAAAAAATGTCACAATGCTTCTTTTGCTGATCATGGTGCCAATTATTGGCTTGACCCCGGTATCGCTGCTTGCAGCTATATTTCTATTTTTTTCCCTGTCTCAATCTCGGGATTCAAGGTTACCAGAGCCGGCGAAATCCACCTCCGTTCCTGCTTGGTATCGGACTCCACTGCTAAATGCAGCCGGTGCCAACCAGACATCACTTCAGTATATTACGATCCAACCATAATACCTAGAATACTTCATATGCCACTGCCTGAACCTTGAGGTTAGGATAGACCTCACCGTAGTGACCTGCTGGTTGAAATGCAATGCACCTCACTGATCTCTGCCTGCACCACCTTGGTCTAATGATGGACTACACTCTTAAAATGGAATGCATAGACTTTCAATTATTTGCCCACAAAATCCTTCATCAGACAACTATCAAAGGACAATGCATTAATTTGAACTTCTGCAGTTAATCAAGGCTGAATTTCAAAGATATTAGACATTATATATTATAGTTAAACCAAAATCGTGGTACCGGGTTCATGGGCACGGTGCCCCCTAGGTGATTTTTGCCAACAACTTGCGCATTTCCGTGCTGGCCTGGGGGTCTCCCAAAGACGATGGGAGGTGTCCTCTAGAGTCAATCTCCTATTAGCAGACACCACGGGTGTGTCCGGGAGGGGGAGGGGCTGTCCATAAACAGAGTATTTGTCCACTTACCAAGTATATTATGACACTTTATCCCTGGGGGCCCCGGACCCCGAGATGTGTCCGGGAGGGGGCGAGGCTGTCCATAAACAGAGTATTTGTCCACTTACCTCATTTCAGGGAATTATGGTTACAGTCATAACCTTATCATTATCATCCATAGCTGACACAATGGGGAATGTGTACATAATGCCATGTTACTGATTCACACGTGTAACGATGCCTAATAGTCAATGGGGTAGCAAAGAAATTCAAGAGCTCTATTAATTCTAGGAAACATGGGCAGTTGGGCTATTCCGTTGCAAACAATAGTACCACTTCCTCGCCCTTCTGAATTTTGCATAATACTTGAAGTAAGTGGACAGGAGGGAATGCATACTTGCATCCCACTGGCCAATTGTGGGCTAGATCATCCAGGCCCAGCAGGGCATGAGACAGGACTTACCACATGTGACAGTGTGTTATCTCCAGTGATGAAAATGTATCTATTTTGGCTTCCCCAAATCGATCCTGTCACGAACCCCGCTCCCTCGCTCCGCCCCCTCGAGCTTCCACGCTCGTTCCGCCCCCTCGAGCTCCCACGCTCGTTCCGCCCCCTCGAGCTTGCACGCTCTTTTTGCTCGCTCGAGCCCTCACGCCCACTTTGCTCCTACTCGCTCACATGCTCGTAGGCAATCTCCCTTCCTCGAGTTTGTCACGCGTTTCCAATCCCCCAGAACATTATGACCACCTGCACTCGCGTCATCTGCACTCCTGCACATTAGTTTCACCTGCACTCGTCTCATCACCTGTCATGGTTTACACCTGCACTCGCCCCTATATATATCACTACCCTTTCGTCTCACGGTTGTTGGTTATTGTATTTAGTTTCCCGTGACTTTGCCCCCCGCTAGTCTCGTCTAGTTCTGAAACTCCTCTCGTTTACCCCTTAGCTTGCCAGTTCCCCTTGTTCCCCTGTCTTTTGCTCCCTCTAGTCCCGTCTCGCTGATTCTGATTACCCCGGCTTTGACCCTATGCTTTCCACGACCTCTCTCTTTGGATTTGCCACTTTTATATTCTCCGATTCCCCGGCTTCGACCTCTCGCTCCCCTTGACTACTCTTCACTGGATTTGCCCCTTGATTGTACTTTTGCCTGCCTGCAATAAAACGCAGTTTGACTTACATTGTGACTGTCTCTTCTTGTGCGGGTTACAGAATAACCAACCGTTACCGAAGACAGTCACAATGCCCCGCGCTGAGGATTCGCGCAGCTCACTAGAGCGGAGGTGCACGTCACATTCGGCGCGAGGACCTACAGTTTGGAGGCAGGACCGAGAGCTCGCAGCCCAGGGGCAGCAGGTATGTTCTTTGTCTGATTTATGTCACCCTGTTTCACCTGTGTCTGCCCCTGAGCCCGTTGATGCTTTCCACGCATCCGCGAGCGCCGTATGCTCTCCATCCCCGGAGAGGTTTTATGGCTCATCGGACGCAAACCAAGGGTTTTCCGTGCAAGGCAGTGGTTATGTAACTCATAACCCCGTCCTTGACATTATGGAGCCAGCGGCCGGACTCTTGGGTTTGCGCCAGGGGAGCCAACCCTTGGAGGCTTATATTATGGATTTTTGTGCCCTGGCGTACCAGGTGAATTTTGATGAGGTGGCTCTGAAAGACATTTTTCAATTTGGACTGAATGAGCCAGCCTCATCATTCATGCCTGGTGGTCGCTGCTCTCTCAACCTGGCTCAGTTTATTGACCTCGCCCTACTGTACGCTGGTTCCTCGTTTACTGTGGAGGAGGCAGAAACTGAACCAGCGTTCCATACCACGGCCCCCGTCTTGAAGCCTACCACGGCCCCCGTCTTGAAGCCTACCACGGCCCCCGTCTTGAAGCCTTACACGGCCCTAGTCCCGAACCCGTCACGGCCCTAGTCCCGAAGCCTGTCATGGCCCTAGTCCCGAAGCCTGTCGCGGCCCTAGTCCCGAAGCCTGTCGCGGCCCTAATCCCGAAGCCTGACACGGCCCTAGCCCCGAAGCCTTACACGGCCCTAGCCCCGAAGCCTTACACGGCCCTAGCCCCGAAGCCTGACACGGCCCTAGCCCCGAAGCCTTACACGGCCCTAACCCCGAAGCCTGACACGGTCCTAGTCCCGAAGCCTGTCACGGCCCTAGTCCTGAAGCCTGACACGGCCCCAGTCCCGAGGCCTGTCATGGCCCCAGTCCCGAAGCCTGACACGGCCCTAGCCCCGAAGCCTGACACGGCCCCAGTCCCGAGGCCTGTCACGGCCCCTGTCCCGAAGCCTGTCACGGCCCCAGTCTCGAAGCCTGGCACGGCCAGCGAGTCAACGCCCATGCCGGCCACGGCCAGAGAGTCAGCGCCCATGCCCGCCACGGCCAACGAGCCAGCGCCCATGCCCGCCACGGCCAACGAGCCAGCGCCCATGCCCGCCACGGTCGGCGAGCCAGCGCCTGTAGCCTCGACCGTCCCCATGGCCATGTCCCCTGTTGGCCGAGGAAGCAAGAGAAGGAAGAGGGCCCCTTCTCCCCAGTCTTGTCTTGTGCTCAAGACCGCAGAGGTTCCCTCAGAGTCTTCCACAGCTCTACCGACCTCTGCTCCGCCCTCAGAGTCTTCCACGGCTCTGCCGGGTTCTGCTCCGCCCCCAGAGTCTTTCACGGCTCTGCCGGGTTCTGCTCCACCCCCAGAGTATTCCACGGCTCTGCCGGGTTCTGCTCTGCCCCTAGAGTCTTCCACGGCTCTGCCGGGTTCTGCTCCGCCCCCAGAGTCTTCCACGGCTCTGCCGGGTTCTGCTCCGCCCCCAGAGTCTTCCACGGCTCTGCCGGGTTCTGCTCCGCTCTCAGAGTCTTCCACGGCTCTGCCAGCCTCTGCTCGCCCCTCAGAGCCCTCGCGGCCTCCGCCTCTCGAGTCTCCCAAGGCTCCTCCTCCCAAGCCTCCCAGGGCTCCTCTCAAGCCTCCCAGGGCTCTTCCTCTCGAGCCTCCTAAGGCTCCTCCTCTCGAGCCTCCCAGAGCTCTACCTCCCAAGCCCCCCAGGGTTCTGCCTTTCAAGTCTCTCGAGCCTCCCAGGCGCCGCCTCTCAGGGCTTCTCTTCCCGAGTCTTTCAAGGCTCCTCCTCCCAAGCCTCCCAGGGCTCCTCTTCTCGAGCCTTCCAAGGCTCCTCCTCCCAAGCCTCCCAGGGCTCCTCCTCTCCGAGCCTCTCAGGGCTTCTCCTCTCCGAGTCTTTCAGGGCTCCCCCTCCCAAGCCTCTCAGGGCTTCTCCTCTCGAGTCTTTCAGGGCTCCCCCTCCCAAGCCTCTCAGGGCTTTTCCTCTCGAGTCTCTCAGGGCTCCTCCCCCCCCTCAAGCCTCTCAGGGCTTCCCCTCTCGAGTCTTTCAGGGCTCCTCCTCCCCTCGAGCCTCTCAGGGCTCCGTCCCTCGAGTCTTTCATGGCTCCACCCCTCAAGCCTCTCAGGGCTCCGTCCCTCGAGTCTTTCATGGCTCCACCCCTTAAGCCTCTCACGGCTTCCCCTCTCGAGTCTCTCAGGGCTCCTCCTCCCCTCGAGCCTCTCAGGGCTCCGTCCCTCGAGTCTTTCATGGCTCCACCCCTCAAGCCTCTCACGGCTTTGCCTCTCCGAGTCTCTCAGGGCTCCTCCCCTCTCAAGCCTCTCAGGGCTTCCCCTCTCGAGTCTCTCAGGGCTCCTCCTCCCCTCAAGCCTCTCAGGGCTTCTCCTCTCGAGTCTTTCAGGGCTCCACCCCCTTCCAAGCCTCTCAGGGCTTCGTCTCTCGAGTCTTCCAGGGCCCCACCTCTAGAGCCTCTCGAGTCTTCCACGACCTTTTTCCCTGAGCCTCTCACGGCTCTACTCCCAGAGACTCCAGAGCTTCCTAGGGCTCCACCTCTCGAGCCTCCTACGGCTCCGCCTCCCGAGCCTCCTACGGCTCCGCCTCCCGAGCCTCCCACGGCTCCACCTCCCGAGCCCCTCACGGCTCTGCTCCCAAAGACTCCAGAGCTTTCTATGGCTCCGCCTCTCAGGCCTCCTACGGCTCTACCCCCCGAGACTACAGAGCCTGCCAGGTCGTCGCCTCTGGGACCTCCCATGGCGCCACCTCCATTGGCTCCACCTCCTGAGCCTTCCAGGCCTTCCCCCCTAAAGCCTCCTTCGGCTCCACCTCCAGAGCCTTTCAGGCCTTCGCCCCTAAAGCCTCCTTCGGCTCCACCTCCAGAGCCTTCCAGAACCCCACCTCCAGAGCCGCCTACAGTGCCGCCTCTGACGGCACCGCCTTTCATGGCTCAGCCCGGACTTCCTGACCCTCTCCCTGTCCTGTGGCCTCTTCCCTGGCCTCCGGACCCTATTCCTGTCCGGTGGTCACCTTCCAGACCCCGGACCCAGTCCCTGTCCTCCAGTCAGCCTTCCAGACCCCCTGACCCTGTCTCTGCCCTACGGCTGCCCCCTAGATCTCCCGACCACCCGCCTGTCCGCTATGTTCCCCCAGACCTTGCCTTGATACTGCCCATTGACCCCATGGACTGTCTCATTTCCCTCTGTGCCCCTTGGACTGCCCTCAATTTTGTTTGTGTGTTTTGTGGGTTGTCTGTTCAGGGTTTTTTGTTTGTTGGGTTCGTCCAGCACCACTTCCTCGCAACAGAGCGCGGCCGTCAGGAGCCATCCGTTTTAGAGGGGGGAGTACTGTCACGAACCCCGCTCCCTCGCTCTGCCCCCTCGAGCTTCCACACTCGTTCCGCCCCCCTCGAGCTCCCACGCTCGTTCTGCCCCCTCGAGCTTGCACGCTCTTTTTGCTCGCTCGAGCCCTCACGCCCACTTTGCTCCTACTCGCTCACATGCTCGTAGGCAATCTCCCTTCCTCGAGTTTGTCACGCGTTTCCAATCCCCCAGAACATTATGACCACCTGCACTTGCGTCATCTGCACTCCTGCACATTAGTTTCACCTGCACCCGTCTCATCGCCTGTCATGGTTTACACCTGCACTCGCCCCTATATATATCACTACCCTTTCGTCTCACGGTTGTTGGTTATTGTATTTAGTTTCCCGTGTCTTTGCCCCCCACTAGTCTCGTCTAGTTCTGAAACTCCTCTCGTTTACCCCTTAGCTTGCCAGCTCCCCTTGTTCCCCTGTCTTTTGCTCCCTCTAGTCCCGTCTCGCTGATTCTGATTACCCCGGCTTTGACCCTATGCTTTCCACGACCTCTCTCTTTGGATTTGCCCCTTTTATATTCTCTGATTCCCCGGCTTCGACCTCTCGCTCCCCTTGACTACTCTTCACTGGATTTGCCCCTTGATTGTACTTTTGCCTGCCTGCAATAAAACGCAGTTTGACTTACATTGTGACTGTCTCTTCTTGTGTGGGTTACAGATCCCATATCATCAGAACTGTCTGAGGACGAGGGCTCCATTCTCCTTTTATAATGCCCTGTTGCGAGAGCAAATCTGCACCACAGTTCAGGTGACCTGGAATGTGCTTTGCACATATCGATAGATGTTTCTTGCACCAGAGGAGAAACTCGCACACCAGGTTCATCAATGGTCATGATCGAACTCCCCCTTGGCCACGACTGCTGTGATGTCAGTTCTGAAAAAATTACACATAATTGTAATAAATTGTAATACATTAAATAGCTGAATTCAAACACTCTACAACACAAGTAATGTATATCTCAAATGTAACTTTAATGAAGAGCCCATAGAATGCAATGACAAATCAATGATTTAAAGAGTACCACAGTGTGCTGGGTGAGGTGAAGGATGTACTCAGGAATTCCTCATGATGTCCAACAGTGCATTAGACTGGCTATAAAAGCCCTCTGTTTTAAAACGTGGGTCAAGCAATGTGACCAATGTCATTATACTCGTGGTCTCATATGAAGACAGCCTATCAGTGAGCAACCTCAATATGTTTCTGCACAACTGCAAGGCATTTTCATTTTCAGTTTGGGATTGCTTGACATTAACAGTGTGTCTTAGCATGTGAATAAAATGAATGATGTTCGACCGATATCCTCTTCTCCTCAGACAGTTCTGTGGTTACTTCATTGAAATAAGACAATACTTGCAGGCACTAGTGAATGGTATTATACCCCTCTGATGTTAAAGGTGTTATGTCTGTCTTCAGAGTCACTAATTCAGCACCTGCTGGCTCTCTCTGACTAAATAAACACTGCAGCATGGTTTAGGTGCTGTTTCAGTGAGTTTCCACTTCCTGAATCAGCTGTCGCCATTTTTATGCCGCTCTCCCCGTGCTCAATGAAATTAGAGACAGGTGTTAGACATAATTTAGCTCAGGTGCAAGTGCCCTTACCGCTTTCTCCCCCGGACGGGCGCTTGACCACGCCCCCGCTGCCACAGACCTAATATCCTCAAGTCCAGATGTTTGATCTATAGCTTTCTTCGCTACCAAATTTAGAGCATGTGCAATACAGGTTTTGTGTCTCAATTGTAAGGTGTTTGCACATGCTATCATATTAGCAGTGCCATCAGTCACAAAGCATTTCACCTTGGTCTTAACGCTTCACTCATGAGAGCTGTTGTGAATTCAGCTATAGTTTTAGCTGAATGAGCCTTGGACAATTTTCCAACATGTTCCAATAATGCTGTTGACAACACAACCTTATCATTATAAAATGACATGCCGTGCCGGTCCTCCACACAGGCAAACTAATCAAGTTGTTTAGGGCCACCAATGCCAAAGACATCATAAGTAGTGTTACGAAAATACTGACAGGGCCACACACATTTTTGATTAGGGCTCCCAAAAGACTTGTACCGGCACTGATGTGTATTGGAGTCCACATTTCTGATCATGTGTGACTCACTGCTGTTGTCTTCTGCACCTCCTCCTTTGCCTTCTCTTTTTTCTCTATGTATTTTGCTTAGACCATACCTTTCAATACTTTTCTGGATGGGATATTGAATGTTGGATCAAGAACACTCACAAACTCCCTAAATACTGAGAAAACACTTCTGTAGCTATAAAAGGCTGTAAAACCTTCACAATCATATTCACCAAAGCATAATATATTATTGTATTCTGTTCCCTGCAATACAAGAAAACATGTGAAAACTTCAGCGGTTAATCTTATACAGGTTACACCTAAAGAATGGTAATAATATATCAATACACTAATTTTATGTTTTAAATAATTTATTTTAAGCAAAGTATAGCAAACCGATGCATGAATAAAGGAGCACCTTAATCTTGTCCACTTGGTTGAGTTTCTAAAATGTCTAAATGCTTTGCAAGAAAATGTCTCAGTGTAACCCGCACAAGAAGAGACAGTCACAATGTATAGTCAAACTGCGTTTATTGCAGGCAAAGCAAAAGTACAAATAGGGCAAATCCCGAAGAGAGTGGTCGAGGGGAGCGTAAGGTCGAGCCGGGAATCAGGATATGGCAACGGGCAAAACTACAAAAGAGTGGTCGAGGAAAGCGTAAGGTCGAAGCCGGGGAAGTCAGAATAGCAGAACGGGTAAACAAGCGAGTTGAATAGACAGGGGAGCTAGGGGAACACTAGAGCTGGCAAAGCGAAGGGGTAAACTAAACAATAACCAACAAGAGTGAAACGAAAGGGTTGTGATATATATATAGGGGAGAAAACGAGCGGTGCAGGTGAAACGAATAACCAGGTGATTGGGACGAGTACAGGTGAAACTTATACTCTGGTGATTGGGAGCGTGCATGAGAGCCAGAGGGGGGTGATTGGGAGTGAGCGTGTGAGCTCGGGGAGCGAGCCTGTGAGCTCGATGAAGCGGGGAGATCTAGAGGAGCGGGGTTCGTTACACTCAGCATTGCGGAAGTGTTCTTTTTGTAAGCCAGTTGCTGAATACAAACCAAATACTGGACATATGACAGGGCAATTCAATAATAATTGGTATAGCAATAATGGTATAGTAATAAACATATGACAATTATAAGACAATGGCTTTCAAGTATAAAACAATGATTTATCATGATAATGATATAATTTATTTAATAATAATGAAATAACAAACCAAACTTTTACATATTATTTAGATAATAATATAATATACCTTATTTGTTGATATCAGCTAAAAATGTCCCCAAATTACAGAACACCCTTTCTTCCCTTCCAGTTCCATTTATCTTCACTAACACCCTAGGTGCTTCCCAAACAGCATACTTCTGCTCTATTCTACGCTAATTTGTAGTGCAAATAGTGTGAGTAGTATGTTAACAATGAAAATGCAGCAAAAAGAAGTCTACTTTAAGTACCCTGATGATGCTTTTTCAACATCAAAATGGAGTGTGGAATGTTGGACATTTCATGCGCTCAGCACTCGTGGCTTGCCCTACGTAGCGTAATGGCCGGAGTTACCTGGTTGCGCTGCTAGTAAGACAGTTGTAAATAATGAAGAATGTAGCAGCTAGCTAAACTTCAGTGGATACAGCACCTTACAAATGTGAGTTGAATGCTTTTTACTATCACCCCAAGCTGTGTGAAAATATATACATTGTTTAAGATACAAGTGTTGAACTGAGCGTGGCATGGGGGGCATGTTAAGAATGGTGTGGAAGCAGGACAAGACAGACGAGAGGTGCAGATCCAAATGCAGTTTTATTAAATAATAAGAGGAACACAAAACACTGGAACAAAAATAAACGGTCCACGATGGGAAAAGTAACTCAAACACAAACTAACACACGGGTGAAAAGAACACTGACACTGGAACAAATTAAAGGTCCACGATGGGAAAATGAAATAAACACACGAACACGAAACATCCACAAACGATCAAACAAGGGAACAAGAGCAGGCATAAAACATTGGAAACATGGAGCATAACATACAACGATCGACAAACAAACAGAGGAAAGGCAGGGTTTAAATACACAAAGGAACAAACAAGGGAATGAGGGACACCTGGAGGAAACAATCAAGGGAACACCAATCATAAAAATGAACTACAAAAGGACTACAGAAAACCAAACAGGAAACAGGAACTAAACTAAACTTCAACATAACAGCACAAAACAAAAGACAACAGTGAACATGACAACTACAAAGGACTACAAAAAACCAAACAGGAAACAGGAACGAAACTAAACTTCAACATAAAAGCACAAAAAAGAACAAAAGACAACAATGAACATGACAGAATCCCCCCTCAAAAGGATCGGATTCCAGACGATCCTAAAACAAAAACCAAAAGACAAAAACCCACAAAAACAACATGAGGACACCAGGGGCAAACAGACAGTCCAAGTGGGCACAAGGGGCAGACAGACAGACCAGGGGGGCACGATGGGCAGACAGACTGTCCAAGGGGGCACAAGGGGCAGGAGGGCAGTCCAAGGGGGCACAAGGGGCAGGGGGGTAGTCCAGGGGGGCACAGAGGGCAGGCAGGAAGTCCAAGGGGCAGGGACAGGTTTAGGAGGCCAGGAAGGTGGCCACAGGGCAAGGACCGATCTGGGTGGCCTGGGAGTGGCCACTGGGGAAGCGGGTGGAGCCGTGTGATGCAGGGCCAAGGAGGGCTTCTGAGGCGGAGCAATCGAAGACTTGGGTGGCGGCGCCGAAGGAGACGTAGGCAGGGCCGCAGGAGACCCTGGGGGTGGAGCCGAGGAAGGCGAGGGCCTAGAAGGCTCAGAAGGCGGAGCTGAGGGAGGCTTCTTAGGCGGAGCGGAGGGAGCTACTGGAGGCGGAGTCGGGAAAGGCTCAGGAGGCAGAGCCGAAGGGGGCGATGGCGAAGGAGGCTCAGAAGGCGGGGCTGAGGGAGGCTTCGGAGGCGGAGTTGAGTGAGCCACTGGAGGCGGAGTCGGAAGGGGCTCAGGAGGCGGAGCCGAGGGAGGCTCAGGAGGCGGAGTGGAGGTAGGCTCTGGAGGCTCAATGGTGGAGCCGTAGGAGGCTCGGGAGGCAGAACCGTGGAAGGCTCGGGAGGCGGAGCCGTAGGAGGCTCGGGAGGCAGAGCCGTGGAAGGCTCGGGAGGCTCAGGAGGCGGAGCCCTGGGAGGCTCAAGAGACAAAGCCCTGGGAGGCTCGAGAGGCTTGAGGGGCGGAGCCCTGGGAGGCTCGAGAGACGGAGGCCTGGAAGGCTCGAGAGGCAGAGCCCTGGAAGGCTCGAGAGGCTTGAGGGGCAGAGCCCTGGAAGGCTCGAGAGGCTTGAGGGGCAGAGCCCTGGAAGACTCGAGAGGCTTGAGGGGCAGAGCCCTGGAAGACTCGAGTGACTTGAGGGGTGGAGCCCTGGGAGGCTCAAGAGGCAGAGCCCTGGAAGGCTCAAGAGGCAGAGCCCTGGAAGGCTCGGGAGGCTTGAGAGGCGGAGCCCTGGAAGGCTCGGGAGGCTTGAGAGGCGGAGCCCTGGCACCATCCATTCTCTAATTCTGGGAACCAATTGGCCCGGTTTTAAAAATTTATTGAGGGTAATATGCGTGGACGGGGGGGGTTGACATGCGATACTATGGCTGGTGAGGCGGTGCTAGGGCCGTCAACTTCGGCTCCACGACAGGCTGACGCAGATGGGGGAGTTACCATTCTCAGGGGCTTCCTTGAGGGGGACGTCCCTCTGGAGCAGTCACGTGATGAGTCCCTCACGCATGCCTTCGACCAAGTGAAAATAATTGATGGTCAACAGCTCCAGCCCGGTCTTGCGCTCACATACCCGCACTTTTCTATTATTAAAGAGCGGTTGTATCGAGTGATGCAGGACAGTCAAACCAAACAGAATACAACTCAGCTGTTAGTACCAAAGAGTCGACGGGAAACAATCTTCCAGGCGGCTCATTCTAATCCAAAACTTTGAACGGTATAATGGCTCTTTCTTTTGGCCAGGCATTCACAGGGACGTTCACAAGTGGTGTGCGGCATGCCGTGAATGTCAGTTGGTGAATCCACCGGCCACCCCAAAAGTGACATTGTACCCGCTGCCATTGATCGAGATCCCCTTCGACAGAATTGGCATGGATCTTGTCGGGCCATTAGAGCGGACTGCATGTGGCCATCGCTTTATATTGGTTCTGGTGGACTATGCAACACGATATCCGGAAGCAGTGCCCCTGCGCAACATCCCAGCACGCAATGTTGCAGAGGCACTCTTCAAAATTATCTCCCGGGTGGGGATTCCAAAGGAAATCCTCACTGATCAAGGCACAACTTTCATGTCATGTACACTAGTGTTGTCAAAAATACTGGTACCCCGTTACCAAGTCGGTACTCAAACAAAAAATTATTTACGATACCAGAATTTCTGAAGGTACCGGGGTACCGAGTACCGGGTCTACCCGGTACCCATGCAGAGGCGGGAACTTTCGAACGCTCACAACAAGCAAAAGATTGCGGCAAGCAAAGCTGCTGCTGTGGAGTCTCAACTGAATCATGACGAAATGAAAAGTGGAAAAAGCCAGGTTTGGAAATTATTTGCATTTGAGGCTGATAAAAAGGGAAACATCATAGATCAGCAAAAACCTGTTTGTAAACGCTGCTTTCGCAATTTTCATACAAAGCCCATACAAACATAAAATCACATTAAACTGTAACGATATTGCGCAAGAGCAGCAATTCACGCCTGATGGAGGAAGAATTACACAGATCAGTCCAGATGGACTCTAAACTTTCACAGTTTATTTTATGTAGATCCCAAAGTATTAGGGAATGATTAAAAAAAAGTACAGTCAGAAGCATGTACCGTTGTGGAATAAGCGGAGGCGGAGCTCTTTAAAGGAAACATCCCGGCGTAACATCTTAAATGCAGTAAAATTGCTTTATTAAAGTTCAAATAATACAGAAGCAGGTCATGTTAATAACTATAACTCAGAAACTGGCATTTCTCTGTGTGGTCGGTGCCTCTTCTATGAGTTGCGCGAATGTCACGATCTAAGGGGAACAGATTGAAACTGCTCCCAGCTGAGAGAGACTCTGCCTCGGGGAACTCCTCCCTCGCACGTGCACACTAAATGCAGCTAAATTAGAACGCGACTGCGTTTAATCATAATATATGTCACTGTGCATTTCTTATCATGAAGAAAATTGGCAATATGCAGCTTTATTAATAAGAGAGCACTTTGCACATTCGTTTGGAAATTTAATTATATTAATTCTATTGTATGCTTGTTTATTTAGGCTTTTTTTAGTACTTGGTAAAAACTTAAATTAAAAGTTGCAAAAGTTGAAGCAAATCTTATATAAGTGTTCAAAAATACCGTGAAATTTCACTGGTATTGGTACCGACTACTGAAATTTTGGTACCGTGACAACACTAATGTACACTACTCAAACTATATTAATTATTAGACATCACCGGTGTTAACCACCCGTAAACCAACGGGTTGGTCGAACAATTTACTAAGACCTTAAAAACCATGATTCGTTAGTTCGCACACGAAGATGCTAAAAACTGGGATAAGTGGCTCGAACCCCTGCTGTTTGCAATACGAGAGGTCCCACAAGCCTCTACCAGATTTTCCCCGTTTGAGCTAATGTATTGGCGCCGGCCGTGTGGCGTGCTCCCCTCCCTGGGGGAACCTTCGAATAGTAAAAATAAAATTCAATAAATTCCTGACCTTTGAGCAAAACTCCACACATTGGGGCAGGTAACACAGGAGAATTTTCTCCAAGCACAAGAACGGCAACCCCAAATTTACAACAGAGGCACTCGACTACGGAAATTCGCACAGGGAGATAAAGTGCTTGTATTACTGCCCACCTACAAATTAGCTCCAAATTACTCACCAAGTGGCAAGGACCCTTCGAGGTCACACGATCAGTCGGACATCTCGATTATGAGGTTAGGTAAATGGATAGGAGAGGGGCGCGTCAAATCTACCACCTCAATCTCCTCAAACCATGGAGGGAGGCGGTATCTATAGCCTTGGCAACGGTAGTTCCGGAGAGGGCAGATATAACTGATATTGCCAGGTTGCAAGCGGTATTCGCAGACGTGTTTTCACACCTACCCGGTCACACAAACCTCATAGAGCACCATGTCGAGACCATCCCAGGGGGTCATCTTCCTGAACACAATAAAAAGATTGTTCAGTAGAATTGGAGGCAATGCCGGACGGCTCAGTCCGGTTCTGTGTTCACTACCGGAAAGTGAATGCGATGCCAAATTTGATGCGTATCCAATGCCGCTTTGACGAGTAACTTGATTGGTTGGGCGCGCTCAATTTTACTTGACACTGAACTTTTAACAAGGGTTATTGGCAGATCCCTTTAACTCCAATATCCCGAGAAAAGATGGCTTTTTCCACACCGTTCGGATTACACCAATTCGTGACTCTTCCGTTTGGTTTATTTGGAAACCCCGTCAACGTTTCAGCACCTTATGGACAAGGTCCTTAGACCACACACGGCAT
Organism: Xyrauchen texanus; assembly: GCF_025860055.1. Classification (NCBI taxonomy): domain Eukaryota; kingdom Metazoa; phylum Chordata; class Actinopteri; order Cypriniformes; family Catostomidae; genus Xyrauchen; species Xyrauchen texanus. The sequence continues at coordinate 10,326,585 of NC_068314.1, forward strand.
ATGCCGCCGCATATCTAGATGATATCATAATTTATAGCAATGATTGGCAACAGCATATTCAACATCTGAGGGCTGTCCTGAGAGCGCTGAGACAGACGGGACTCACCGCCAACCCGAAGAAGTGCGCAATTGGGTGGGTGGAAGTCAGGTATCTGGGTTTCCACTTGGGGCACGGGCAGGTGCATCCACAGGCTAACAAAACCATGGCGATCACAGCCTTCGCAGTTTTTGGTGCTGACTGTCTACTACCGAAGGTTTGTGCCTAGCTACTCTAATGCCACCAGCCCGCTGACTGACCTTACTAAATAGGGGGCTTCTGATCTTGAGAAATGTCTCACAACACACATACAAAACACACTCTGACATCCATACCAACACACCCACACAATTTTAGCTGCATCATTTATTCAATTGGCCTACACTGCTCTATAATACAGCAAACGGAAAATAGGAAAATAGCATGTATTTGCTCCATAAGCTAAACATGAGAATAATGGCGCCATCTGGTGGAAAATATTAAAAAAATTACATTTTGAAGCCAGGGCTCCAGAATGACAGCATAATATCATAGAATTCATGATTTCATGCTTTAGTGGCACTGTGATCAAATATTGTCATTTTAATGGGTTTCAGTGGGGACATTTTTGTCCTTAAGGTCCTGAGTTTAACTATTTTGTGTACACAGTGTATTATAGTTGTATCATAGGAACTGAGGTTGAAATATCAAAATTCCCCAAATAAATACACACCTTTGGCAAAATGTATGCCGTTGGCATTAACACAGCCACAATGATCGAAAAAAACAATAATGAAAAAGACAAAAATGTCCCGAAGGTCACACAAGCATTGTTGCCAACTTAGCGACTTTGTCGCTATTTTTAGTGACTTTTCAGACACCTTTAGCGACATTTTTTCAAAAAAGCGACTAGCGACAAATCTAGCGACTTTTTGGACAAACCTTAGCAACTTTCCAAATTCCAAATATCGCCAGTACTGCAAGCGTGAGGTCTTACTTCCCCGCGGCGTCTGCTCTGTTCAGTGAGCGGATGAGAGGAGCAGCACATTCCGTTGACTGCACGCCAGCGGACATAGACATGAATGAGCTGCGCATGTGCACGCTGTGTTAGCAGGAACCAATCAGTGATCACATAGCAGCTGCCTTCTCCTTTGTTTTAATTCAAAACATTTAATTTCACCGCTTTTTCTTGGCATGCACTTATATTCACTACTAATCAGAGTTTTAATTCATTCCGGTTCGGTTTCTGAACTCTCCAACTTCAGATCGTATATTTACAGACTCTATACATTTTACTTATCCAAACACAACAATAAACCTTCTTCAAACTCATAAACATGTAACGTTAGCTAAGTTCCGTTCCGTTGTCTAACAGAAAATATGTAATTGAGAACCGTTTTACTGGACATTCGGCTATATACTTATATAAAAACAGTATGAGCACGGTTTAGGGGAGATAACCGTTATTATAAACTGAAGTAGGCTACAGTACCGACAAATTAGGTAGAATGCAAATACGACGCGATGACGTCATTAATATGCTAATGACTCATGACGTCATCTGGCGACATTTAGCTACTTTTCGAGCAGGCTTTAGCTACTTTCCATTGAAAATAGTTGGCAACACTGCACACAAGTGTTTATTATAACCAGCTTTGCCTTGCACGTCTCCCTCCCTCTTTGCACGCAAGTAACAGTCAGTATCTTGTGTGGCCACCAGCTGCATTAAATCCTATTAGTGCATAAAAACCTATCCCCTAGTCTTTTGTTCAAATAATAATAACAAAAATATAATAATAATAATAATAATAATAATAATAATAATAAAGACGCTGGCTCCCATAGAAAATGAACGACTTCCGGTCGATTTGACGCTCTCGACACCTCTGGTCTGAACGCATCATAGACTTTTAAACCGGAAGGAGGTAGTTTTCAAAATACAACCTCTTAAAGAAAATGGCGGAAGTCGTGGAGTTGCGGAAGCTGAAGGTGAGAGTTACAGTAAAATAAAGAGGTTTTGTTTTTATTTAGTGTTTGGATCTGTTAGTGAACTAGACAGTGATACATTATTATTTAATTCACCGTTTCAAGGTTCATTCGGCATTCTTGTGCCTCACATCCTAGTGAGTGTCTACCTAGACAACATTTTTGATCACAATGATTTCAAACCCTAAAGAGCTACTAGTTTAGACAGCATTTTTGCTCATCATGGTCTAAAAAAAAAACCTAGAGAGTTGCATGTTTTGCCTTCATAGGTTCAATCAGCAGCACTGGAATGCACCTAATGGTCCCAAAATGCTGTCTAGCAAGACCATCTCACAAGGTTTTGAAACACGGCCTACATCCGTTTCATGAGTTTAAATATTTACAATATTGGAGTACTTTTAAAAAAAAATAATATGATAGATGATTGTCCACAATCGGCGGCTGCATATTTGTTTCAGGTTGTTGTTGTTTAATGCTGAGATGAAGTGTGATATGTTTTTAGCAGGACTGACCCCGAACAAAGATTTTTCTAGTCGACTAGTAATCGTTAGTTTATGATGTGTGTGTGTATGGCTGAGAAATGTTATAAGTAACATTGCTAACACTGTTCTACATTACAGAGAAACACTAAAACGCAATAATGAGCATAAAATATACATTTTACAAGCGCGCACGCACGAAGCGAGCCGCAGCGACACTGGCAAAAGCGGTAATGATTCTAAAAATGTCGGAAAACCAGCAAGGAGACTGTCTGAACATTTTTTAATTTATTGAGAGAAATGCACATTAGGGTTGTGCCTACAGACGATGATCTCGGGGATCGACGATGGTCAGAGTGATCGCTAATAGCTCGTTTTCCCATTAATGTATTAAATTATTATTATTAGGCTATTATTATCAAATTAATATTACAAATAATTTGCACATAGACACACAGATACGCGATTGAAGAAACACTTTATTATATTATTAAGAACTAAATCAAGAATATTCACAGATCCCTCAGCCAGGGGTTTGCCGATGTAATTGATCACACTGGCAATCGTGCGATATGGCCCTACATCAGCACTGCTGTGCAGGCACAAGGCCAGGTCCGATATTTATGATAACAGTTCAATGAACAAGTACATATTAAAAAAAAATAGTAAATTTTAGTCAGAATCTGCCGTTGCTGGTTCAAACCAAATTATGCATTCAAACCTCTGTTAGTAATTCAAAAAGTGTCAGATGTCTTCAGAAATATAATCATGGCTTGTGCTGTTTCAAACAAGTTATTTGATAAACAAGGATGGATGTTTGTGTGAGAGAGAGAGACAGGAGTGTGTGTGATCACCTGTTGCCACACCCAAGCAGAGATGCTGTCAGCTTACTGAAGGTCAGCTTTCTCAGTGGAAAAATAGCATCCAAGTGGGTATTTCCCTATTTCTTGGTAGCCGGTGCGCAGGAGTCGATCACTATAGAAAATGCAATGTCCTCCGCCATTTTAAACAGCACACATTGTGTAAGTAATCAGTCTGTTGTGTCTCTCAGCTGTGATGAGCTGTAATGCCAAGAATGCATAGATGAAGTAGGTTCTTTGTCAGACAGATGTTGCCCTCCACAACTGTTGTAAAGCTATCTTTCAAATTGTTGAACAACATACATTTTAATTGCACTTTTTTTCCAGTTTCATTTTAATTTGTAGTTAAATAAAAGTTTGTTTCCTGTGGAGTTTTTTTTTTTTCTGCGACCAATCGACCAATCAAAACTTGGTCGACCAAGACTTTTCTCATCGACTAACATTTCTGACGTAGACTGTTAGGGGCAGCCCTAGATTTTAGATAGAAAGGAGCAATCTCACACCTGTGTTCAGATATTAAATTCATGGACTGACAAATCTGTAATCAATGTAAAGTCTGGCTCTGTATTGACATTATACAGAGACAGTGAGATCAGTTTCTAAATAAATGTATGCATTTCACGTGTTCTCGTTAGTTGGCTGAGCTGAAGCAAGAATGTGTTGCTCGAGGGCTTAATGCCAAAGGAAATAAAGCTGACCTGATCACCCGGCTGCAGGCTTACCTTGAAGAGCACGGTAAGTGTCTGTCTTTTAAATGTAATGCTTCTACCTGTTTTCCGGGTATCCGCGGGTCTTTAAAAAGTCTTAAATTTACTTTTTGAAATTTAAGTTCTTAAAAGTCTTAAATAAATTACAAGAAATTACAGAGTTCTTATATTTAGGGGTGTGAATTGTGGAGCTGCTTAAAACAGCAGAATCTGCGCGAGTCAAAATCATTTTTTAAAATTCAAAATAGTATTTTTAAATGAACTTCCCTTTATCAGGGTATCTGCCAAGAAATCAAATATAAATGTTATTCTGCACATGCTAGACCTTATTAACATTAGCACAGTAGTGGTATCTTTGATATTTGAAACACTCGGTAGACTCCAAAAAACAACTCCAGATAACATGAGTTGTGGAAAATCAGATTTAAATCAGCTTTTTACAGATTTACACCATGCATGCCATTGAAGAAATGGTAAGTCTTATCCCTCACAGCCTTGTTTTCATTCCCATTAAAAATCAAACATGGCGCTACTGTGAATAAGGTCTATAGACCAATCCTCTTATTTACAAAAATGTCAGCACAGGTGCAGTAAGTGGTGGCAGAAAGCCCACTGACTGCTGCGTTAGATTTGACAGATTAGAGAATTAAACGATAGTATGACAAAAAAACCATATACAAACTTATTCTTAGCGATACAATTACAATAATGATATGAGTTAATAACAAACATGAAATCATGTTCGCAAAGCATTACAGGGTATTGGAGTGCGGATACTTATAACTGTATTATTAGACACAGACTGCACACCTTGCAGACTAATGCGAACGCCTGACAGAAATGCAGGAAATAAGTTATGAAAAATATTGCTTTGTGGCTATTCTGTGTAAAGGATAGTGGAAACGGCGCTTGTCAAATCATTAGGGCTTTTCAAGTTTTTTGGGGAAGGAATTCAGACACTGTGGAGATAAAGACTCAAAAAACTCATGAAAAAAAATATGAGCAATTAATCTGCTCTGCTCTCTTAGAGGTATGTGTTTATTCTTTACAATTGTTTACAAATATATATTTTGAGGTGTTGCATTTATAGGCCCTATTTAAAATGTATTTGTTTTATCTTTTATTCATTTTTGCTCACATTCTGGCCTACTTTTTGTTTTCATTAGGGCCCGAGCACTGATGGTGCGAGGGACCCTATTGTTCTTTCAGACGTTTATTATTTTTTTCCAAAGGAATTGCATTTTTGAGGGCCTAAACATACTCAAACTCATGAAACTTTGCACACGCATCAGAAGTGGCAAAAATGTACATCTGATATGGGTTTCAGAGTAAGGTGTGGTAAAATGGCTGTATTGGTCCAACTACAAACTGTCAACAATGTTTGTTTTACGCTCCGTTTCATCTACACATACGAAAATCGGTATACATGTGTAACATGGGTCTCTTGGACCCATGCCCTAAACTCAGAAGGAAGTCAGCCATTTAGATTTTTCTCTTAATTTTTGCTCAGTTTTTGCCATTTCGAGGCCTCGTACTTTAACGAAGTCCTCCTAGAAATTTAATCAGATTTACTTAATGTTTGGTTATTCTAATCTAAATGCCTTGGCGATGCTAAATTGTGAAGCTTTTGAGTTTTCACTCTACTGCGTGGCTGTGATGGTCTGACAAATTTCGAAGTTGTTATAACTCTTTGTCCAATCATTGTCCAATCTGCCCCAAACTTCACATGTTTGATAATTGTCCTGGCCTGAATACATCTACTATACACACATATATTCAGAGAGTCATAGTGCCACCTACTGGCAACAGCCAGTTCCAGGTCTTGTACTTTAACAAATTCCTCCTAGAGATTATATTTAGTCAGTCTTAATCTAAAGGCCTTGGGGATATTAAATTGCTATATTAAATTGCGTTTTCGTTGAAGGGCATGCCAGTGGCGGTCTCGCAAGTTCGATATGAAAAGTCAAATTTTTGAGGCCTACACATGCTCAAACTCATGAAACTTTGCACACACCTCAAAACTGGGGAAATCTTACGTTTGATACTGGTTTTAGAATTCTGGCCAAATGGCTTGATAGTTACCTACAATATTTCAACGAAGCAGCCCTGACCCCACGTTTCACCTACACGTAAGAAAATTGGTAGGCCTATGTAACGTGTCAAAATGTACAAAATGGTTCTTTTAGAACCATATCCTAAAACCAACAGTAAGTCAGCCATTGTGATTTTTCTCTTCATTTGTTGCTCAGTTTTTGCCATTTCCAGGCCTTGTACTTTAACAGACTCCTAGAGAATAAATCAGAAACATCATAATCGGTCAGTCTAATCTTAAGCCTTTTGCGATGCTAAATTGCGACGCTTTTGAGTTTTCTTTGAACGGCGTGTCCGTGGCTGCCTGACATAATTTGACGTTTCGCCATGAAACGTAACTCAACCATGCAATGTCCTATCTGCTCCAAACTTAACATATAGAAGTGTTCAGGCCAGGACTCATAAAACAATATTCAGCTGTAGTCATAGCCACCTAATGGCAACAGGAATGTAAAAAAATATATATTTTTTTATTTTTTACATGTAGGTTTACACTGTGATACACTCTTAACATTTAAGTGCTAATAAATTGGAGTGACATTCCCCTTGAACATCAGCCCCAACGTGCACCAGGGTGTGAGGGGGCCCGTTCATCCCTGCTTGCATCTTTAATTGATTTTGTTGCTCTAAATTAACTTTTACGCATAGTTATGTAGATTGAAATGGAATTTCAAGCATTGTCAGCAGTGTCCTGTACAATTAAATCTATCTAAAACTATTTTAAACAGCATTTTCTTATTTTGTGTTACTTCAATGGGTAACACTAACGGTTGTATAAGTTAACATGAGTTAATACAATATGAACTAACTTGAACAAACAATAAATTGACATTAACCAAGATTAATCAATGCTGGAAAATTGGAGTATACATTGTTAATAATATTTAATACAAACCTTATTATAAAATGTTTAATTACTGTACCCAGTAATGATCATACTTGCGTTTTCAATGACCTCATATTAATTGAAACACTAGTTTACTTCAGGATTTTTTTTTAAAGGCGATCAAAGTAAGGCAATAAAATTGCTAAAATACACATATTCCTTCATGCATGCATGTTAACCTGATGTTGGGGAAAAGATTTTCATGATTTCACCTAGGGCCCCACAAACCCACAGGCCTGCCCTGCTCAGTAGAATTAAAATGAATTGCGTTCGTTTTTGAAGTTGTGCCATGATAGAAGCCGGATTGAGTTCTTCCAGTGATCACACGTTCTGCATTCTCCTGTATGTGGAGCATAATCTGGAAGCCTGCTGGAGTAGACTCACGTGTGACCGCTGCATGTGTGAGATGAGATGCATATTTGGAGCGCTAGAAGAATGTAATTGAATTTGCCTCGGCAGCTTGAATTTCACTTGGGCGGCCTCTGAAAAATTTTCAGTACCTGAAAAACCATGTTTCTTCAATTCTCCCAGTCTCACTTGAAGCCGCCCCAACTTCCATCTCTATTTCTCCGACAGATTGTGTACTGTGTATGTGTTACTCGAATAGAATGAAGTACACATTTCTTGCCTTGCGGTGAAGGTAAAAAAAAGATTTAGATAATTCAGTTAAATCAATTAAAAAAAGAATTCAGTTATAATCAGAGGCTTTCTTAACCGAAAATGTACCCCTTTTTACAAAAACATTTATGAATAATTCAAATTGTCATCTATCATTTTCACTGATAAAAAAAGAAAACCTTTAAAAACCCAGCACATAATTTTTCATTTTAACTATCTTTAAATGGCTTCTCTCTCTTTCAGAGCATGCACTGTCTGCATGTGTGTGTGTGTGTGTGAGAGAGAGAGAGAGAGAGAGAGAGAGAGAGCGAGCACTCTACCTGGTGACCATGAGAGAAAAAAGCACAATAATGGAAAATAATGCGGTAACGTTCCTCATCTCTGCAAATAGATTTTAAATAGAACACATCCTCTTTTTCAGATCTTAGAAGAGCGTTTGGCAGGGATTTCTAAGATGTGTATTATGTCCTGGATTTGACTTTGTTTTCGTATTGAAGTGCACGCTGTCTACAATCATCATACGTTTTTATGCAACAAGAAAAACATGTAAACCTAGCTTAACAATTTTTATTTTAACTGTCTTCACGTGGCGCATTTCTTTCTCTCTCTCTCTTTGTGCTGTCTCTTCTCTTTTTAGAAGAAGAAAATGAAGAGGATGTACTGGGAGTGTATGGAGAGGTAGGTTTCTTTGTATGTATTATATTTCCTTGAATGTTTGAGGAAAAAAAAAGCCTGAAGATAAACCTGTGTGGGGTGTTATTTTATAGAAGTGAAATTCATTATGAAGTTTGTATAGTCTGAAGTACTAGACACTCTCAAAGTCCCTGTGAACTGCCTCGACAAGCTCAATATCTTCTATGTGTTGTTGTATTTCTGGCTTAAGCAGGAAGTTGGGGAGGGACATAACGAAGGGCTTGTCGCTTTTAAAAAAAATAGGCTTTAGATAATGTCATAGCTCAGCAAACTCACACACATACATGTAGCTCTTGCAGTGACTTGAGAAAACAACAAAGACAAACATTGAAGATGCAACTTAAATTAAATAAATTACAGTGATGTGAAAAAGTATTTGCCCCTTCCTGATTGTGTTTTTATTTTTGTATTTTTTTTGTATATCCCATACTAAATTGTTTCAAAAATTCTAACAAAAAACAAAGGTAATCTGAGTAAACACAAAATACAGATTGATTATGATTATTATGTATTGAAACAAAAACGTTATCTAATGATTATGGTATCTGTGTGAAGTATTTGCCCACTTAGTTACTAAATCCACAAATATATGAAACTGTGTTCATAATGGGGTTCAGCTGGACTTGACACCCCCAGGCTTGATTACTGCCAGCCCTGTTAAATTAAATCGACACCTAAATATAACCTTTTCAGCAGCATGAAGTAGGCTAAAAGGTCTCACCAGTAGCACATTATGCCATAGTCGAAATAAATTCCAGAAATTAGGAAAAAGGTTATTGAAATATATCAGTCTTGGAAGGGTTACAAAGCTATTTTTATGGCTCTGGGACACTGAAGAACTGCGATGAGAGCCATTATCTTCAAATGGAGAAAACAGTAGTGAATCCTTCCAAAATTCCTTAATGTATAGCGACGAATCATCCAGGAAGTCACACATCGAAGGAACTACAGGCCTCTCTCACATCAATAAGGGTCACTGTTCATGACTCTACTATCAGAAAGACAAAAATGGCATCCATTGAAGAGTGTATAGGCGAAAACCACTGCTAATCCAGAATAACATTACATTTAGTTTTATGCATTTGGCAGATGCTTTCATCCAAGGCGACTTACAGTGCACTTATTACAGGGACAATCCCCCCGGAGTAACCTGGATTAAGTGTCTTGCTCAAGGACACAATGGTGGTGGCTGTGGGGATTGAACCAGTGACCTTCTGATTACCAGTTATGTGCTTGAGTCCTCTACGCCACCACCACTACATTAAGGCTCATCTGAATTTTGTCAAAACCCACCTTGATAATCCTCAGGCCTTTTGGGAGAATTTTCTGTGGACTTATGAGTCCAAAGTGGAACTGTTTGGAAGACACTGGTCCCGTTACATTTGTAGTAAATCCGAATTCCACATAAAGAACATCATACTTACTGTCAAGCAGGGTGGTGGTACATTGATGGTGTGGGTATGCTTTGCTGCTTCTGAGCAAGGGTTACTTGCAATAATAGAGGGAAACATGAATTTTGCCCTTTACCAAAAAATCCTAAAGGAGAATGTCTCATCATCAGTCCATGAGTTGAAGCTCAAGCGCAACTGGATTTTGCAGAAAGACAATAAGTCCACCTCTGAATGGCACAAAAGAAGCAAAATTAAAGTTTTGGAGAGGCCTAGTCAAATTTGTGACTTGAACCCAATTGAGATGCTGTGGCAGCACCTTAAACTGGCAGTTCATGCTCAAAAACCCTCTAATGTAGCTGAACTAAAGCAGTTCTGTAAAGAAAAGCGGCCAAATTTTCACCACATTTTGTTAAAGATTGATCTCCAGTTATCTGAAGTGTTTGCTTGTGGTTGTTGCTGCTAAAGTTGGCACAACCAGCTATTAAGTTTAAGGGGCAGTTAGTTTTTCACATGGGTGATATAGGTGTTTGATAACTTTTTTCTTCAATTAAAAATATATAATTGAAAACTGTTGTTTACTCAGGTTACCTTTTGTTTTATGTTATATCTTGTTTGAAGATCTAAAAGAATTTTGTATGAAAAATTCACATTGATTACATCAAGTTAATTCCAATATCAGAATCAGAATGAGCTTTATTGCCAAGTATGCTTACACACACAAGGAATTTATCATGGTGTCAGAAGCTTCCAGTGCAATGTATAAACATACATTCAAACCTATACATTTAAACATATATATATATACATATAGTGACATAAAATGCAATATAAAAGATAAATATACAATAGCACAATAATGTTAGAATATTTTATTCAGTTATACAGTTATGTGAAGTTGATGTAATGTATTGAAGAAGAGGTAGGATATGTTAAAGAATATAAATGAAATATGGCTATAAGTAGGAATGGATGGATTGAGTATTGCACATGGTTGTATCCAAATGAAATAATTTGGTGGATGGACTGAGGGGAAAGCTGTGCCTGGCTGTTCTGGTGCTTAGTACTTTATAGCACCGGCCAGAGGACAACAGTTCAAAGAGTAAGTGTGCTGGGTGAATGAATGGGGTCAAGAGTGATTTTCCAGCCCTTTTCGTCACTCTGGATGCTTGCAGTTCTATCTGGGTGGGTAGGTTAGTGCCAGTATTCCTCTCAGCAGTCCGAACTATCTGATGTTTGTCTTGGTAGCTGAACCAAACCAGACAGTTACAGATGTGCAGAGGACAGACTCAATTTATCAGCAGCACCTGTGGCAGTTTGAACTTCCTCAACTGGCGAAGGAAGTACAACTTCTGCTGGGCCGTTTTCAAAATGGAGTCAATGTGGGTCTTCCACTTCAGGTCCTGTGAGATGGTAGTGCCCAGGAACCTCAATGACTCCACTGCTGCCACAGTGCTGTTCAGAATGGTGAGTGGGTCTTATGTTGGGTGTTCATCCTAAAGTCCATTATCGTCTCCACTGTTTTAAGCATGTTCAGCTCCAGGTTGTTTTGACTGCATCAGACTCATCGTCATCTTGGATGAGGACGATGACTGTAGTGTTGTCTGCGAACTTCAGGAGCTTAACAGAGGGGACCTTGGCAGTGGACTCATTTGTGTAGAGGGAGAAGAGTAGTGGGGAGAGCACACATCCCGGAGGGGATGCAGTGCTGATTATACATGTGCTGGAGGTGAACTAACCCATTCTCACTACCTGATGCCTTTCTGTCAGAAAGCTAGTGATCCATTGACAGAGCCAGGAACAGAGAGCTGGGTTAATTTAGTCCATAGGAGAGCAGAGTTGATGGTGTTAAAAGCTTGCAATAATCTGTCTAGAAGTTGAAATATGTAATGCAGTCCCATATTGACTGCATCATCCACAGACCTATTTGCCCTATAAGCAAATTGAAGGGGATCCAGAAGGGTTCAGTGATGTCCTTCAGGTGGGCCAACACCAGTCTCTAAAATGACTTCATGACCATGAATGTCAGAGTGACGGGTCTGTAGTCATTTAAGTCCTTTGATCTTGGGTTTCTTTGGGGCAGGGTTGATTGTGAAGTTTTTGAAGCAGCAGGAAAGTTCGCACTGCTCCAGTGATCTGTTGAAGAGCTGTGTAAAGATGGGGGCCAGCTGGTTGGTGAAACATCATCTGGGCCCTGTTCTTTTCTTGTCTTCTATTTCTGGAAGACCTGGCACAAAACTTCTTCACAGATCTTAAGTGCATGTTGAGTTGCAGGAGAGGGGAGGAGGGTGGTGGCAGGAGGTGTAAATGTTTGTGTGCTTTGAAGGTCGTGGGGTGTGAGACTGGGGTATGGTGTCTTGTAGTTGGTAAAGTCTTTGAAGCCTCTCCACACTGATGTAGCTTTGTTAGCTGAAAATTGTTTTTTCAGTCTGTATTTGGCCTGATTGTACAAAATACACTTCTGTAAGCATCCTCTTTGGCCTGACGAAGCTGCCCGAGTTTTGCTGTAAACCATGGTTTGTCATTGTTGTATGTTAAAGAAGTCCTAGTATGAATGCACATATCCTCACATAAACTGATATATGATGTCACTGTATCTGTGTTCTCGTCCAGGTCTGTGGCTGCAGCTTCAAAAACACTCCAATCAGTGAAGTGAATGCAGGCTTGTAGTTCCAGCTCTGTATATATTTCATATCTATCTTAATGGTGGAACATATTAAAAAAAGTGAAAAAATGTTGATTTCATGAAGATTTCAGAGGCAACAAGTGACAACTCAAAGGTTCTTATACTCTAGAATGTGAATCATTAAAAAAAAAAAAAAGAATTTCAATCATCCCTTGGCAAGCTAAGCCTTGAGCAGGTTCTGAGGGTCAAGAGATGAGGTTACTTGCAAGTGGTTATTTTTTCATTTTATTGAGCCATTTCGTTCTAAGGGTTTAAAAACGAAAGTTCAAGGAACATCACAAAATAGAAGTTAAATGTGTAAACTCTGAGTTGTGGTTGGAAGTAGAGTACACTAGAATGACATTTGTTTCTTAGAGTTACTCCTTATTATTAATGAGAAGGAAAGCTTCCATCCAATCGCAGCACTGCCTTATGCATGAGCTCGCATAAGAACGTCAATTCAAACACGTTCAAGTATGTAATGGGGATTCCGGGCAGGCTCAAGACTTCAACAGCACTCGTGGAACAGAAACGAGAGGACCTGTTTTTGTAGGGAGGCTGTTCTGCTTAGACGGGACGCATATCCATATGTCTGTTAATGGACAGGATAACACGATGGATTGTTCAAAAACTTAAAACAATGATGAAAACCAAAAGCTCTCTTTTGTATTTTTTACATTGTGCAAAGTTTTACACTGTATACCTGCTCATCATTACAAAGGAGTTGAACTACTGGATAACTTGCACACAGACAACATTATACACAGATAAGATTAGGTGGTTGAGCGGGTTGTCCACTAATCGCAGGGTTGGTGGTTTGAATCCTGGCCCACACGACTCCACATGCCAAAGTGTCCTTGGGCAAGACACTGAATCCCAAGTTGCTCACAATGGCAGGCTAGCGCCTTGCATGGCAGGATATGGAAGAATATGCAATAATGTTCCCACACACTGATAGATAATTTTTAAATAAGTGTCCTGAGATATCTCACCAGTCTCTGTGACATCTGTAGACTTTGTAAACGGCAAACAAATACTTGTTTGTATTTGAAGTGGATAATTGAAGCTATGATTCCTAATATTTGTCAGTTAAGGGGCATTATTTTGCCACTTAAATTTGACAGCCATAGGGGAACTAGGATTGCACAGTTTACCGGTACTAATAAAATAACGCAATACCAAAAAATTTGGGTACCGTATTACAGTATCTTGCCATTAACAAAATGTTATGAAATGTGACTGTTTTGAGATTAAATCAATGACAATTTGAAAATGACCTGGCCAAGTGTGATCATTAAAAAGCAGGAGGATGTTATGTAATTAAATACAGTCAGGTCCATAAATATTGGGATATTGACACAATTCGAATATTTTTGGCTCTTTACACCACCACAATGGATTTGAAATGAAACGAACAAGATGTGCTTTAACTGCAGACTTTCAGCTTTAATTTGAGGGTATTTACATCCAAATCAGGTGAACGGTGTAGGAATTACAACAGTTTGTATATGTGCCTCCCACTTTTTAAGGGACCAAAAGTAATGGACAGATTAACGATCATAAATCAAACTTTCACTTTTTAATACTTGGTTGCAAATCCTTTGCAGTCAATTACAGCCTGAAGTCTGGAACGCATAGACATCACCAGACGCTGGGTTTCATCCCTGGTGATGCTCTGCCAGGCCTCTACTGCAAATGTCTTCAGTTCCTGCTTGTTCTTGGGGCATTTTCCCTTCAGTTTTGTCTTCAGCAAGTGAAATGCATGCTCAATCGGATTCAGGTCAGGTGATTGACTTGGCCATTGCATAATATTCCACTTCTTTCCCTTAAAAAACTCTTTGGTTGCTTTCGCAATATGCTTCGGGTCATTGTCCATCTGTACTGTGAAGCGCCGTCCAATGAGTTCTGAAGCATTTGGCTGAATATGAGCAGATAATATTGGCCGAAACACTTCAGAATTCATTCTGCTGCTTTTGTCAGCAGTCACATCATCAATAAATACAAGAGAACCAGTTCCATTGGCAGCCATACATGCCCACGCCATGACACTACCACCACCATGCTTCACTGATGAGGTGGTATGCTTTGGATCATGAGCAGTTCCTTTCCTTCTCCATACTCTTCTCTTCCCATCACTCTGGTATAAGTTGATCTTTGTCTCATCTGTCCATAGGATGTTGTTCCAGAACTGTGAATGCTTTTTTAGATGTTGTTTGGCAAACTCTAATCTGGCCTTCCTGTTTTTGAGGCTCACCAATGGTTTACATCTTGTGGTGAACCCTCTGTATTCACTCTGGTGAAGTCTTCTCTTGATTGTTGACTTTGACACACATACACCTACCTCCTGGAGAGTGTTCTTGATCTGGCCAACTGTTGTGAAGGGTGTTTTCTTCACCAGGGAAAGAATTCTTCGGTCATCCACCACAGTTGTTTTCCGTGGTCTTCCGGGTCTTTTGGTGTTGCTGAGCTCACCGGTGCGTTCTTTCTTTTTAAGAATGTTCCAAACAGTTGATTTGGCCACAGTTGATTATTTTAAAAGATTACTTTTTCAAACTAGTCATAGGCCATTCGCCTGATCAGAACCAAACCAGTGCAGAAACATTCTCTGGAGTCCCAAAATGAAAAGTTATCAAAGGAATTTTAAAATTGTATTTTATCAAATGGTATGCCAAAACATTTGTAATGGGTGTGGCCACTTTTACTAAAATGGTTATATCTCTTTAACAGAATCAGATATTGTCACCAAATTTTGTGTACACATATTTATGGAGACATTCTAAGGACATTTGCAAGTGCACATCTCCAAATCCTTGGTCGTGTAATAATAGTAAAAATAAAAATCTGCTCAAAGTGTCTGGACGTCACAGACCCCCAATTTTTTTTAAACATTGCGCATTTCCGTGCTGGCCTGGGGTCTGCCAGAGGTGATTGCAGGCATCTCCGAGCAGCTGCTCCCCACGGTGGCAGCGCAAGGAGCCGTCAAAATAAGCCCCCCCAAAAAGCAGTTCAGCCATCGCCCACAGGGTGTTGACACCACATCCCATAGCAGGTTTATAGCAATGGGTCCTTTCTCCTTTGACATTCATTGCAGGTGGACATCCAGGTGGGTTGGGGAATGCCCCCAATGTTCCACAGACCGTGTATTTGTCCACTTGTCTGATATTTGGGGGAAGATCCCCCCCCAGTATCAGGCTCTGATTGGCTGATGGGGGGCTGTCCAGAAATGGAATATTTGTCCACTTACCAAGTATTTTACTCATTTTCATTCCTAAACACTGGAAGATCCCACATGCAATGTATTTAATAGCTGCCAAATACTAGGTCATTTAATTTGAATGAATATAATTATTTACAATAAGTGCTAGTGATTGAACCACCTGTTTTGCACTTGTGGCATACAAATGAAAATATATACATAACTTTAATTATAAAACAGGACTGTCCACAAAGAATTTATTTGGTGGCAATTGAATGCATTGCAGGTGGGACCTTCCTCCTATGACTTGATGTCAACCAGTCATGTCTAACAACACCAGTTACATACATTGTAAGTGAGGTCCCTTGTGCAATGTATATAATGGGTTCTGAATAACTGGTGTGTGGTCATAACGTTTTATAAGGTCCATGATCAAAATAATGATTAAAAACATATTTAGGTGACTATATGACTCCCCTGAACAGTATAGGCCTTTTAAAACTTCATATTGCTTACTGTCCACGAACCATGTGTAGTTGTGAATGGTATACATTGAAGGTGGGATCTACATGTCTCAGAGTTGGGACCACTTAAAAACTTGAAACTTGCAGTCCTGTGCTTGCCCTAGCCACCCCTTTTAATGGTGCAAACTTGTAGATCAGAGAAAGGAAGAAAATGTGACCCCAAAAAACTCCAAAGTATGCACATACTATTCACCAATCTTCTTGATATTCAAAACATGAACAGGAGAGGTCAATACAAGCACAGGAGATAGCTTCAGAGCTCAGCTATCTAAGCTCTCAAAAATATATACTGTTCATGGACAGTTGATTTGAAAGGTGCATGTTGCACAAAGGGAGTCACATAGTGGTCCCAGTGTTGAGATGGGGAGATCCCACCTGCAATGTATACTATTAAAAATATATATGGTTGGTAGACAGCCGGTTTTTGAGGGTTTAAATGTTGTTTGAATGTTCTCTTTTCTTTATGAGATTTAATAGTGTGTATATGAATCTTTTGAATGTAAAATTTTAAGGGTACTTCTAAATATCAGTTGAACCATTTTTTGTAATTTACAACTCATTAATATATACAATTTGCATAAAAAAAAATTGGCCACGGACCATGTATTTGGCGGCCATTAAATACATTGCAATTGGGATCTTCCTGTGAATAATTAAACAAAAAATGTCTCTAACTATGGAACCATTGGTTCGATCGACTTGAAATTTCACATGCAGTGTTTTTGTCCAAGGTGCCATCAAGTTTTTTCAAATTATATTTTGAGATGTGGGTTGGCACTATTTTGGCAGCACGAGGGGGACCTACACAATATTATGCAGGTGGTTTTAATGTTGTGACTGTTTGTGGCTAGTCAGTGTATATTTGTATCATTACTTTATAGTTCTGTTGCAGATGCTCACTGTGGTCAGATCTATTTGCTGCATTCTACAGTTATTCTACAGAAATAAAATTCTAAAGAATGAGCCTTTTTATTTTGGGCAAAACATGTATCAATTATGTTCATACAGTATATAGTACTGATGTGGTCATATCTTGTTGCTGCATTCTACAGTAATTCCACTGTAATATAATTCATAA
Source organism: Xyrauchen texanus (assembly GCF_025860055.1). Taxonomy (NCBI): domain Eukaryota; kingdom Metazoa; phylum Chordata; class Actinopteri; order Cypriniformes; family Catostomidae; genus Xyrauchen; species Xyrauchen texanus. The sequence continues at coordinate 10,343,772 of NC_068314.1, forward strand.
GAATGTGAACATGTTGATTTTGACCACCATGTATAATCTGTTAAATATTGATATTACTGATGTTTACTGTGGTCATGTCTATTTGCCTCATTCTATAATAATTCCATCAACATTTTGGAATCTGTGATTTTGCAAGGTGCTTCAGTCATATTTTGTTTTCCATGTAAATGCAAATAAAAAAGGGGAACAGCATTTTGTTAATCTTAAAGAAAATTTTAGATTTGCAGATAGGCCCACTCATATTTCTAGAGGCCCACCCAAACAAAAAGTCCTGCCTATGCCCCTGGTGTGTGTGTGTGTGTGTGTGTGTGTGTGTGTGTGTATGCAGGCATAATGTTTGATAGGCTCATCGTGACACATTTTGCACATGTCAACATTTCAGGAAGCATTTGCCAAAGAAGAGAGCACAGCCCAGAACCAAGAGTGTACTGTACCTGAAACGTAAGTTTTTCATCATTTTGTTGTATGTTGTTTTTTGCTGATAAAATCACTTGTTGTTTTAGAGACACATGGGAAAAGATCATTTCTAGGAATGTTCAAAGTTGTAACAGTGTAAATTGTTGCCATCATATAGTGAAAATGCTATTATCTTAAACAGTCGAGTGCAGTTGGTCCAATGTCAAGTCAACCTTTATTTATAGAACAGAAGTTGACACAAAGTGCTTTACAGATCAAACAAACAAAATGACAGAGTGATATAAAAACAGATTGATTTAAATTTAAATGTAAAACAATCAAATAAATTAAAAACATTTAAATACATGTTTTTATCCATTTCAAACTATTCAATAATCAATTCAAAAGGTACAGAATTAAAAAAAAAAAAATAAAGAAGATTTTAAAATGGATAATGATGAAGCTGATCTCACATGGAAAGGGAGACTATTCCATAGATTAGAACCTATCACAGAAAAGAACCCTCAATAGAAGTTGATCAGAAGACCTGAGGGCTCTGGTGGGGGAGTAAAGGGTGTCGAAGGTCACTGTTATATTGGGGCACGAGACCAGATAGTGCCTTGTAGACAAAAATCTGAATTTTAAAATCGTCCCTGAATTTCACAGTAAGCCGGTGTAGAGATGCTAAAACTAGGGAAATGTGATACCTCTTTCTTGACCCTGTTAAAATCCTTACTGCCATGTTTGTTCAAAACCGGCTTACTGTGAAATTCAGGGACGATTTAAAAATTCAGATTTTTGTCTACAAGGCACTACCTGCTCTCGTAGCTGTAGGCAGGATAACGCAGTTTGTGGCAGACCAATGTACAATGAGTTACAATAGTCTAACCTTGATGTAATGAGATCACAATTTCCAAGTCTTATATGGGAAAGAAAATGTTTTATTTTAGCGATAATCTCAGATGGAAAAAGCTACCCTTGAAAACGGTACTGATCTGCTTATTGAAAAGTAACGAGGAGTCTAAAATCACTCAAAGACTCCTCACGTGATCTTGTACATTCGACAAAAGAGAGCCTAACTGGGCAACCAGGCCAGGTAAGGAGGACATGAAAGAACTTAAAACCAGAACTTCAGTTTTGCTTTAATTTAATTGTAAGATTGTTTGCCAGCCAATGTTTAATATCTTTGATGCAATTTAGGGTGTTTTAAGATGAACAATTCTTGTCTACACTCACTGGGAAATAAAATTGGTAATCATCAGTATAACAGTGATAAGAGATGCTGTACTTCGACCCTTGAGGCACACCACACTGTAATTAAGCTGACATAGAAGAAACATTTTCAAAGAAGAAACTTCTATTATTATTATTATTTTGGAGAGCATCGTTGAGCTTTGTCTCATTATTTTCTGTAGGAGGGGTCTTCAGTCCTGTTCCTGGAGACCCACAGCTACTGATGGTCATGCTTGAAACACTGCTTCATGAAGCTTCAAAACATGTACTAATCTTTTTCTTTTGAACCAGTGCTTTGGAGCACTATCAAACTGACCATTTCATTTTAGCAGATGAATAATCATCCACATGCTCAAAGTTGGTTTATAACATAATTGCATTTTATTAATTTATAACTAAATAAATTGCATTTCATGTTTACATTGGATATTGGAAGTTATTTTTCATCATCTAAGTATATGGAACCTTTTGAATTCTAATATTTATTAGGGCCCAAGCCCTGAAAAGGCAAGGCCCTATTGTTTTCGTTAGGATGACTATGATTATTATTTTTTTTACGACTATTGGGGCACTTTTGGGGCTCTTAACGTGCTCGAAAACTCTTGAAACTTTGCACACGGGTCAGAACCCGAGGCCATTAGGGCCGGGCTGAAGCTGGTACCGGGGCGTGGCAGGGGGGCTCGACGGCGCCCCCTGGAACGGGTTCCAAAACTTGGTCCATAAATCAAACACGCTTGCATGTAATAATATGAAACTCGGTACACATATAGATCTCATCGTTTCATATATCCTTCATACTTTTACTTTTTACCTCAGCCCAACAGGAAATTGTCTATTTAGGGTTTTTGGAAAACGCATGCAATGGAATTTGAAATACTCCTCCTGGAGAATTCCACCAATCGCCACGAAACTCGGTCAGCATGAAGTCAAGACATTGAGGATGAAAAATTGCCGGCGAAATTTTGATATGTCGAACGGTTTGGCCGTGGCGAGGAAACGAAATGATGGCGTGAAAAGAGAAACAGGAAGTGTGTTATAACTTCTGCATACATTAATTGATCTCGATGAAACTTCAGCAGTGTGTTCGCTGTAACAGGCCGATCGCATGGATGTGAGTATTGTGAGTCCAAGTTATAGCGCCACCAACTGGCAGAAGGAAGTGTGTCACTTTCAAAATGCTTTTAAATCACCCTCTTATTTTTACCCGATTTACTTAAAACTTTTGGTGTGTAATGTAAACACACGGCAGATGTAGACATGGGAAAGGATTATTGATATCTTGGATACTGTTGCCGCGGCAATGCTTCAAACTCGAATATTCTTTTTTGATGCTTTTGAGACTCTTAGCATACTTGAAATTTCATGAAACTCGACAGACACATCACATTTATTAGCCAGTAGACATGTGCAAAGTTTCAGAAACGGGCGTGGTGCAGGGGCTCAGTAGCGCCACCTTTTGACAAAAGTGAGGGGTTGGTTTTATACTTTGACCCACAGTCACAAAACTCAGTAATTATATTGATCTCATCGAGCCGGACAACTTTCTAATTTACAGTCATTAGCTCAGACCAACAGAAAGTCAGATATTTTGGTTTGAATGTGGATTTTTTGGAGAATTTTCTCTGCCTCTCTCACTGACCCTACGTCTCTCTGTGTCTGGGGGGAGGGGGCTGATTTTGCTGATGAGTGAAATGCTTTTATTTTTGTTTTCAAGGTTTTGGGGGCCCTTAACGTGCTCGAAAACTCTTGAAACTTTGCACACGGGTCGGAACCCGTGGCCATCAGGGCTGGGCCGAAGATGGTACCTGAGCGTGGCAGGGGGCTCGACAGCCCCCTGGAATGGGATTCGAACACTTGTCCGTATATCAAACACGCTTGCATGTAATAATATGAAACTCTGTACACTTGTAGATCTCATCGGGCCGAACAACTTTCGTGCTCTAAGTTTTACGCCAGCCCAACAGGAAGTCGGCTATTATGGGTTGTTTGGAAACACATGCTCTGGAATTATATATATTTCTCCTAGAGAATGAATCCAATTGCCACCAAACTCGGTCGGCATGAAGTCAAGACATTGAGGATGCTACATTCTGGACGGATTTTTGATATCTCGAACGGTTTGGCCGTGGCGAGGAAATTGATTTAGGACTAAAAAGGACACATGAAGTGTGTTATAACTTAGTTAGTTCTATCTACAGTTACAAAACTCGGCGTGTATATTGTTCTCGTCAAGCTGAACAACTTTCTAATTTACAGTCATTAGCTCCGACCAACAGAAAGTCAGATATTGTGGTTTGAATGTGGATTTCTCTGAATTTTCTCTCTCTGACAGACAGACCTGCGATTCTGTGTGTGTGTGTGTGTGTGTGTGTGTGTGTGTGTGGGAGGGGAGGGGGAGGGAGGAGAGGGATTTCTCTGTTGGGTAAGATTTGCATTAAGATATTGTTTTTCAAGGTTTCTGGGACTTTTGGGGCCCTTAACGTACTCAAAAACTCTTGAAACTTTGCACACAGGTCAGAACCCGCGGCCATCGGGGCCGGGCTGAAGCTGGTACCGGGCGTGGCAGGGGTTTCGACAGCCCCTTGAATGGGGTCTGAAAACTTGGTCCATATATCAAACATGCTTGCATGTAATAATATGAAACTCGGTACACTTCTATATCTCATCGGGCCGAACAACTTTCGTGCTCTAAGTTTTACGCCAGCCCAACAGGAAGTCGGATATTATGGGTTGTTTGGAAACACATGCTCTGGAATTATATATATTCCTCCTAGAGAATTAATCCAATCGCCACCAAACTCGGTCAGCATGAAGTCAAGACATTGAGGATGCTACATTGCCGACGGATTTTTGATATCTCTAACGTTTTGGCCGTGGCAAGGAAATTCATTTATGACTAAAAAAGGACACATGAAGTGTGTTATAACTTAGTTCTATCTACAGTTACAAAACTCGGCGTGTATATTGTTCTCGCCAAGTCGAACAACTTTCTAATTTACAGTCATTAGCTCCGACCAACAGACAGTCAGATATTTTGGTTTGAATGTGGAACACATTGCAAATTAATCTTTGACGCTCCAGAAAGCACATAAAGGCAGCATAAAAGCAATCCATACTCCATTGGTATAATTTATAATTCCCGCAGTGTACTTGCTTGTTATATTAGCTACTACAAAATATATAAATACATTTACTATCTTAACTTTAATGATGTACTTAACATAATGATAAATAATCTTAAAATATTATATTGTATGCTATGTATTGTGAATACACCCATGTTAAACATAAAAATGTTCTTCCATTGCATATCATAGGAACACATAAGCGTAAATTATAATTACATTAATAAACCTGTACAAAGACCTCCAGATAAATACTGGCCTTCTGGATTAACACATTTAAGTGCTGCAAAAGATATTGACCTATGACATCCTATGATATCAAAAATTATTCTACATTTGAATTACCTCATAGATGTGACTATTGTGGTTCACGGTCATAGGCCCTGTCCCAAATAGGGATGGGCTGATATGGCCAAAAAAATTTATCACGATAATTTCAGGGATTTATTACGTATAACGATACAAATGACGTATAAATTATTTTCTTCTGTAAAATATCAGATTATGTTATGTTTAAGTTGTGTTCCAGTGACTGTGCTGAAAAACATCACACAACAACAATTACACAATAATAATAATTCAAATCAATTACAAATTTAAAATGTAAACACAGATTCTTCATTTATTTATACTCTCATGGTGGAAAAATAGTGCAAAGCAAACAGCAAAAGTAACAATCACCAACCATGTCTTCAGTTGTGTTTCAAAATTACAACAGAGTACAACTGCAAATAAATCCTGATAAAGTAAAGAAGTTCAGAGTGAAACACACTCTTACCCCGGATTTCCACCAACTGCGGATCGGCTCCGCTGCGTGTCGGATCCGTGCTCTGCCGCCCTTCAATACCAGATACGGATTTGTTGCGGAACGGCTGCGTTCCGCCATGCTTGTTTTCACTCCGCACAGAGAATGTCCGCGACGTGAACAGTGAATCGCGTACAAGCACAAAACTACGCCATCAACTAGACTTATCATTATTATCGTGAGGAGACACATTTTTATTGTGAGGAGAATTTTCAACGATATATCGCAAACGATAAGATATCGCCCATCCCTAGTCCCAAATGGCACACTTCATATGAATTTTCAGTCTTGTGTACATATTTCATGTGTCCATTAACTCCATGAGACCGTAGGGTGTGTCATTTTTCATTTTAGATATCAGAAGGGTGCTCTCAGATACTTTGTGGTTGATATGTGCCCTCGATGCGACTTTTGAAGAGCCCACACTGATGCAAGCTCTACAGCACACATCTTCTCGACGGTCAAAGCGAGGTTACGTTTTTGCCCATCGTGCACAGCAACCCTAAAGGCACGGGGGTGGCGGTGCCACCGGCTTGGGCCCGCCATCGCTGCTTGCAGCTATATTTTATTTTTATTTTATTTATTTTTTTCACTTTTAAGATGCTATGTGAAATCAAACTAAATTTAAATCATGTATAATTTCTATAAGACTAGTTATAATATTTTAACAGAACATGTATGATACTTAAGAAAAACATTGTCCATAATTTTTCCATGAAACCCTGTATGTGCTTGTCCTCTTATTTGCAGTGCAATGTCATAAGCTAATGTAAGACCATGGATGGTAAGACCATGTATCCAAGGCTTTAGTTGTGCCGTGCGAATGCATGTTTCAGATGAGAAGCATATTTAACATGAATATGCTGATTTTTTTTTTTTCAGCTACCCGAAATTTTACTATGGTGGCCCTCAAAAATGTTAATGCTGGAAAACCCTATTAACTGTACTTAAAAGGTATAATTCACACCAAAATAAAAATCCTCTCTTCATATACTCACCCTCATATCATCCCAGGTGTGTATGACTTTCTTCAACAGTACACATTTGAAGAATAATTAAATATATCTTGGCTCAGTATGTCCATAAAATGGACATACTGTGAATGGACAAGTGAATGTTGATCAGATTTTTGAAACTGAAAGTGCTGAGGCCCTATTGTTTTTCTAAAGATTATTATTATTATTAGAGTCCAAGCACTGAAAGTGTGGAGAATCTATTGTTCTTCTAAGGATTATTAGGGTCTGAGCACTGAAAGTGTAGATGCCCTATTGTTCTTTTAAGGATTATTATTCTTTTCAAAGTTTTTGGTACTTTTGTGGTACTAAATGTGAGAAAACTTGAAATTTTGCACACATTGAGTCGTCGGCCATTTGCCTATTAGGGCTGGACAAGGGGGCAGGTGGGGGCTCTGCAGCATCCCCATGAAAATGGGAATGTAATGGGGGGCTCTGTAACACCCCTGATTTCACCTATAGTCACCAAACTTGGTACACACACAGTTCTCATGAAGCCGAACAACTTTCTTAGTCATTAGCTCCGCCCAACAGGAAGCCGGCCATTTTGGATTTTTTTTAATATTGTAGTCTCTGAACTTTTAAATACTCCTCATAGAGGATTCATGAGACTGTCACCACATTTAGACAACATTATGCCAAGACATTAAAGATGCGAAATTGTGAACAGATTTTTGAGTTATCAAAGAGTGTTGCCATGGTGAGGAATTCAATTAATGGCAAAGAAGCATGGAAGTGCCTTCTGTGTGCAATTTAGATCAAAATTGAGATGTATGTTTAGTCTTATGGGCTAATCACATGGATGTGAATATTTTGGGTCACAGTCATAGCGCCACTACTGGGCAGCAGGACAAGTGGCTTTTAAACTTTAAAATACTCTTATATTTGTCCAAATTGCTTCAGAATTGTTTAGAATAAGGACAAAAGGACAAATTTGTACACTTATAGATCTCAAGTCGGACAACTATTGCGTTGACAGTCATAAGCTATGCCCAACAGGAAGTTGGCCATTTTGATTTGTGTGTATACTCCTCCTAGGAATTTTATTTTACAGGTATGTTGGCGACATCATGCCAAGACATTGACGATGCTAAATAGCATATGGATTTTTTATATATCGAACGATGTTGCCATGGCGATGCGATAAATTAATGTATAAAATTTGAAAAAGGAAGGGGCTCATATCTGCTGCATGCATCTTGTGATTTATGTCAAAATTTAGCCAAATGTTTGGCCTTGTGGGCTGATCACATTGATGTGGCTATAGGGCTGGGCGATATGTCAAAAAATATTATCACGATATTCTTTTCATATCATTCGATATCGATATTTATCACGATATTCAATCACATTTGCTCATTGCAAATTTTTTTGAATTTCTAAAAAAGAAAACAAAATCCTAAACAGTTTAAATAGTCTTTACATAACTGCATTGGGGGCCCAGACACAGCCAATGTAGTAGTGTCTGAGGGATCTTATATGAAAATATTTTTTAAATATAAAAAAAAAGTTTATTAATTTTTTCAATTTTACAATCCACCTCGCGAGCTTGACGCTCTGCTTCCATTGGAAGGAATTGAAAGCGCTCGCTCACCACGCGCCAGTGGAAACATACGATAAGAAAGTCAAACTGTTAGCGTTTTTAGCAACACGCATGTCTAGATGTAGAACACAGGCTAAATATCGAAAATTACTCAAGCGTATTTTTTATCACGATAAATATTGATATTGTTTTATCGCCCAGCCCTATGTGGCTATTGTGGGTTGTCATAGCGCCACCAACTGGCAGAAGGAAGTGTGGCACTTCTAATAGATTTGGAAATCTTCCTGTTATTTTTACCTGAATTGCTTAAAAAAAAATGTATGATGTCAAAACAGTGATTTAAAGATTCTTGATATCTTATGTGTTGCCATTGCAACGTATTAAATGTAATTTATCATAAATAGGGTTGTGCGATATCATCGTCCATCGTGATGGCTGACCAACATCACGATGTAGAGCCACCATCGTGATGCCACGGCCCCTTTTGCGAGTCTTGCTAGTGTGACTCACTAAACCTAGTCTCTTCTATAGTTAACCTAAAAACTTTGCAGGGATTGCTCTGTAAATTAAATTGAGAATATAACTAATGCATATATGCTATTTTAAATACTGTAGTATATGCCAGAGACGTGACGTGTTAGTCTGTGAAAATACCGTGTCAGGCAGGCTACACAAATATTGATCTTGACATTGTTAGCTTGTCTTTTTTTTACATGTCTTACACTGTACATTTAGATTAAAATATTTTATGTTGTAGGCTACAAGAAAATAGCCTTTATTAATTTATTATTAGTAGTTGTAGTGTCTCAGAAAATCTTGCTCATTGTCACATAGCTCTTGTATACACTGAAGCGGCAGTTTAAGATAAACCCAGACCAGCTGAACGCCAAATAACTTTTGTCTTGTTAATACTTTTAAAGAAAAATTTCCTTGGCCATAAATCCATAATGTCAAATCAAATGAAAGAAACAAGGTGAATATGAATAACACACATTTATTAAAACATAGAATAACAACAAATAAAACAAGAAAACGGGAACAACACTCAGACCGAAACTCGGCATTAACATTTCACTTATAATTAGCAGCACAATTAACTTAAGCACAGGCTACAAAATAAATTATGTTATTGAAATATTGTAAAGTGGTCATATGAACTACACAAATGAACGTTTAAAAAATAATATAGAAAATCGAATAGCTCCGCAACGGATGGCGAAAAATGTGTAAAGAAGTCTAATATCTTTCACCATAGACCATGTTTAAATTTCGATGTTTCTGGCCAGAAATACCAACATATTCGCTTTATCTGGTTTTAATAAGCTGCGGATTGGAGTAACTACACTACCCGCTGTGCTGAAGACCCGCTCTGATGAAGTACATATGCACAGATATTTCCGTGCTAATCTTGCCATGAACGGAAACCTTTTGTTGTTCGTTTTCCACCAAGTCAGCGGGTCCTCTTTCCCATCAATGGCCAATTCCTGCAGGTACATGTTCATTTCTGCCTCAACCTTTTGCTCATCAATGAGTAAAATAACGAAATTATAGTTTTTAAGTGGAAAATAGTATTTATCGCGATGTTTTACTGTCAACATCGTCAACTGCCAATTTAGGGGACATCGCCCAACCCTAATCATAAATGTAATTTGTAAAGTGGTGGGGTCAGTTTCTTCTGCTGTCATTGGCTCCACCCACCAGTTCCATTTTTGATTACATGTGCATTTTTTTTTTTCTTTAAATTGCCGGCTCTGTACTTTTAAATACTCCTTCTAGGGGATTCATGTGACTGACACCAAATTTGTGCAACGTCATGCCAAGACATTGTAGACGTTAAATTGTGAACTGATTTTTTATATATCGAACAGTATTGCAATGGCGAGGCATTAAATAAATGGGAAACAGGAAGTGTCTCATAACTTGTGAGTAAAATGTGTAATTTAGATCAGAATTTAGATGTATGTTTAGTCTTGGGGGCGGGCTAATCGCATGGATGTGACTATTTTGGGTCATGGTCATAGTGCCGCCACCTGACAGCAGGAAGTGTGGCTTTTACAACAGTCTAAAATAGTCCTCTTATACCAATTTGCTTCAAGATAGTTTAGAATAATGCCAAATGCATGTGTTCACCTTGTTTTGTTTTCCAAAAGCCACCGGGTGGAAATGGACCCATGGTGGTTGGGCCTGTCATTGCTGCTTGCAGCTATATTTTGACAGCTGTAGTTGTATGGTTGATGTTTATGCTAACTGTCCTTTTTGGAACTTGAAAGGTCTGATCACCATCTACTTGCATTTTTAGGACCTACTGAGCCAAGATATATATATATATATATTTTTTTTTTTCTCTTCAAATGTGTTCTGCTGAAGCAAGAAAGTATACACACCTAGGATGGCATGAGGGTAAATGATGAGCGAATTTTCATTTTTGGGTGAACTTACCCTTTAAGCTTGAGTCCCATGCTGACTGTTTGCCAATTTTCACAGTAACTTCTCCTTTTATAAATGTTTGTGGCACAAACTGTATGAGTGTATTAAGAAAATTAAGACTCGTCTGATCTACTGTGGCACGTTTTCTTTATTAAGCACAGAGAACAAACAGCACACCAACTCAATTTCCAATCACTGTCTCAGTTCTTAATGCTCATAGCAGTTTCAACCTTAGTCACAATTTGACCTTTGTCACAATTCACTTTCATTGCATGAAAAAAAAAGATGCAATGAAAGCTGCATGATTATGTTTCTAGGATGTTAGGCAGAATGTAAGCCTCACTATTCAGGCTTACATTCTGCCTAACATCCTAGAAACATAATCATGCAGCTATGGGACAAAATAAGGTTGAGTAAATGATGACAGAATTTCCCTGTAGGCAATATCACAAGAGCAAGTTAATTTTGAGTAACTTGCATTTTAGACACTATATGGCCTATATTGTCCTTTTTGCTCCTAGCAAAAATGGTTCCAAGCCAATTCAGTAGAATCAACCACTGTATCACCAAGCAACACACAGTCTTACAGCCTGTCTAGAATGTAACAGAGTGATACAAACAGTGATGCCTCCAAGTGCTGTTATTAAGCATTCCTAGAATGCTGCCTGAGGACCGGAACTGTTGTATTTAATGGGTACTTAAGCCTTTAGAAATGTTAAAACATGGATAAGATCTAGAATTGGATTACCATTATGCCCTAAATATTTGGTATGCTATATTTAGAAGGGAACCGTTAAAGTGCCCTCATTCTCACACTATTATATGTAGAGGTATTTGGTAAGCTAAATTTATGGCACTTTTCCACTGCATATTACGTTTCAACTCTACTCGCTTTACTTTTCTGAGCTTGCATTTCCATTGCAGTTTAGTGCGATCTCAACATGGGTGGGATTATAGGCTGATTGTCATGGTTGTGCCACCTCTACTGCCGTGACATCTTAAACATGACCCAAACATTACTGACCAAAACAATAAGACGACCGCTAGCTGTTAGATACTAGCTCATTGTGCTGCATAAAGCAGTTGTTGATTTTTACACAAGTGTAACTGTTAAATTGGCCTGGTTGTTTTAGAAGCAAGCTTCCAGTAGCTGGTCAACTAAATAAAGTGAAGCTTTCAAGCAGAGTATAGAGTTAACATAACATAAAACATACCATCCTCCGTCGTGGATCAACGCCAGTCTAAGGGGACTCTCCCTCCCATTGCTCGCTGGTTTAGATAGCGTCCATTTGGTCGAACCACTTCCACTTTTCCTGGATAGTTCTGTAGTCACTTAGGTTTTTTGTTTTACTTTTCCCTACACTGTTGTTAGGTCCGGTGGTAGCCGTGTACGGCCAACAGCTGAGACACTTCCTGAGAGAATTTACATGGACCTCGTTTATTGATCACGGCATGATTTTGCACACAGCCGTTTCTTTTTTCACATTTCGAAAGAACGCGATACTGTTATCACTGTTGTTAACTTTAAAACTAGCGGGTTGATGTCGCGTGTCAGAAATCTACTGACTCTGGTAGTGACAATTTTCCCTTTACAAATCAGTGATCTGCAGGATTTTGACGTCACATTTATTATCGGCTCGCCTCGCGTCGAACCTCGACCAAGGTGGTACTAAAAAGTCGAGTTTTACCGTGCTTTTGAAAAGCCCCATTAGAAGGGAACTGTTAAAGTGCCCTCATTCTCGTGCGATTATATAAGGGAATTTGGCATGCTAAATTTAGATGGGAACTTTTAAAGTGCTCGTCTTCTCACACCAATGTATGTAAGGGAATGTAGGGTCTTGAAATATGTGAGCTATGAACTAAATTAATTCCTTATTCTACATTATTATGTAATGAAATTTATAGTGAAATTAGTCCTGTTCGACAACCATTATAAATTAGATAAATGACACATAACTAGATTATTTGTCTGAATAAAATACTCCACCATTAAAATTGTAATACAACGTCTCGTTGTATCCGCTCACAATTTCTACTGTAAGGAATTAGCTTTAATAAGGGAATTATGATTAATTCTCTTATTGGAGTAATATTTTAATGGCTTATTGAAAATAATATTACACGTATTTAGGTACAGATTTGAAGCGAAATCTTTTAGAAACAGGTATGAGATTATTTATCAAAATATACCAGTCAAATCATATTTGAATACAAACAAACTTTATTGCTATTCTAAACATAAATCTAATCTAACACTTATATACATGAGGCAGGTTGGTGAGAAGAGTGACAGAATGTGAAATAAATGATCAATACAGTGAAAATGAACTTTATGGAGTCTGTTGACAATGCCTTAAGAACCATTTATCCTTCTTTGAGTCTACATCGATTTGCTATTGGATTACCCAAAGTATTTAACTAATACACCAGCACTTTGAGTAAAGTATAGAGATGTACTTGCGTTCTTTGTGTTGCTTTGTTCTTGGCTCTTCATCGAAAGTTTGTTCCGTCAATGTTTTGGACCTCTGTAAGATCAGATAGTTATTGTCTATATGAATGATAAGGTTGGCTTTGAAGCGAGGCCTTCTCATTGAGGATTCGCAACTCCCGTTGGCGAGTGAGAGGCTTCCTCGGGACTTCGAGTCCTGAGCTTCCTTGGACCACACATTGCATGGATCTGGTTCCGAAGAGATCCAGAGAAGACCATGAGGGAAGAGTCTGAGCAGTCAAAAGAGCAGAAGAAGAAGAGGGAGAGAGATGAGCATGTGTTCTTCCTGTTTTGAAACATTTGAACTGAAATTGGCCGCATCCCCAAAGGTGTCCTGCACCAATCAGAAGTGACTTTTCGGATTCACGTGGTCAACTGGGTCAACAGTTGATTTTATGGTTCTGTGTTTCGGATTCTTACAAATCTCCCACTCAAAAATAGACATGAACTTTTATATCTTGAGAATGGTACAAGAGACATGATATTTGTTGTCATCAGCTAACTCTATGTAACCAAGCGAGCGTTTGCATACTAAACTTGACATTCTTTCATGAATATTATACGTGTAGGTAACAAAACATGAAAATCCCTGGTTACAAATCATAGTGTTTTTTTTATCCTTGGTTACACCACATGGATAAAACATTACACATATTTTAAAGCGGTACATCAGGCTATAATCATTAATTTGTCAATTATACAATTACCACACTTCAAAGCAATGGTCAGAATTACCTTGCAAAACTAGGTATTGTATAATTTGTGGCTTTAAATGTATTCTGTACATATTAGAAGGTTAAATCTGTAAAGTACTGTGACTTTGTGTAAAATGTTCCTGGATTAAGATGAAATGTTTTAGTATTCGAGTCGTACAAATCTGATGGTCATTTTGGAAACCTTTCAAGGAAAAGTCTGCTTTAACTCTGTGTGGAAGTTCAGAAGGACATGCTGAGGGCCCTTTCTGCCCAATGACCCTTTTTGCTTTAAATTAGGTTGTTTAGAGTGTCTTGACCATTTTATTGTCTAAAGACAGATCTTCAGTAGGACTGTTGATGCTTGGTCCATTAATTTATGATGTTGAGGAATTCCAGGATTAAAAAGATTGGGATTTTGCTAGATTGTCATGTTGTTTCAATTCTTCTACATATATAATACTACACAAAAATTATAATGTTCATTACATGTTCTTCATTCAACCTTTTGAACATTGTTTAGCTATTTAGTGCTTTTGTGATAAATAATTTCAGGGTGACTGAGAAAAAAGTGGTGAAGATCAAAATACCTGCTGCAACTGATGAGGTAATGACCAAATCTCAACATTTCATTTATCATTTGCTTTTGGATTGATGATCTATAAAGGTCTTTTTAGTTCTGGCATTCTTCATTTAGTTTAAAGAGTATTGCCATAATGTAAGTTTGTTATATGTTGCTATACAGTTGTTTTAAATTATGATTTTTATTGTGATTGCAGATATTTCAGAAGAGAGCGGAGCGCTTTAATATGCCACCAAATGTGGACAGCAAAAAAGCTGCACGTGCTGCAAGGTTTGACTATTTCAGAAATAGGCATGAAACAATACACAGATTTCTCAATTTGATACAGTAGCCCCATAATTCAAGACGGTTCTTTTCTTTCTTTTTTTGGAAGTACCCACAAATGTTCCACTTAAACTTATTGAAGGATAAGTTAAATATATTTTAAGTATTTTATATTAAATCTTAAGCAACAGTGACTGACATTAGCAACAAAAAGATGAGCTCTATAATAAATTAACTTTAACATTGTGTGAGTTAATGTGAGTTTTTCTTATGACAAGTTAAGAAATGCATTGCGGTTGTTAAAAATTTTTCTCGAGACATCAAGCATTATTTTGTTTACATTCAATTAATACTAATTCATATATCACTTTTGAAAATACACAGTTTCTAAGCAGCTTTACAGAAAATCATGACTTTGTCTTAAAGCACCCAGTGAACAGCTTTGTATAAAATAATGCCCTAATTTATTGAAGCTGTCAGTGAGCAAGCAAAGGTTGACTGTTGATTTGAAAAGAAAAGAAAAAAAACTCCCTTCGATGTTCTGTTAGTGGAGAGAAAAAGTTTGAGGAACCAGACTAGGCTGGCATTACAACAAATGTGTGTATGCCTTTACTGTTTAGCTATGTAGTATGTGTAATAAAGGAGGTTTAGCTTTAAAAGTCATGTTTATTGACTAGATTAAATGATAAAAAACTTTTGTGTCAGTAAGGAAATGTTTAGGATTGTAAGGATTATATGGATAATAATTAGTAGTCTGTGTTCATCCTAAATTAACTGGTGGAATGCAGACAGTGCATTACCAGCCGTGAGCTGTGACTAGCCTGTGTTGAAAGTTTTATGTGAGTTCCGCCAACTTGGACTGAATCGTTATATCAGCGTAAATGAAAGGCCACCTTGAAAACACAGTTAGTTTAACTAAAATAATATTCTATGTATAAAATCTCTCTCTCTCGAACTCCATCTCCAATTTTCTTCGAGGATGCGAATTATAGCGTGCCACTGAATCATCACCAGTGCTCGTAAGAGGAGCGTTGTGAATTTGACAATGATAATACAAGCTCTTGGACAAAACAACCAAGTAAGCATTTATACAACCGTTTTCACTAAATGCTTTCCCTGGTAAAAGATAAATGTTTTCCCAAGGTAAACGTCACTGTACGCACTGTAAAGACTTACTGTAACTGTAAATATGAAGTCAGATGTGAGATGAATTTGTCTTTCATATTTAGTATAATAGAAAACAGTGTTTTTTCTCGACGCGGATAAATGGAGCATCTGAAACGTCATATTGTTTACAATTAAAATGTGCATACAGACTATGTACAGAGCTGGTATAAATATATTTAGACCGGAATCACAATCGCAGGAAACAAACTTCTACTGCTTGTTGATTCTTCTACACAGTGGAAATAGGACACGTGTTGTTGTGCGCTCATGATAACGGCAGCATGTAGAAACAAATTTACGGTCCGCTACTTTTGTTTCCCCGGTCACATCTGTTCACTTATAATGCAGCAGCCAGTCAATGTGTTTGTTATCAATCATGTTATAGGACACAATATTGTAATCTAATATTATACCATTGCGCCTCTATGAAGAGAGTTAGTTTTCATCATCATGACCATTAGCCTATTATTATTAATCTAGTATGTTTCCCCAACTAACAATTTTTGGTTTTCTAGAACATTCCCAGAACAAAGCTTTAAAGTAAATTTTTTTTGGTTTTCCAGGAAAGTATTTACGGAAATCGACCGATTGTTTTAGGTTGTTCACAATGGTTCCTCTATGTTCCCTTAACCTCTTAATTTCTAGATCCTTTTTGCAACCATGCTGCAACCTCGATAAACAGACAAGCCATCTATACATTTATTTATTTATTTTAATAAATTATAATTATTATATAATCTTTCAAATCAACACATTTTGAAATGGTCCCATGATTTGGAAGAATCCTTTCATCAACCCCTCTGTGCTTCAACACTGAAAACTGTGCCTTGTTTTTCAGTTTCCAAAAAAACTTCCTCAGCAACATTTATATTGCAGATATTAAAGGAAATTATTCCAAATAACCAATGACTCCAACACAATCGAGGGTTTTTAAAATCAGAAATGTATTGACAGACATAAGAAAAAAAAATCTAATACACATTCAATAAACCTTAACCAGGCTAATGTTAGATTAATTTCTTACCGTACAGTTTAGTGGAGACATCTGTTTTTTTTTTTTCAGTTGTAGTCAAAAAAACGGAACACCTCTCGGTTAAACTTACAAATCATATTCTTGTCAAATCTGTATTAAAGCGATAACATTTAGCCTATAGTTAACCTCACATATAGAAGTAATTATTTAATGAAATTGATAGAATGTCAATCATTGAGTTTGTCCCCGAATGACCGTTAATTTAAAATTTTGCATGAGTGTGAATTTCTGTGGCTGATTGAATCGCATGCAGATCAAATGCATGTTCGATAGTATAGCTATTGGACAGCGACTAAGGTAATAAGATATTTAGAAAATATATGAAGTTAAGAAGGTAGCATTTTCTTGAATCTTTTTCTCATCTGTTCATGATAATGCATTCATATACCATTTACTGTTATCTATTTTCTGCATTTAAGTAAATGCTAGCCTACTTAACTCATTTCATTCATTGTTGTCTGTCAACCTCTCTTAAACATTTTTGAAAAATAATCAAATATGATAATGAAAAATGTGAACGAAAAATAAAACCTCAAAATACCATTTAGAGAAAGTTCTGCATAAGTGCTTTTAATATTGCCACATAAAAATCCTACCAGCAATGTGCTGGGAATGTTAGTTTATGGTTTTTGAAAATATAACCTAAAGAGAACATTCCTACAATGTTAGGAATTGGTTCCCAAAAATTAACCAAATGGGAACCACATGCAAACGTAAGGGGAATGTTCTGTGCTTACTGGGTCCTTGTCACACTATTCACCTTTTGCTTGCTCACTGGGGTTTTGTAAGGCACTATTTTATATATCTTTGTTTGTAAAAAAGGTAGGCCTACTATACAAATAAATTCTTTAAAAAAATGCATTTAAATGCAGAAGTAAATCCCCTAAATTATCGTTCTTACGGTGTATGCAATGCTGGAGTTAGTTGCAGGTATTTTTTTATTCTAAGTTTGCTTTTCTTCTTTTTTTTTTTTTTTTTTTTTTTTTTTAATTAAAAGATTAATTGATGATTTTCTAAGAATCAATGTGTTCTGATCAACACCATTGTGTTGGCACTTAACTCTTAGGCTTTGCTGATAAAGAGGTTTAAGTATTTTACATGGTCTTCCTGACTGTGTATGGAAAACAGTAGTTAGTTGCAGGTTTTTAAGGGGGCAACGGTTTTCTGTTGTTTTATTTATTTATTTATTTACACTGGTGGACAAAAGTTTGGAATAATGTAGATATTTTGCTGTTTCGGAAGGAAATTGTACTTTAATTCACCACAAAAGTGGCATTCAACTGATCAAAAAATATAGTCAGGACATTACTGATGAAAAAGTCAGCATCATCACTTTCTGAAAAAAGTAATTTTTGTTCAGATCTACAGTATACAGGCCCCATTTCCAGCAGCCATCTCCTTATACTTTACTAATCATGCTAAATTGTTAATTTGGTACTAAAACTCAGTTGAAAGCTATTTGGTTTGTTAAATGAAGCTTAACACTGTCTTTGTGTTTGTTTTTGAGTTGCCACAGTATGCAATTGACTGGCATGTCTTAAGGTCAATATTGGGTTAAAAATACCAAAAAAAAAGAAACTCGTCAGTCAATCATTGTTTTGAGCAATGCAGTGCTTGAAATTGCCAAGATTTCATACAAAGGTGTACACTATAGTTTTCAAAGACAAAGGACAACTGGCTCTAACAAGGACAGAAAGAGATGTGGAAGGCCAGATGTACAACTAAACAAGAGGATAAGTACACCAGAGTCTCTAGTTTAATAAATCGATGCCTCACATGTCACACCAGTTTTATTTACAACAATAAAGAGAAGACTCAGGGGTGCAGGCCTTATGGGTAGAATTGCAAAGAAAAAGGCACTTTTAAAACAGAAAAACACAAAGAAAAGGTTAGAGTGGGCAAAGAAACACAGACATTGGACAACAGATAATTGGAAAAGAGTGCTATGGATCCATTGAGCTTTTGTGGGATCAGCTAGATGGTAAGATGCGTTAGAAGTGCCCTATAATACAGCCACATCTATGAAAAGTGTGTGTGTGTGTGTGTGTTTATATATTTAAGCAATATCACAGTCGCAATCGTGCGATATG
This sequence comes from Xyrauchen texanus, assembly GCF_025860055.1. Taxonomy (NCBI): domain Eukaryota; kingdom Metazoa; phylum Chordata; class Actinopteri; order Cypriniformes; family Catostomidae; genus Xyrauchen; species Xyrauchen texanus. Next base: position 10,362,631 of record NC_068314.1, read on the forward strand.
GCCCTACGTCACCTGCGGCTGAATCACAGCAGTGCTGATGTAGGGCCATATTGCATGATTGCGACTGTGATATTGATTGTATTCAACAGATCAATGAACAAGAACATTTAAAAAAAAAAATAGGAAAAACTAAGTACGGTCATAAAAACGCATTTGTTCATGGAACTACTTTCTTACGCAACCGATCAGAATCTGCCGTTGCTGGTTCAAAACAAATGATGTGTCTAAGCCTCCGTTAGTAATTCAAAATGTTCACTTCAGAAATAGTATCACGGCTTGTGCTGTTTCTAAAAAGTCTTTGGATAAAGTGTGTGTGTGCACGCGCGCGCGCTCACATGTTGCCACACCCAATCAGAGATATTTTCTGAATGTCAGTTTTCTCAGTGGAATATAGACGTCCAAGCGAGGTATTCCTCTCCATTTCGGGGGTAGCCGGTGCGTAAATGTCATTCACTATTGAAACAGTGATGTCCTCCACCATTTTAAACAGTATGTATCCAATGTGGAAACTAACATAGCGCTGTTCTATGTAAATATAGTGATACATACAGTGAAGCGTCTGAGTGCTGATGCTGTCACACCATCAGTGCTCATGGAACATCTCTCGTCCAATCGGATTCGAGGACCGGAACTAACTGTGGTATGTATGTATGTATATATATATACATACATACATATTTTTACCTCCTAATTAGGGGTGTTACGATACACTTAGCTCATGAGACGATACACGATACTGGGTTCACAAGAACGAGACGATATTTTAACACACACACACACACACACATATATATATATATATGACTGCTCTTTTATTCGACTTAGGGATGGGTGATACCACAATTTTCTTTCCGATCTGATACCAAGTACTTTTAGGCCAGTATTTTTATGAATTCTTTGGATAACATTAGTAACTTAAATTATTACTTACATTCTTTATATATTTATAGGCTTAAGCAGAAAATTATTTGGCTGCTTTGTTTTCCTTAGTATAAGCCACATATAAACCTCAAAATTAACCATAGATATTATTATATGGCTACTATTACTAAAACCAAGTTACAAAATATATTACGATATTTATTTATTTTTTAAATCAAAACACACTAAATCTAAAGTGTGTCGGGGTGAGCAAGAGACAGACTCAGTGGGTGTGGTGTTTAGTGAGGCATTTATTAATAACATCACTAAGCGATACAATCAGTTTTGGGTGAGAAACTGACCATAATGTAAGTTTATTCACTATAAATCTCAACATCTGCAGTCACCTTGGCACATTCATGAAAGAAACTCGATTACACGTCCTCGGGCTTGGCACATTGCAGAGTGTGTATACAGCACATGTAGATGCCCAGGTATGGATTAAACCTCTTGATTTTTATAGGTGACATTTATGCTGCCTTTGTCATTTTTGTAGCTTGGAAGGTTTGGCCCCATTGACATGCATTGTTTTGGCAAAAACACATCATACGTCCTTCAAAACCTATTCCTGTACCGCAAATGAAAAGAAAGTCATGCGAATTTGAGATGGCATAAGAGTGAATAAATTATGTGACCCAATATTAAAAAAAAAATTTTTGAACTAATCCTTTTATGGATTTTTTTTTTTTCTTCTTTTAACAACATTGTGTATTTGAAAATTACAGTTTGCTTATTGAGTTTCTTATTGAAGTATTGTCATTGCTGCTATGATGCAATGTATAATGCAATCATGTATAATGCAATGGATGATTGTGTGTGTTAGGCTTCCTAATATTCCTAAATATTAAAAAAATTGCATCTTGTTTAATTAGGTTTGGGCTGACTGTGTCTGAATCTTCCAAAGGTGAGTTTTGTTTTTGTTCTCTTATTTTTTTTTTTTTTTTTTTTTTTTTTTCTTAAGTCAAATTTGTTAAAGCCTTGTCATTGAATGTTCTATGGTACTGTGTTTCTTTTTTTATTTGTAAAATAACTTCATGGTAACAAATGTTTGGAATTGTGCTAATGTGTGATCTTGCAGCACTTTGCTTTTACAATGGACATGAACTGCTCTGAGAGCACTAAAATACAGGGCATCATGAGCCCAGAGCATGAAAACAGAAGAGCGCATCACTTGTTAACTCTCAAACACACAAACCATGTAGGCTAAAAAATGACAATTTCTTGCAGCCATTTGTGGTTTAATAAAACAGTGTTTTTGTAGTTTTAGACAGATTCTGTTTGATAACTTGACTTTGAAAATTGTCTTTGCGTTTGATACTGATTAAATATTTTATTATATATATTTTTTGTCGCAGTGCCCAGTCATTGTGTCTTCTCAAGTTCAGTTCAGACTTCTAGCTCAGCTAGCCTATAGCATCCTCAGATAGCTAACTGCAAGCTATAGCATACATATTTGACAGTGGTGCAGGAATCTGGTTCTTCCACAACCAGGAAAGTACTTCAAATGTTTTTTTAATGAAAAGTATTTGTCCCACTGATTATTTGTGTTTGTGTTTTAGGAACTTCAGCCATTCCCAAAGTAAGTGCAAGTAATCTGGTAGCACATTTTTGACAACTTTACTGTCTGAAAAAATCTTGCCTTCATATATCTGCTGTTTATAAAAGTATTGTTAAATGCACCACTCTCTGTCAGGTGACCGTTGAGGTGTTAAAGAAGAGGGCAGAACGGTTTGGCATGAATGTTTCCTCAGTTTCTAAAAAGGTATCTTAATTTTGAGAAAAAGGCACCTTTTAATACAAAAACACCAAAAAATAACTAATAACCAAATATAATACAATGTTTATAATATAATCATTATTTTTAGTGCAACCTTTGATTGGAACCTGCATGCCCGATTTCATTTTGCAGAATCTCAATCTATATTCAAATTTCTTCCGGTTAACATATCAACAGTATACAGATTTTACCGGGATATAGTCCACCCCGAGGCCCAATTATCTTTCTCTTCCACTCCCTTTTTACTGTTTACAGATTTGCAGTGTACATCTGAAATGGAAACTAAGAACATGCATTGAACCATTGCTTTGTAAACTGTGCTTTTGCTTTGACTTTTGTTTGTCTGTTTTATTTTTTTAGTTTGAGGATGATGAAAAGCTGAAGAAGAGAAAAGAGAGATTTGGCATTCTCACAAGTGCAGCCTCTACTGGAGTGGATGATTCAGAGGTATAACTGCAGACATATTCTCATATATGTGACAATAACAGATAATCAGTTTGTGGTATTGAATTGTGTATGTGAGGAGTGTTATTTCCATAGTTTTTAGCAAAGCTTTTGAAGAGTCTCTCAGTAGAGTCAGCTATCTGTATCCTGACAGCCTCCTAACTGCAACGGAACCTTGCAGGTTGCTATGTAAGCACTGCAGTTGATAAATTACTGAATGAATATTACACTTATATATTGTCGCTCTTTTCTGAAACTACACTCAAAGCACTTTACGTAGTTTACAGGGGACTCTCCTCCACCACCAGTGTGCATCGTCCACCTGGATGATGTGACGCAGCCATGGTGCACCCACTACACACCAGCTATTGGTGGAGAGGAGAAAGTAGAGTGACACAGCCGATTAGGATTATTAGGAGCTACAGCTGGTGCACAGCCACCCTGACATTATCCTGTAGGATTTCTTGATAAACTTGGGAATTCATTTTTCCCTCGATGATGGCAAGTGATCCTGGCCCTGAAGCAGCAAAGCAGCGCCAAATCATGATTCTCCCTCCACTGTACTTTACCATTTGGATGATAATTTCATGTTGGTATGCAGTTCCGTTTTTACGGCATACGTAGTGCTGTGTGTTCTTGTATAAATCCAACCTTAGCTTTATTCCGAGTAGCTTTGTGGAGTGTCAGGGTGGTCTTTGGCAAACTTCAGGAATACAGCAAGTTTATGTTGGAAAGCAGTGACTTCCTTCGTGGTGTCCTGTCATAGACACCATGCCTTTTTAATGTTTACCATATAGTAGACTCATGAACAGAGATGCTAACCAGTTCCAAAGATTCCTTTGTCTTTACTTCATTGAGCATTCTACAGTGTGCCCTTTGAGACATCTTGGCTGGACAGCCATTTCTAGGGAGAGTAGCCACATGTCTAAATCGTCTCCATATATAGACAGTTGGTCTAACTATGGACAGATGAATATCTAAGCTCTTCAAGATAACTTTTTACCCTTTCCAGCTTTATACAAAGCAACAATTTTTTATTGGTCTTCAGAGATTTTATTTTTTATTTTTTTTATTTTTTGCAAGGTTTGGTCCAAGTCAGCAGATGCTTCTTGTGAATAGCAAACTTTAATTGTTTGAGTGATTTTTATATGTCAAAGCAGCTGTAACCCACATCTCCAATCTTGTTTATTAATTGGATGCCAGGTTTGCCATCATAAACCTTACTCTAATAAGCTTTTGTTGATGTCATTAGCCTAAGGGTTTACGTACTTTTTCCAACCTACACTGTGAATGTTGTAATGATGTATTCAGTATGTACAAGAACAGTACAATTATTAGTGCTTTATTTGTTAAAACAGACTGTGTTTGTTCATTGTTGTAACTTGGATGAAGATCAAACCAGATTTTAAGACCAGTTTATACATAAATGCAGGTAATTCCAAAGGGATTGCATACTTTTTCTTGCCGTTGTATTTTATTTCACATTATGCCCAAGTCAGCAAGCCAAAGGCGACTGTGGCAAGGAACACAAAACACCATATGATGTAGATAATGGAGCAAAATAACATTGGGTGAAACCAGGCTCACTGGGAGGGCCAGTTCCCCTCTGGCTAATCGGCATGAATATAATGCCAATATTAGTTATCTATGTGTAATACAAGTTATGGTTTAAATTATTAAATGGAGTAAATTTTGGTGACCAATGTTTAAATTAAAGGAATTTGTATGAAATAAGATTTGATAAAAAAACAACTTTGGATTGTCAACGGACAATTGATTTTTCAGACCAGGTGTTTGTTCCCTATGAACATTCGTAATGAAAATTCTGGCTTGGTCTGAATAGGCCTTCAGGCTAGGTCTTGTTGGCTTTCTTTAATATTAATGTGGCCTGCTGGTTTGTATTGATAATTTTTGTTGGCTTTTAGTGCAGAAAAACAGGTAATGGACAGTCTATAAAAATACACTTAAGAATTTGCCATGGTAAGGTTAATTTATGTCACTTATGTCTGTTATGATCTTGTTTTCAATTCTTTCTTCTTTTCATTCTGTTTTTTTTCCCACTATTTCTCTTTCAGGCAAAGAAGCGTAAACGTGCCGAGCGGTTTGGAAATGTATGAAAATGGATCTGACCCTATTTTAACTTCTTTATATATATAAAATATATATAAAGAATATATATAATTTTTTTTTATTTTTTAGGTTTAAATGTAATTCTGTAATGCCATGGTTTTCTGTTATTTCAGTGCCATTTACATTAAATATACCCCATTTCTTTACGAAATTGTCATCTTTTATTTCCTCCATTGGTGAATGTTTTTTAGTACTCTGGCAGTGCTATGCCAGACTCTAGGAGTGTGGAACTTTTTACATTGCTGTGAAAAGGTATTTTCCCCCATCCTGATTTCTTCTGTTTTTGTGTATATCTTCTACTCAATAGTTTAAAAAAAAATCAAACAAAATCTAACATAAAGCAAAGGAGTAAACATAAAATACAGTTGTAAATTATTGTTATTTATTGAGGCAAAAAAGTTATCCAATACCAACTGGGCCTATGTGGAAAAAGTATTTACCCCCTTAGTTACTAAATCCCCGAATCTATGGAACTGCATTCAGAGTAGACACACCCAGGCCTGTTTACGGCCAGCCCTGTTCAATCAAATCAACACATAAATATAACTTTCAGCAGCATGAATTTGGCTAAAAGCTCTCACCCTATACACTATGCCATGGTCAAAAGAAATTCCCGAAAGGATGACGAAAAAGTTGATTGAGATAGCTTTTGTAACCCTTCCCACACTTGTGTATTTCAAAGGCTCTGGGACTCCCGAGTGAGAGCCGCTATTTCCAAATGGAGAAAATTGGCACAGTAGTGAACCTTCCTAGAGCACAGCAACGACTCATCCAGGAAGTCACAAAAAACCAAGGACAACATCCAAGGAACTGCAGGCCCCTCGCACATCAATAAAGGTCACTGTCATGACTCCACTATCAGAAAGACACTGGGCAAAAATGGCATCCATTGAAGAGTGGCGAGGCGAAAACCAGCTCTAACTCAGAAGAACATTAAGTCTTATCTGAATTTTGCCAAAACCTTTGTTGGTTTAATACATATATAATTTACAGATGTGAACTCAATCAGTTAAAATGGGTATTTTGCACACATTTTACCATCATAATATGTAGGGTAATTTGCATGCATGCTAAATTTAGGGTCCCGAAATATGTGAGCTATGAACTAAATTAAACTGTCCTTATTAGGTAAGGAAATGTATAACGGAATTAGTCGCATTCGACAACCATTATAAATTAGATAAATTAAAAAAATCTCCACCATTGAAAACATAATACAACGTCTAATTCTATCAGCTCACAATTTTTACAGTAAGCAATTAGCTTTAATAGGGGAATTATGATTAACTCTCTTATTGGAGTAATATTCAAATTGCTTATTGAAAAGATTACATGTATTTAGGTACGGATTTGAAGCGAAATCTTTTAGAAACAGGGATGAGATTATTTATCAAAATATACCACAGTCAAATCATCTTTGACTACAGACAAACTATTGCTATTCTAAACATAAATCTAATCTAACACTTATATACATGAGACAGGTTGGTGAGTAGTGACAGAATGTGAAATAACTGATCAGTACAGTGAAGATGAACTCTATGGAGTCTATCGACAATGCCTTAAGAACTATTTCATCCTACATTGAGTCTACATCGATTTGCTATCGGATTACCCAAATCATTTGATAATTACACCAGCACTTTGAGCACAATATTGGAGATGTATTTGCTTGTCTTTGTGGTGTTTCCTTGTGTTCGTTGAAAGGTTCGGCAATGTTATTGGCACTTGGTCGAAAGTTCGTTCCGTCGATGTTTTGATCTCTTTGTGACCGAATTTATTGTCTGTATGAATGGTGAGGTTAGCTGTGAGGCAAGGCCTTCTCACTCCTCCTCAGGATATCGAGTCCCGATTTCCCTTGGATCTCACTTGGGAGGACCTGGCTGTCAGCGGAGTGACCAGACGAAACATGTGCAGGCCGAAGAGCCTCAAGAGGATGAAGAGTCAACAGAGCGAGTTATTCCTGTTTGGAACTATTTGAACTGAGATTGGCCGCATCCCTCAAAGGTGTCCTGCGCCAATCAGAAGTGACTTTTCAGAGTCACATGGTCAACTGTGCTGTCTTTTCCGACAGTTGAGATATGGTTCTTTGTTTCAGACTCTTAAAAATGTCGCACTCAAAAATAGTGCAGATTTAATCATGAGCTTTTCTATCTTGAGAATGGTACAAGAGACATGATATTCATTGTCATCAGATTTTTCTTCATACACAAACAAATGTTTACATTCTAAACATGACATGTTTTTATGGATGTTATACGTGTAGGTAATAAAACATGAAAATCTCTGGTTACAAAATCATATTGGTTTTAAACATCATTGTATTTTATCAAGTTAAACCATTCTTAGTAAAATGAGATCAATCATACAAAATTAAAGATTATATTTATCAATTATAGGTGATTGCACATCACTACACTCATTTTAAAGAGTTCCATCATGTTAGGTACAAATGTTACCACCGTTCAAAGTGATTTTCAGCATTGTCTAGCAAGGCTAGATTAAGATCTGATTGTTATTGTAACCTTACAGAAGAGAAGTCTGCTTCAACTGTGTGGGGGAAATCAGGTTGCAGAGGGGCTTTTCTGATCAATCGGGGCACCTGGGGCGTTTGATTTATGACTGTGAAACATTCCAAACTGAAAGGCTGGGTTTTTCCTAGATCCAAATATATGTTGTTTCAATTCTTCTGCATATATAATCTTACACCTTGATGATCCTTAAACCTTCTGGGGGAGTGTTCTGATGACTGATTTGTCAAAATTGGAACTATTTGGAAGACAGGGGTCCCATTACATCTGGCATAAAAACACAGAATTCCACAAAAACAACAATGCCTGTGGTCAAGCATGGTGGTGGTAGTGTAATGGTGCTTTGCTGCTTCAGGGCCAGGGTGACTTGCAATAAAAAGGAAACATGAATTCTGCTCTTTACCAGAAAATCCTTAAGGAGAACCTCTGGCCATCAGTCCATGAGTTGAAGCTCAAGCACAACAGGATTATGCAGCAAGACAATGATCCAAAGCATAGGAGTAAGTCCATCTCCAAATGGCGAAAATGTAAGTTTTGGAGTGGCCTAGTCGAGCTCCTGACTTGATCCCAATTGAAATGCTGTGGCAGGATTTTAAATGGGCAGTTCATGCTCAAACCCTCCAATATGGCTGAACTAAAGCAGATCTGCAAAAAGAGTGGGCCAAAATTCCACCACAGCGTTGTGAAAGGCTGATCTCCAGTTATCAGAGGTGTTTGCTTGCAGTTGTTGCTGCTAAAGATGGCACAACCAGCTATTAAGTAGCAGTTTGTTTTTCACATGGGTGATCAGGGTGTGGGATAACTTGTTTGCTTCAGTAATATATATATATATATATATATATATATATATATATATATATATATACACACACACACACACATATTTGAAAAATTGATTTTGTGTTTATTCAGGTGCCTTTGTTTTATATTATAAGTAATTTGAAGATCTAGAAGAATTTAGTATGAAAAATACACAAAAATAGAACAAATTGGGAATGGGGCAAATACTTCTACACAGCACTGTACGTAAAAGAGGCGTATTATCCATAGTATTCAATTACATGATCAAGACTACCTGATCACCATACTGGCAAGCTGCCAAAAAAAAACTTACTGCAATTATCTGTAGCTGCAGAGGTATAAGAGAAGAGAACTTTAAACTTGATTTAAATAGCATGGCTGAAAAACAGGTACTTGCTGGATTGGAGCTGTAAAACCTACAAGAAAAGACATACCTCTGGGTATTTTTTGGAAGTTACAGACACATTTTGTGCAAATCTGATGTACTGTACTGCCAATAGAAAGATAGTTAGAAGATAGGAGATAAAGTAGATATAAGCAAGATATAGCTTGACCTCTTCAATGCAATCTACGTCAAATTTGTTGATGCGTTATTTTGTTTGGTCTATCAAAAGCTTTTGATAACTTTGTGTGAATCGTACGTACACGCTAGAGGGTTTAAGATAGAGACCCAAAATTGAAGACAAGAATGTCCTCTATCAGTGTGCCAAATTGCATAACCTCCCTCCAAATGGTTCTATGTGTTGTCCTTGACTTCAACAGCAGAAGAATAAGAAGAGAGCTTACAGATACAATAGGTTCCAATGCACCTTTGGATATTTCCTAATGCAACTTTGGTAAAAAGTGTATTGTTTCTGTTGTTTCAAGGTCTTCGCTGAGTAATTGTCAGCTGTATGATGCATTAATACAGTGTTGCCTGAGTTTGACTGAGAAGCGGACCATTAATGAAAATTATCTTTTTTTTTTTTTATTAAATAGGTATTAATATTTGATAATGTTCAGGTTCAGATATATTAATTAGTTTAATGTAAAATGAGTTTGAATGTCATTGTTAATCATTTGTTTCTCTGGCACCTGACAATATGCATTCAGTCTGTCCCAGTTCCTCCACTAGCCCAATGATGCATAATTAGTGTGTATGTTCATGGTTTATTAATCGATTTTAGCCAGGTGTGTTTATAAAATTGCCTATTTTATACATATTTTTTATATTTTAAAATATTAAAAGATTTGATTGGAAATACATTATTTTATATACAGTACATTATACAATGTTTGTTATGCTCTCTAATAGTTGAAATTAAGGCCATAATTAACTTAAAATTTAGGAACAACAGAAATACTAACTAAAAGAACAATGGTATCACTTTCCTTACATTTTTCTATTATTGTTCAAATTAATGTAAATTAAGCTTTCTGTTTAGATACATTACAGTAGGTTTTCGTTTCAACATTTGGGCTATGGTGTGGCCTGGATGAGTGTGAGACACCTGGCCTGAAATATTTTGCCCAGTGCCCAGCCCTGGTGACAACCTTTTATTGCTATGGTGTATAGTAAGGCCCTTAATTATTATTATGAACTTTTTTAAATCACTAGCTGTTTGTTTTGTAAATGTGTTTTATCTGTTATTCTAATGAAGTAGATCACACAATGGCAATAATAGAATATAGACTGTGCATTTATTTATGGTTAAATGTTTTATCAAAATAAATCATAAAAATTAATTTTGTTATAAAGGCTAATCGTTTTAAAGCATAACATTTTGTTTGCCAAAAGTAGTCAATAGTGAGGCAAAAACAAGTATATAGATTTCTGATTAAGTTCAGCTATTGTTTTTTTTTTTAGCACCAGTCTTTGGGTGATAGTAACTTGCAAAGATGACATTGAAATGTCCCTACAGACTTCAACCCTCTGTAGCTCTCACATTGGGGGGTAAAAATAAAGCATTAGGGCATAGGCGGGGGTTCGCAGGATGGGACACTGCCTTAAAGGAAGGTAGATGCAGGTTACAAACATTAACACACTGAAAAACAAGTAAAATTTCAGGGAAGTCAGTGTTTGTTTTCTCCCTTACTTATAACACTATAAAGTAATATTCATAATTTTCCTGCTGTGATTCAGCCATAGTGCTCTCGTGCTGCTGGTAATCACACACAACTATTTCCATTAAAAAATAAAAATACACTATACAATTACAATCAATAAATCATAAAAACAATATAAGATATTTTAATTATTCTATGGATCATCTAGCCATGCACCAAAATCAATACACTGTGTTGAAATGCACAAATACATGCCAAACTGTCTTTGAAAATAAATATCAATGTGCTAATTTTAATAGTTTTGATAGTTTTTAGGGTGTCAGTGTTTCACACAAGACCACATTCATCTGTTCATATTTTTAGACACTCTTCTGTAAAAACAGATTTTGCAGACAAACATTTCAGTGGTGCAAGTCTCATGCAAATGCACTTTAGCCCATGCTTGAAAGTTGAAGAAAAAGCAGCTGTCTTAGACCTTATTCAAAGTAGAGCCATATTTAATTTTTGTCAGGAGTGAAAAAAGGGCAGTGAGGGATAGTGTCTTCAATAACTTGCACTCTATATAGCTCAACACCATGAATGATCAACACCAATTTAAACTACAGTACAACCCATTGAAGACACACTTTCATTCACTTTCATTCCCATCAAAAAATTAGATATGGCACTACTTTGAACAAGGTGCATAGGTTAAGGCCACACATTCTCATGAATATCCAGAGACATTCACTCATTGAAAAAAAAATAGTCCAATCTGCATTCCTAATTTTCTACATATTATCTTACAAATAAAAAAATACATGACTGTTATCATTGTCTTGAATCTTGGGTAACAACCTAGTGTTATTTCATGACCCTTTAAATTTTGTTGTTTACATTTTGACCCTTTACATGTCAACTGCTGACAAATAGTGAGTTGCTGTTTGATTTCATGTTTATTACTGTTTAGTAAAATAAGTGTTTACCTATTCATTTGGTTCTTAAAACATTTAAAATTAATGATTAGATTTATCAAAACATGGAATGAGTAATCCAAATGTAATTTGATTAGATTACCTAATGTAAAAGATCACATTAATGATTACAATTTTAGTCAGGCAATTTTTAATTAGTACCAGATTACATTTAAAAAGTAATCTACCAAACACTGCAAAACAGGGGCCATTTGTATAAAGTCTCTTAAGAGTAAAATTTTACTCTTAAGTGTGTCAAAATTCAAGAATGGCATCATTTTACTCTTATTCTTAAAAATGTGTTAAGATTTGCTTTCAGCTCCTAAATTGTTTAGGAGTGCTGAAGAGGTATCCTAACCTAGTTAGGAGTAGCACGATGATTGAGACAACACACACTACAACAAAGAAAGAATATGCTGGACTTATGATAGTGAAATTAGGGCAAATGTGTTTCGTAGGTCAACTAAATGACATTCCTCAATATATGTATTTTAATTGCAGCACATTTTTTCATTAATGAATACATTGAAACTCATTGTTTTGAATTAAGCATTTGATCATGATCATGATGGTCTGCAACAGCTAATCCATAAAATCTAAATATCATCAGTAATGAAAAGAATCTATAATTAATTTAGTTATGATTCGTTGAATATCTTCGTTCTAGCATGACAAAACTCCATCTGTGACGGCACTTTACAGTAGTGAAAACGTGTTTCGATGGGAAAGAAAAGACATTTGAAAAATGCTACAGACCTTCATCTGAAAAGAGCCCAACCCAAGCACTATATAAAACATTTAATAAGATCATAGTTTTGTGTGGGGTGTCAGGTGCTTTCACAGATTCTTCTGCAGTTTAATATGCTTGAGAGATGTTTAATCACAGCTCATAAATGACATTTTACTGATTTATTCTTATTTGTAAGTATTATAAACTCAAAGTCTTGTCCAAATCAACAAGTAAGTAAATATTACTTCAAACAGGCTATATATATATATATATATATATATATATATATATATATATATATATATAAAAGCAACATCACACAAGCTAGAGTGCACTGCTGTGATTTGGCCAGACGCGGCGTCAGCCGATTTTGCCAGGGCTTCAGCCCCGAATGTATTTTGAAAAGTTGACTGACAAATATGAAACCGGACAGCCATAATAGCCTATGTAAATCCCCGAAATCATAAGTTGCCTTATTTAATTGTGCTTTGGCTTTGCACATACTGCATGCAGCCTGTAAAAATAGACATAGGTCTTAAAAATAATCTAGCCTATAAGTTTCTTTGCTGTCGGTAGCCTATGGGCTACTCCGTTTCTTCCTCTCTGTTGAATATGCAGCAGGTGAGGAGCTAGCACAGTCGCTGACATCAACTAACGTTACTTTTTGGCGAGTTAACAGCAGTTAGCAGGAAAGACAGCAAAAATGAAGCAAATGAGGCTTTGGGGAGTTTTCCGAAAGAAGTCACTGGGTAAGAATTATTTTTGGTCCTTAAAGTCTGAAGATCATCATCTGGCTGGCTTTCACCCAAAGTAGGCTAGTTATTACCATAGGCTACGTTAGCACTTGGACCAGCATGCTTATCATCGCATTTGAAGATAAACAATGGCTACACATTTCGAGATAAGTGTGCCCATTTCTAGAAAAGTGTAGGCTACATAACCTTGCTATTGTTCATGCTGTAGGTAGCCAGAAACACTAGTTCCCCTTCTGTCGCTCTCTCCACGTTGTGTCAGAGAAGCGACACAAGGGGTCTCTCTTGAGCGCCGATATTCACCTCTGAACTATGAAAAAAGGCCAATGAGAGTTGGCAACCAGTATTTGCATGTCCCGCCCCCGGACATACGGGTATTTAAGCGGCGCAAATACGGGAGTTCATTCAGAAAATTTCTTCGGAGCCGATGGTTGTGTCTGCAACTGCTGCGTGTACACACCGAGTTCCTGCTATTCCTCTGCTGCATGCTGTTGGATTCTACGGCGCACAACAGCGGCTTTCTCCTGTTGCACGGCTGTGCACTTCCTGCCCCTGGGCGCTTCGACAGCGCAGATTAAAGAACTCTCACGAGTTTTTTTCATAAAAGAGTGATTTTATTTAAAAGAGTAATTTCCTCTAAAAGATCAAAACACAGCGGCGTTGAACGTCCTTTTAAGGACGCGTCTTTATAAAGATGCCTTTCCGCCCCTGTGTTGTTTCTGGATGCGGTAGAATGCTCTCCGCTTCCGACGGCCACAGGCGTTGTCTCGTGTGTCTGGGTAGCGATCACACCGAGGCTGCGTTTGTGGATGGTTCATGTTCTCACTGCGAGAACATGACCATAACAACGTTGCGGTCGCGGCTTGCTTACAACCGTGAGCAAGCCACTCCAGCCGCCCCCCGTGTTGCTCCTTCTTCCCACGGGATTGAGGACGATGCGGCTGGCGATGGAGGCGATTTGTGGATGGCAGCGGGTGCAGCTCTGCCGGGTACGCCCCCTCGGACCACCCGCACCCCAGCACGCTCATTGATTCCCGTCCGTGCTCGAGGCAGCGGCGACTCAACTCACAGCCAGTTTGCCGACCCTCTTGCGATGGAAGCAGATGAGCTCGCCGCGGCATCGGAGGGCGTGGTATCTGATGCTGAGGACTCCCCTGGGCTGCCGCTTTCGGGCCTGCACCTCCAGGCTGAGGCCGACGCACAGATGACCGACATGCTTTCCCGGGCAGCCAACAGCGTGGGCTTGGATTGGAACCCTCCATCCTCCCCACAACCATCACGGCCGGATGACTGGTTCCTGGGGTCTGGGCGCCGCTCACAGCCTCGCCCCCCCCCCCCCGGTTCCGTTATTCCCGGAAGTGCATGACGAGCTGACGTCTTCATGGAGAGCACCCCTCTCCACTCGTCACACCGCCACAGGCTCGTCCGCCCTCGCCACCCTCGACGGCGGAGCGCGCCACGGGTACGAGGCGATTCCCCAGGTGGATAGGGCGGTTGCGATCCATCTATGCCCCGGAACCCCTACCACCTGGCTAGGTCGCCCGGTACTCCCTTCCCGGACCTGTAGAGCAACCTCCTCGCTGACAGCAAAGGCCTACAGCGCAACCAGACGCGCCGCTTCCGCCCTGCATGCCATGGCTCTCCTGCAGGTCCACCAAGCCAAGGCACTACGCGACATGCACAGGGGTGGCCCTGATCCCGACACGCTGCAGGAACTGCGCTCAGCGACCGACCTCGCCCTGAGAGCGACGAAGGTCACAGCGCAAGTGCTCGGGCAGGCGATGGCCACGCTAGTGGTCCAGGAATGTCAACTGTGGCTGAACATGGTCGAGATGCATGAAGCCAACAAGACTCGCTTCCTCAACGCCCCTGTCTCCCAGTTCGGCCTCTTCGGCGACACCGTCGAGGACTTTGCCCAGCAGTTCTCCACGGTAAAGAAGCAGACAGAGGCCGTCTCTCACATCATACCTTGCCGCAAGCCTGCCGCCACAGCCCATGCCCCGTCTGCTCACCTAGGGCATCCTCCCGCGGCCAGAAGACAAGCTCCTGCTCCGCCTCAACCCGGGCCCAGCATCGAGCAAACCGCGGGAAGTGCACGCCCCCCGTCTCACGGACCCCCTCGAGGACCTGGAAGGCTCCCAGGCGCTCCTGAGACAACGCACCCAGAGCCCAAGACGTTAGCTCCGGAGGTGGTGAGACCGCTCCGTCCCCCGGTGGAGGGCCGGGAGGAGAATCCTGTTTTTAACAGGGGCTGCGGTACCCAAGTTCTCAATAAAAGAGCTATTTCCTTTGTCTCTGGGGCACATGGCCTGCACTCTGCTTTCAGGCCTCAACAGTCCCGGGTCCATGGACACGGTGTCCCCGCCTTCAGCCCCACGACTGTTCCCCGGCCGGCCGGTTCAGACGAGTCGAGAGGACGCCAGCATCAGACCTCCTCCTCAGTCATGAACCCGCCCCCTGCCAGATGCACGGAGCAAGGTAAGTGCGTTGAGTTTATTCTCAGCACCAGAGCCTCGGGACTCCACGTTGCCTCCTGATGCCGCGTTACCTGTTCCGCACCCCTGCGAAGCCCCGCCGGGTACATCCAAAAAACTCGTCCCCTTGGTGCCCCTAGCATGGAGTTTAGGCCGCGCCGCTGGGGTTGATGCATATGAGACCACTTCAGCACTGGCTTCGGACTCGAGTCCCGAGACGAGTATGGCGCCGCGGCACGCACAACGTAAAAGTTACTTCTGCCTGCCGCCAAACCTTCAAACCCTGGACAGACCTCTGCTTTCTAAGGGCAGGAGTACCCTTGCAGCAGGTGTCCCGACGCGTTCTGGTCACAACCGATGCCTCCAAATTGGGTTGGGGCGCCGTGTGCAACGGGCGCGCAGCCGCAGGCCGGTGGAACCGAGGCTTGCACATCAACTGCCTAGAGCTGCTGGCTGTTTTTCTGGCCCTGCAGAAGTTTCTCCCGTTAATTCGGAACAAACACGTCCAAGTCAGGACAGACAGCATAAACCGCCAAGGCTCCCTCCACATGTCACAGCACGCCCGTCGTCTCCTCCTTTGGAGTCAGCAGCAACTCAAGTCACTGCGCGCCACTCACATCCCCGGCAACCTCAATGTGATAGTGGACGCGCTGTCAAGACAAAGCTTACCTGGCGGAGAGTGGAGGCTCCACCCCAGTCGGTCCAGCTGATTTGGGACCGGTTCGGCAAGGCTCAGGTAGACCTGTTTGCCTCCCAAGAAACCTCCCACTGCCCGCTCTGGTATGCCCAGACAGAGGCTCCCCTCGGGGCAGACGCGTTGGCACACAGCTGGCCTGCGGGGCTGTGCAAGTACGCATTTCCCTCAGTGAGCCTTCTTGCACAGGTGCTATGCAAGGTCAGGGAGGACGAGGAGCAAGTCATTCCGGTAGCCCCTTACTGGCCCACCCGGACTTGGTTTTCGGACCTCACACTCCTCACGACAGCCCCTCCCTGGCGAATTCCCCTGAGGAAGGACCTTCTTTCTCACGGATGGGGCACGCTCTGGCACCCGCAACCAGACCTCTGGAACCTCCACGTCTGGCCCTTGGACGGGATGCGGAAGATCTAGCCGGCCTATCATCGACCGTCATAGATACAATCAATCAAGCCAGAGCCCCCTCTACCAGGCATCTTTACGCTCTAAAGTGGCGTCTGTTCACGGATTGGTGTTTTTCCCGAACCGAAGACCCGCAGAAGTGCGCAGTTAGGTCAGTGCTCGTGTTTCTTCAGGAGAGGCTGGAGAGGAGGCAGTCCCCCTCCACCCTCAAGGTGTATGTCACCGGTATCGCGGCCCACCACGACACGGTAGACGGCAAGTCTCTTGGTAAGCACGACTTAATCGTCAGGTTCCTAAAAGGTGCCCTCCCGGCCTAACCTGTTCCCCTCCTGGGATCTCTCGGTCGCCCCACGGGACTACAGAGACCCCCTTCGAGCCGCTTGACTCAGTTGGACTCAGGGCCTCTCTCTCAAGACCGCCCTGCTGATCGCGCCGCCTCCATCAAGAGGGTCGGGACCTGCATGCGTTCTCTGTTAGCGACGCTTGCATGGAGTTCGGTCCGGCACACGCTTTCGTGATCCTAAGACCGCGACCGGGTTACGTGCCCAAGGTTCCTACCACACCCTTAAGGGATCAGGTGGTGAACCTGCAAGCGCTGCCCCGGGAGGAGGCAGACCCAGCCCTTTCACTGCTGTGTCCCGTACGCGCTTTGCATATTTATCTGGACCACACACAGAGCACCAGACGCTCTGAGCAGCTCTTCGTCTGCTTTGGGGGACAGCAGAAAGGGAACGCTGTCTCCAAGCAGAGACTGTCGACGTCATTTCCCTGGCTTATTACACCTAGGCCGTGCCCCCCCCTTGCGGGTCCGAGCCCACTCCACCAGGAGTGTTGCGTCCTCATGGGCACTGGCTAGGGGCACTGCCCTAGCAGACATTTGAAGAGCAGCGGGCTGGGCAACACCTAACACTTTTGCGAGATTCTACAATCTCCAAGTTGAATCAGTATGGTCCCATGTTTTCTCAGGTACCGAGCCCGTAGAACTCGGTAGCACGCCCATGATCTGACCGGGTGAATAGCTTGCACCTAGCGCCCTTCCCCCTAACCAGGGGAAACAGTGCACCTTCATTCCCAGGAGATCCCAGGTTTGGGACACTGGTTGATTCCTCCCTAGCCCTCGTGGGTCGCAGTTCAGCGGAAGAACTCGCCGACCCAAGCCACTGCGGGTACCGCAAGCTACCCTGTACTGGTATAGGTGCTCCACAGGTAAGGCCTCCTTCGGACTCCCCCTGTGTGTAACACCACGGTTCTGTCCCCTCTGGCGATCGGACTCCGTGTTTCCCTTAGGCAGTCACGGCTGCCTCGGTTGCCGTGCTGTATGTTCCCCCTCTATGAGGCTGGATCCACCACCAGCACCAACTTTTCCACATAGGCCCTAAGTCAGGCCTCTGATGGTTTTGCCACTTAAACTTGCCTCCCTCTCGGTAGGCGTGGCCTCCGCAGGGTCTTCTCTGCCCTGAATAAGGGCTAAGACCCCCTTCCCTCACGCGTGTAAGGGCCCCTGCCTTAGTTGCTCTATGTGAGAAACATAGAGAGAAAAGAGGCCCGCCAGGCTTGGCCCGCTCCCAGGTTGGCAGCCAGCACCTTGTTTCCTCCAGGGTAACGATAAGGAATCCTGATGGCTTAAATGGGGCATTGGGGAAGGGTACGTGCAGCCTGATACAGTTGGTCGCCCTGCACGTAAGAATACCTGCTCGCTCCTGTATCACCAGTTCACGCACACGGCTCAGCGCATGGCACTTTTATAAGTGGACCCCTAGTGTCGCTTCTCTGACACAACGTGGAGAGAGCGACAGAAGGGGAACGCCTAGGTTACGATGTAACCTCCGCTCCCCGATGGAGGGAATGAGACGCTGTGTCTCCCCTGCCACGCCGCTGAGCCGAGCCATTGTTGTGGCCAGACCATTTCCGGCTCCTCAGAAAAATCCTGAATGAACTCCCGTATTTGCGCCGCTTAAATACCCGTATGTCCGGGGCGGACATGCAAATACTGGTTGCCAACTCTCATTGGCCTTTTTTCATAGTTCAGAGGTGAATATCGGCGCTCAAGAGAGACCCCTAGTGTCGCTTCTCTGACACAACGTCTCGTTCCCTCCATCGGGGAACGGAGGTTACATACGTAACCTAGACGTTTTATCCCACTGCACTGAATACTTTTCTTGTTTATCAGGTGTCGTTTTCTCTAAGGATAACCAATAAGCATTAACATAAAGTGTATGTGTGACTTGTTTTGTGATATTAGTTTGTAGTAAATATACACTTTGATTTGATTAAATGGTTTTGTAGAGGGTAGCAAAGATGAGCTACAAACTGAGGAGCCAGCAGCAGCAGCTGTGCCAGAATCAGGCATGGAAACCGCTAACAATTGGGATAAACAAGTGAAACATTGTTTATCCCAATGCTCCTTATGATCCTAATGAAAGGATTTTGACAGATGAACATTGAGAATTATATACAGTTCGATGCCATGGTGTCAATGAACTTTGACTAATGTCATTCATGTATAGCTTTAACTTACATAATTTTGACTATTTATGTCAAAAAATATAAATTATTTATATTAAATGTTTTTTTTTTTACCTTACTCACTATAATATCAACCTTTTGGGATGACTTTATGGTAATGTACATGAAAATTCAAGAATCATGATCATGAAGAATCTTAGGGCAATCCCACTGATCTGCTCTTCCCAATACATTTTCTTCAATGGAATTGGTCTACAATTTGAAATATGTAGCACTTGATTAATTAGTTGGTTGAAGCTGATTTGCAATAAGTTATGTTCTGTATCTGTTCTTTTGCATCACAGATGATGTCTCTCTGGTAGCTTTCTGGTGGAAGGAGAGAGAAAAAGACAGCAACACTTGATGAGAAGGGAGAGCGACAGGAGCAGGTGAAAAGAGATTGACTGAACTCTCTAGGACAGTTGTTTTGTTGACTTAAATGTAATATACCAATACACAACAGTTCATATTATGTTCTACTAAAGTCTCACACAATTAAGATGTGCTTAGACTGAAAGTAAAGTGTTACTGTAAAAAAAAAAAAACTCTTCGAGTGATCCCTGTATTTGCATAAAATGGTCTGGGCTAAGCCCCGGATGTCCTTCAATGCTGGAAACGCCTCTGGATTTGGCCGCAGGTAATTAATCAGTCTGTTGTGTCTCTCAGCTGTGATGAGCCGTAATGCTGAAGTTGTCTGTTTAAAGCTATTTCCTAGCTTTAGTAGTGTAGTGTAGTAATGATCACGAAGAGCGGTATGTAAACGGCTGATGCAGATTCACTTCACGTCACCTAACAGTCTCATATTACACACAAAAAATATATTTTGACACCACCTGCTGGATAACATATGTTATGTAAAAACAAAAAAAAAAGGACAAAACATAGCTCTTAACAGATCTGCACTGCTCTTACACTTTAGTTTAGAACGACACAAACACAAGCGGAGTGATACACACACAGTGAAGAGTCGGAGTGCTGATGGTGTCACACCATCAGTGCTCATGGAACATCTCGTTAAATATGTGTCGAGGACCCGAACTAAATGTTGTATATAACTGTTGGCTTGAGAAAGCCAACATATTGATATTTTATTTAAACTTATTATTATGATGGATTGAGAAAGCCAACATACTGAAATTCTATTTAAACTTATTATTAGGTTGGCTTAAGAAAGCTGTCACGATTCCCCGTTGTCTGCTCAGTGTTTCACCTGTCACCTCTCATAGAACTACACTTCCCATAATCCCCTGCCCTCATCACTTTCATTGTTCTCACCTGTATGTAATTTAATCATCATCACCCTTCTGTATTTAAACCTGTTTGTTTGTTCATTCATTGTCGGTCGTCAAATGTTGAATGTAATGGTTCTCTCTGGATGTTTCTCCTGCATGTGTTCTCCGTGGATGTTTCTCATGTTTATACTTTATTTTCCCCTCGTGGATGTTTTGTTTGTTTCCTGTATTGTTTTGTTAGTTTGTGTTATCCGGTTCACCTTTTTTCATTAAAAAGCTGCATTTAGATCCTTACTCCTCGTCTGCCCTCGTCTGAATCCTAGCAAAAGCCAACATACTGAAATTATATTTAAACTTATAATTAGGTTGGCTTGAAAGCTTATTATTATTAGTGATGCTTGCGGAGCAAAGTATCACTATTGTTATCTCACATACTTATTAGTGGTGCTTGTTTTTAGTGAAAATTAAAAATATAAAAATTGAGCCAAATGTTTGTCCTTGCAGGCAGATCACATTGATGTGACTATTGTGGGTCACGGTCGTAGTGCCACCAACTGGCGGAAGGAAGTGTGTCACTTTTAACAGACGTTGAAAAATCCCTATTATGTTAGCCTGAATTCCTTAAAAATAATACAGATTAATGTCAAGGCATTGCACATTTTAAATTCTGAAGAATTTTCTTGATATCTTAACTCTTTCCCCGCCAGCGTTTTTAAAAAAAAGTTGCCAGCCACCTCCAGGGTTTTTGACGATTTTCGCTAAATTTTAATGGCCCGCAGAATATTTTCTTCCATGAATATATGAAGATGCTATATATATCAAAATAAAGATCTGGGCCTCTGCTTTTAGGCAAAAAAAACGATTTTATTTTATCTTCATTTGTTCTTTTTTTATTGCGACTTGAACAGAGGTAGGTTTTGTCAAAAAACAACATTTCAGACAAAAAGCTGAGAAAAAGGCATGTTTATGTCTGATATTTTGAGCTTCTCATACTCCACTTCTTCATGTTTGAGACGATCGCAGTCTGTTTCTTTGATCAAAGAGTTGCGTACTCTTTCAAAACATGCGCAGGGGTCTTCCTTACCGTATAACACCTAAAACACGGAAACCCGTGTTTTAGGTATGGCAATACATTAAATGTCATGATTCCTTTTTGTGCATATTCACATGTTTATATGGCATAATTTGGTATTTGGCATAATTTAATTTTAAAGTTTAATGTTAATAAACATATTTATTACATTTTATATAAATAAAATATAGTAAAAATATCAACTGAAATGTAAAAATACAAGAAAACCCCTGTCTAATCCATTTGCTGTTAATTATCTGACTGGCAATTACAAGCAATGTCCAATAGACGGCATCCAAGCTCCATTGTTGAATGATTCCCAACAGTCCAGAATGGGCAGGGACTGAGTTCATGAGTCGGTTGAGGTCATTTGCAGTCGAATCCCATAAATAAAATGAAACCAATGTGTCCCCACTCAATATATACATCAACTGAGGTGCAGATGCAATCTTTGTTAATTAAAACATAGCGTTTTATATGGACGGATTAGAATCTTTAACCTATTCCAGCCTGAGAGTTCAAATATGGGAAAAATTATTCCCATGGTTCCTGTCTCAGGGTCATCGCCGTCCATTCACCGATTTTATTTCTGAAAACTGCCAGATACCCATGACAATATAAGCTAAAGGCACATATGATTGGTTTAGGGGTTACTGGGCAAGAATAGTAAATGTATCGTCATCATCGTCATCCTTCATTTGCCTGGGAGGAGACAGAGGGCATATCCTGGGAGATTTCATCCAGTGTTGAATTTACTGCTTCAAATTGAACAATTATTGAACTCACAGTTCTGTTTGTATCACGGTTTTAGGGTCACTGTTTTGGTACAGTTCGGTATTTATGTTCAAAAGAAATATATTACCGTCAAACCCAAAATAAATATATTCTATTTGGTAACAGACACTTCCAAGAGATTTGCCCTCACTACAAATCACTATGGTTTTACAACAGTATAACATATTTGTAGTAAAATCATAGTACCGTAAAATTAACATAGTTACTGTCATGGTTACAATACTATAGTAAAATCAAGGTTACTATATGGAAATTACAGTTACTATTGTAAAACAATGGTTAATTGTATCAAAACTATGATTTCTGCCAAGAAACAATGGTGATAGCAGTCATTGTTACTTGGCTACATACTCATGGCTACTACAGTATTACTGAATAAAACCATGGTTTATTTCGTTAGTGTCCTTAACTCACAAAAATGCTCTAATTACTAACTCAACATTTAACTTAATACCTGCATTTATGCATCAACATAATATGCATTTCATAGTCAACTCAACATACAGTATATTCAGAAGTTTTACATCACTATAGAATGAATAAACTTCCTGTAAAAATGTATGCTAGAAGAGATGTCGTAATGAAACATGAGTGTTTTAATCATACGTGGAAATCCCACATCTTCATCAACAGAGTAAGGGCAACATAACTTTGGAAATGAACACCCCGAGCACATTTGTACTTGTTTCATGTCCGAACTAGTAGCGAGTGCCTGTTTAAAGACGGAAGGGATTGTGTCTGTGTGCAATTTCGGGCTCACCTGAGGTTCTGTACACACTGCACACTATATATTCCCAGGTGATGTCAGCGTAAATAAATAATCAAACATCGATGTATTACCAGTATACGGTACTCGTGTCAAGCAGTGTCTGCAAACAGTGCCTGTTTTGTGAAGGTTTTTTGAACCCACGTGAAACACTGGGAAAAGTGTGTCCATCTACAGAGCCATACAAGTGCATTAGAATTAGGGTTGGGTATCGAGAACCTGTTCCATTTTAGAACCGGTTCCAAATTTCCAAGAACCGTGGATTCGATAAGACACACGCATTTCGATTCCTCACTTCGGTTGCAACAAATGGATTTTGTTTTCATTTATTTCAACACAGCGTGAATCTAAAGGAATGTACCATGTTTGCCGCACCAGATTCAGCTAATATTAGCAGCCCCATATTACTGCTGGGGATACAGTTAGCCCAGAGAGATCACGCCATCCTTCCAGACATGCTGATTTTTCTTCAAAAGTATTGCTGACATTGCATTGCAGACTCTCTTTGACATTATTACTGCTTCCAATAACTGTCTGTTACATATTTTGTTATGTTCTATTTTTTGATAGATAGATAGATAGATAGATAGATCGATAGATCGATAGATCGATCGATCAGTGGACCCTCACAATGAAATGCATGCTGTTTTTTTCTTCAGTCATTGGATTGGATCATAAGCAGAGAACATGAAACATAAGTACTGTCGCTCACATGTCGCATGTTTTAAAAATGCACTGTAATGCTTTAAATGCAAAATATTTTTTTTTTAACATTGATGGAGTTTTTGATATAAAACAAAGCATTCTCTGAACTTTTAAATACTCCTCCTGGGGGATTCATTAGACTGTCACCGCATTAAGACAACATTATGCTAAGATATTGAAGATTCTAAATTGCAAACAGATTTTGAAATATTGAATGGTGTTGCCATAGTGAGGCAATATATTAATGGAAAAATTGGGAAACAGCACTATCTTCTGTGTGCAATGTGTGATTTAGATAAAAATTGAGATGTATGTTGGGGGCTAATCACATGGATTTGACTATTTTGGGTTACAGACATAGCGCCACCACCAGGCAGCAGGAAGCGTGGCTCTTAAAAGAGACTTTAAAATAGTTATTAGTGGTGCTTGCAAAGCATCACTATTGTAATCTCACATACTTATTTTTATTTTTCTTCTTTTTATTATTATTCTATCTCCGTCACAAAACTTCGGCACCTAACTCGTCCCGCACCGTTTAGTGAGACCCACAAATGAGGTGTCAAATCGAACGGCCTATTGAGGACACGTGTGCTATGACTTTTATAAGCGATCGAGGTACGGTATTTGCCCCAGGGGCAAAAAAGCGGCCGAAAAATCCCATAGACTTAACATTGTGACAAACTTTGAGCGCCACAGCTCCGAGCGAGGATTTCACAGAAACGTGTGATTTGCCACATTTGAAGAGGCTGGCAGGCTCTGTAAGAGCATACCTCAATATGGGGTAAAAGTTGCACCCTGGGGGCAGGAGCTGCCCAAAAATGCCCCAATTGACTTATAATGGTGTAGGACGGCCCATGAAATGAAAAGGCATAGGGATTTGTATTGAACATAGCTCTGGATCACAGTGTCATAGAGACCAGGGGTGGGCTCATTTTACTCAGACGACCAATCAGTCTCTCAGGATCATTGTGAAGCTATCAAGCCACGCCCTAGCAACCATTAAGAGCACCTTAGCAACAAGTCCCATAGACTTCTATTGAAACAGATCAAAGGGATATCTCCGGATAGAAGTGTCATAGAAACACAAGGGTGGTCTCGTTTGACTCGGGACAGCAAACAGCCAATCATGCATCAAATCAACACTTCCTAGCCCCTCCCTAGCAACCATTGTCGAAGCACCTTAACAACCAAAATCCATAGAGGGATATCTTCCATTCTGAATGTCACAGAGGCATGGGAGTTGGTTTATATCATTCATACTGACAAGCAGCCTTTGGAGATTCATGATTGGCAGCTGCCAAGCCACTCCCTAGCAACTAAACAGAGTACCCTAGCAACCGCTTAGCAGTAACTATATCTCTGCACCACAAAATCAGAGAGACTTCTGGGTTGATTTATTTCAATCAGGATGGCAAGGAGACTTGATTAGTATCACTATGGTAACTGCCTACCAACCAGATGGGGTTACCCTAGCAACCAAGTAACAAATCACATATCTCTGCATCAGAAAAACGTACAGACTTCCGGGTTGACTTATTTCAATCAGGATGGAAAGGACACTTCATTAGTATCACTATGGTAACTGCCTAGCAACCAGATGGGCTTACCCTAGCAACCGAGTAACAAATCACATATCTCTGCATCACAAAAACATAGAGACTTCCGGGTTGACTTATTTCAATCAGGATGGCAAGGAGACTTGATTAGTATCACTATGGTAACTGCCTAGCAACCAGATGAGCTTACCCTAGCAACCGAGTAACAAATCACATATCTCTGCATCAGAAAAACGTAGAGACTTCCGGGTTGACTTATTTCAATCAGGATGGCAAGGACACTTGATAAGTATCACTATGTTAACTGCCTAGCAACCAGATGGGGTTACCCTAGCAACCGAGAAACAAATCACATATCTCGGCACCAGAAAAGAGTACAGACTTCCGGGTTGATTTATTTCAATCAGGATGGCAAGGACACTTGATTACTATCACTATGGTAACTGCCTAGCAACCAGATGGGGTTACCCTAGCAACCGAGAAACAAATCACATATCTCGGCACCAGAAAAGAGTACAGACTTCCGGGTTGATTTATTTCAATCAGGATGGCAAGGAGACTTGATTAGTATCACTATGGTAACTGCCTAGCAACCAGATGGGGTTACCCTAGCAACCGAGTAACAAATCACATATCTCTGCATCAGAAAAGCGTAGAGACTTCCGGGTTGACTTATTTCAATCAGGATGGCAAGGAGACTTGATTAGTATCACTATGGTAACTGCCTAGCAACCAGATGGGGTTACCCTAGCAACCGAGTAACAAATCACATATCTCTGCATCAGAAAAGCGTAGAGACTTCGGGTTGACTTATTTCAATCAGGATGGCAAGGAGACTTGATTAGTATCACTATGGTAACTGCCTAGCAACCAGATGGGGTTACCCTAGCAACCGAGTAACAAATCACATATCTCTGCATCAGAAAAACATAGAGACTTCCGGGTTGACTTATTTCAATCAGGATGGCAAGGACACTTGATTAGTATCACTGTGGTAACTGCCTAGCAACCAGATGGGGTTACCCTAGCAACCGAGTAACAAATCACATATCTCTGCATCAGAAAAGCGTAGAGACTTCGGGTTGACTTATTTCAATCAGGATGGCAAGGACACTTGATTAGTATCACTATGGTAACTGCCTAGCAACCAGATGGGCTTACCCTAGCAACCGAGTAACAAATCACATATCTCTGCATCAGAAAAGCGTAGAGACTTCTGGGTTGGTTTATTTCACTCAGGATGGCAAGGAGACTTGATAAGTATCACTATGGTAACTGCCTAGCAACAAGGAGGGGTTACCCTAGCAACCAAATAACAAATCACATATCTCTGGATCACAACATCGTAGAGACTTCCTGGTTGACTGATTTTACTCTGGATAGCAAGGAGACTTGATAAGTATCACTATGGTAACTGCCTAGCAACCACATGGGGTTACCCTAGCAACCGAGTAACAAATCACATATCTCTGCACCAGAAAACAGTACAGATTTTTGGGTTGAATTATTTCACTCAGGATGGAAAGGAGCCATGTATTGTATTACCTTGCTAACTGCATAGCAACCACATGGGCTTACCCTAGCAACCTAGTAACAAATCACATATTTCTGCACCAGAAAATTATACAGACTTCTGGGTTGATTTATTTATGACCACAATTTCTGTTCTTTTCAAGCAGGCTATTTGACGAGTTTTGCCACGGCAAGCACCACTCACATTTTCTTCAGGAAATGTACCTATCTAGTCTTATCTTATTATGCAGGGGTGTAAATACTTTGACATTTAGTTGATTCAAATTTTCACTCAGTATGCTTACATTTAACATATGTATAATTTCTGAGTACTTTTCACACCTCTTGTCCTATGTTATATTGCTAGCTACAAAAAAAAAACTTTTCATGTCATTGCAGGTCAACGTGCACACCAGATGATGGAGACTGATCCAGACTGGGAACCATCCCTACATCTGGGCCACACACAGACACTGCACACTCTGCAAGATGAAGTGGCAACAATTAAAGAAACACACACTACAGTCAGCTGATATGATGGCCCACCAGGCTGGAGGAGATGGTCAGTTACACACAGAGGAGGGGGAACAGGAGGTTGGAGAAAGTGATCAGCTTTACACTGAGCAGGGAGAACAGGAAGCTGGAGGAGATGGTCAGCTACACACTGAGGAGGGGACACATGATTCCCCTCAGGATGTGGCAGTGGCACAGACTGAATGTAACTTGTGTGTGCACAGATGTGCAGAAGTAAACCGCCTGTTGGAAGAAAACAGATAGCTGCGGCATGAACTCGCTGAGTACAGGATATCTGATGTTTTTTTAGGAGATGATGATGATAACGTAAAGTACTATACAGGTCTGCCAAACCTGTGAACCTTTATGGCCTTAATACATTTTTTGGTGCCTCTCATTTCAGACCAAAAGCAAATTCTCACTCCATTTCAAATGCTTCTGTTAACCTTTATGCGCCTAAGATTTGATCTGCCTGCACAACACCTGGCCCATCTCTATCATGTTTCCCCAAAGACAGTGTACAGAACTTTCAATTAAATATTGTAATTTGTATATGAAAACCTGAAGCATTCAATTGTATGGCCAGACAGAGACACTTTGCACAAAATTATGCCTCACCAGTTTGAGGAGTCTTTTGGACACAGAGTAGCAGTGATTATTGATTGTTTTGGGATTTTCATAGAGACACCATCCAATCTGAAAGCGCATTCCCAAATGTTTTCCAGCTACAAGTACAATCACACTATGAAGTATTTGATAGGTATTACACCCAAGGGATCTATTTGTTTCATACCAAAATGGTGGGGTGGCCGTACATGTGACAAACATATAACACAGAACAGTTCTGCATTCTGTGCTGATGTATTTTGATCTATCTAATGTATACAACTTTTTTTAAATTCATGCAACTTTGTTTCTACTAATTCCACTGTGTCCACCTACAGTTTAAGAATACATTTTGTGCTGATGCTTTATCCTGCTTGCCACATCTCCTGTTATGCATTTTAAAACTTCTTTTTCAACCAGCCTTACATGCACAATAAAGGATGTAATATGGCGTTTTTCGAACATGTGGTGTTCTTGATTGTCCACTTTGACAGCCAAATGAATTATGGAAACCAAATGCTGTACACACAGGGTAAGGTGTAATGCTAGAATGCACAGAAGTCACATGTTGACAACTACTTACAATAGTCATAATAATAATAACTGCAATAATAGTAATAATATTTTAATCTAATATGTGTAATATTTATAATATTAATATGTGTAATAATAAATTTAATAATAATAATCAGTGGTAGACAAAAACAGAACATGTAATGAAGTACTATAAGTAAATGTAAGTACAATTTAGTAAAAAAGTAAATACTGAACTAAGTAGAGACAATAACATCACATGTTTAGAACAAACATGTTTTTGAAATGTACAAATTGGACAAATGTAAACATTACAAATGTACAACTTGGACAAAAGGAAACTGTGCAATTCTTGCTCTCAGGCTGTGTGGGCACATAAGGCCTTAAGATAATCTGATACATGTCTGTGTAACATGAGCAGCATCAACAAGTAAAAATAACAATATTACTAGATTGTTATTACTAGAATGGAAACATCTAACATGCTAGGCAGCTGCTTGGGCTTAGGTGGAACAACAAAAACAGATCCAACTGTCTTCTCTGGCAGGTGCTTGCAATCTCTTTTCTTCACCTCTCTGCAGCCGATACCTTCAAAATGGCACCTCTGTGACGTCACACATAGTAAACACACGTGACTGACAAAGACCGATTGTATGTAAACAGTGAGGTGATTGAAGAACCGTTAGAGGAAAAGGACATGGTTTGTTTAAATGATGGGAGAGGGACGAGACTAGATGTACACAGGGAATATGACAGTATTGGATTTAACTTTGGTGTTGAATAATTTAGCAGGGAAATGTGAGTGGGATGTATCATATGAAACATCAGTCGGAGGTGATTATTATCCAGTATTTTGTAGAAAATTATTACAGGGAAATAAGCAACAAGGAAAAGAAATGGGGAAGTGGATATTTGACAGTGCTCCATGGGAAGAGTTTAGTTTTATTTGTGAGAGATCTGCAATGAAAAATATTTATATAGCACTGATTAGATCAGTGTTAGACTGTTACGTAAGTAGGAGAGGCAGACGAGGAGTGGGGATCTAAACGTGGGTTCTTTATTGAACAAAATGAAAATAAACAAGACAGGAACAAAATGAAAATAAACAAGACAGGAACAAAGGAAACATCCACGAGGGGAAAAATGAAACCAAAACATCAAGGGAACACGAACAGGGTGAACAGGGTGAACAGGGTGAACAGGGCAAAGCATCTACTTCAGACATCCACAAACAACGATCAACAATGACTGGGGAACAAACAGGGTTTAAATACACAAACACAATGATGACTAAATGACATGCAAGTGAGAACAATGAAGTGCATGGGCCGTGATGAGGGCAGGGAATTATGGGAAGTGTAGTTTATGACAGTTGACAGGTGAAACACGGGGCAGACAACGGGATCGTGACATAGACTATGGAAGTATTGCTTATGACTCTGTATTGTAGAAGCTGGATGTGATAAGCTCAAGTTTTGAGATTTTGTTGTGGTGCTTTTAAAACGACTCCTGTATCTGCTCTTCAGGTTGAAGTGGGTGAAATGGCATTACAAATCAGATGCAAGCAGTTAATGATGAACTACTGGGTAAATCTTCAAGATCATTCAGAAGACCATAATCCAACAGTAAAGGTACTGGAAAAGGAATAGTGACAAAGAAGCAAGAGAAATGACTTTAAGTCAGAAAAGATACATTCCTACAGTATTGTTGTCAATAACTCCACCATGGATGTTTCCTGCAGTATTCGTGGATTTTTATATTCTAGAGTTAATGAAAGTGTATAAAGAATCTGGAAATATTGTAGATGTTGTTGAAGATTGGCTACAAACTGTATATCAAGCATTTGTCCAAGTATACACTGATGGATCTAAAGATCCTAGTACAGGGAGAACAGATTTTGCTTTCAGTGTTCCATCCTTAACGATTTCTGTTAATAGGAGAACATCAGATAATTTGTCAGTATGCTCAGTAGAGATGATGGCAATTGCAACAGCATTACAGAAGATAGAAGATACACAAATCAAAAAGGTTTTTCTTTGTACAGATTCATGTTCGCATTAAAGTCACTGCAATCATTCACATCTCACAGTGTCTAATATGTGTAATATATTCAGATATATGAAAATCTGTATAGATTTGGAGTGGTGGTGGTGTAGTGGTCTAAGCACATAACTGGTAATCTGGTAATCAGAAGGACGCTGGTTCGAGCCCCACAGCCACCACCATTGTGTCCTTGAGCAAGGCACTTAACTCCAGGTTGCTCCAGGGCGATTGTCCCTGTAATAAGGGCTCTGTAAGTCGCTTTGGATAAAAGCGTCTGCCAAATGCATAAATGTAAATGTAAATTTAAGAATATGAACATTATGACAATATATTTGTGGATACCAACTCACAGGGGGATAAAGGGCAATGGAGTGGTTGAAGGGTTAGCAACACAGGCTTTGGAAAATGAGGAGATCATGAATATCTCACTTAGTAAATATGAAGCAAAAGCAATAATTAAAGCATATACTACTAAGGAGTGGAAAACAAAAATGGGATACAGGAAACACAGGACGGCAACTTTATGAAATACAATAGGAAGCAGGAGTAGCGAGGATAGCTAAAAGAAGCACCAAAGAGGAAAATATTTTAACAAGATTAATGGTTGGGCATACCATGCTGAATAAAACTTTAAAAATAATAAATAAACATCCAAGAGGTTTGTGTGAGCACTTTGGAATAGAGGAGTCTGTAGAGCATGTTATATGTGTCTACAAAAGTATTCTAATGAACGAGAAACTATGAAGAGGGAAATTAGAAAGGTGGGAGTGGAAGAAATAAAGCTTAAAAATATACTTATTTATGGATTAAAGAGTGCATAGCTTGTTTGCACATGACGTGATGGAAGTGATCACAAACTCAAAATTCCCATGTTTTGCATTCTCAAACTGAGAAACCACAAGGAGCTTTTATCGTGTACCAAAAGTTGTTGTTCATAAGGGGGAAAATGCAAGAAATTGACTGAAAAACGCTGGAAAAATGGCTTGTAAACCTGTGTCTGCTGTCTGGAGGAGCCAAGTTGGATAATGTCATGTGTGCAGCGACCACTTCATCAAAGGTAAGTTAATACAACTTATGTCGCTATGTTTATGTAACGTTAGCTGTTTCCATACTTTGTAAAGTTAAAGTAATTGTTTTTTCTTCTTTTTGAGTTTGTACCTCTGTAACTGAACAAAAATACGTAACTATAGCAAAGTTAATTATAAAGTATTTGCAGGCGAACGTAAATACCCTGCCATGCAATTCATTCTCCGTCATGTTTTGCAATGATCCATGTCTTTTGTGGGGTTTCGGCAAATCTTTGAGAGTGGTTAACCTAATCACGTAAAAAAACGTAATGCTTACAACGAGAGGCGCCGCAGCGTTTAATGTTTGTTGTTAGGTTAATCCACAGGACAAAAAGAAATGCTACTCACTCGGGCGAAAACCAGAAGACAGTCATTGGGGAGCACCTTGGTACCGTGGTGGTTGACCCAACCACTAACAAAAAAGTTGTATGCCTCCATACTTTTGTATGCCCTTTCATTTGTTTTCTGGAGTAGAAGGATGTCTGGAGGACAAGGTAGTTGCTTATATCTATCGCCTCGATGGCAGGCAAGTATTTCAATTCAGTTGAAAAATCGCTCCTCTTCATAACATAAGGATCACGTCCAACATATGTTGTGATTTTCTGTTTATATCTTTCTCTTGTAATCGCGTCTAAACTAGTACAGTACAGTACAGACTTTCCTCCATTTTGTCCATTCTGCTTTTCACTTCCTGCCCGCCATCTGAATTTCATGCGTCATAAGAAACGCGTGACTGCAAACAAGCTATTTCATTATCTCAAGAAAACAGAGCTGATTAAGAGAATTTATTTATTTATTTATTTTTACGAAATGGGTAAACTCTGGTCTAGAGTCCAACACAGTAGGTGGAGATAATGCACCTTAACGTTGGTGCCACCCGCCATAAAACCGAAGAAGACTCATATTCAGCATTGGTTAGTCTGGCAAGTGGGCAGCCATCATCCAGAGATGATATAGTCTGTGAAATTGTACAAAGCATATTTAGAATTAACATAGGCCTACTAGGCAATGCCATTACTTCTTATGGGTACCTTCTCACGTAGGGGTAGAAGGGAATGAAGGAGGCTGATTATCTGGCAAAGCAACCTTAAAAAGATCAAGTGATAGACATCACACTGGGTTAAGCAGAATTAAAGGGACAGTTAAGAGAGCTTGCCAACAACAACTGGCAAGATAGATGGGATAATGAAGAGGGAGACATCTATTTATTATTCAAATACAGAATTGTGTTGGGATTGGCAATTATTGGACAAGGAGAGAAGAAACAACAATCAAATATCTATGTATTGGCCACTCTGGACTAAACAGTTCACTTGATATAATAGGAAAGCATGTATTAGGAAACTGCATTTACTTCGATCAGCTGGAAGCTGTCAAGCACAATTAAGATTAAGTTTAAAAAACAAGGGTATCAACATATCTCAATAGACTTTTTTTTTGCAATATTCATCTAGTCAGTGCATAGTATACGATGCATTGTTGGAATATCTAAAAGAAACTAGTTTGTATAACAGAATTTAGTCTTCCTTTTTCCTCCGCTTCCCGATGTTCCACACTGACACTCCAGTCCAGTTGGTGGTGGTGATGCACCATTTGCTGGTTTGCTAACCGCCAAAAAAAAAAAATGAAAAAGAAAAAAGAAGAAGAAAAAAAAGGCGTGGCTTCTGACACGCGGGAATTGGCGGTTTTGATAGTTGTGAAATGTTTTTCTGTCGTCGGTTTCTTTCCTGAGCTTAAAGACGATTTTAATGTTTGTCATCTTTGCTGTTTCAACTAGGCTCTCCACACAGTGGTCAGACGTGTTGTTTTAAATAGATTGAGAGTGGCCGGATTCCCCGGAAAAAGGGCAATTTGTCATGGAGTCTTTTCAGAAAGTGGAGAAGATAGGAGAGGGAACATACGGGGTGGTTTACAAAGCAAAGAATAAAATCACCGGTGAGACTGTGGCACTCAAGAAAATCAGATTAGACACGTAAGTATCTCTCATCTGGTTTTGTATCGTTTTAGTGTTTACTCCATACATTCTGCTAGGTACTTCATACAGTGCCTCTCTATTTCATCTTTATGCATGATAAAATGTATATGTTACGTAATTTACGATTAATAAGGCACATGAAACCGCACTTTGTCACAGCATTGTTCGTTTCATTGTTTACTCAGAAGTCAAGATAAATGTAGACGAAACAGACTAGCGTAGTTTGAATTGTATCATAATGCTAGTTAACACAAATCTTAAGTTGTTGTTGTCTTCAGAGACTTCAGAAGTGCCGTTAAGGGTTATTTATTTGATCATAAACTAACACTTGCATTTTTTTATTGTTGGTCTTATTTCAGGGAGACTGAAGGTGTTCCCAGCACTGCCATTCGTGAGATCTCTCTGCTGAAAGAGCTCAATCACCCAAACATCGTCAAGTATGAACAGCCCTGTGTCTGATCGTCTGTTTTCATTCATTTAGCCTCGAAACCATTTTATAACTTGGGTTTATGTTCATACTTCGATCATGAAATTTGAGACCGATCACTAATATTTTAACAAGGTAATCGGCTGATACCGATCTGAGTGTGGCCACTGCCACTTTTACAAGTGACATGTTGCCATTATGTTTATGCAACACACTGTAAAATTACATTAAGTTTACATTATGAAATGCTAACATTTATTTGAATTGAAAACGGTTCTAAATTATGTTGTCACAAAAATCAAATATCATTGTGGCATACTTGCAAGTTAACACCACATGAACATCACACACATCAGATATGTTTAAAAATAAGAGAGATATTTCCAATACAAGCTCAAATCATTTCAGAGAGAAATCAAGATTTGTTTACTGTCTTTGGCATTTTGTATAACTGTGTGAAGATGCTGTGTTCCATTCACGAATGCTTAGAATTACTAGTAATTTATGCTTTGAAAGCTGAGCAAGTACTCAATCATTAGAGTAGCAGTGTGTGATTTTGTGTGTTCTGTAATTAAGAAAAGGTCAACTCTGAATCTAGTCACAATCGCCAGTCACAGGTTTAAGCAGGGGCATCACTAGACTTAAGTGACATCCGGGGCTTAGCTCACAAGATTCCTTCCATGACAGGGCCTGAAATTCTGTGCCAGATTGCAGGTATTGCGCACAATTTGAATAATTCCCGCAAGTTCCATGTTCCTAGTGCTGTACATTCCCACACACTTTACAGTCCAGCTGCAAATTACTAAACCAATAAATACAGATGAACAAATCGATAAACTTGTTTTTGTATCAAACTGTAATTCCAGAAGAGGCATGAGTATCTCTCTCTCACATGCAGCTGTTTAGTGTGAGTGTGCGCAGTGAGGAGCACTTTGTCAATTAGTTACTGAATTTAAGATGTTATAGATTCATTAACTTTTCAAAACCAATGCAACACGCAAATTACTTTATACTGCATCTCCGTTAGCGAGCGATGTGATAATACTATCGCTCGCATTTATAATTAACTAAGCTGTTAACATTGCAAGCGCATGACGTTGGAGCTATCTATATTTCGAACGACTGTCCATCAATC
Source organism: Xyrauchen texanus (assembly GCF_025860055.1). Taxonomy (NCBI): domain Eukaryota; kingdom Metazoa; phylum Chordata; class Actinopteri; order Cypriniformes; family Catostomidae; genus Xyrauchen; species Xyrauchen texanus. Next base: position 10,397,729 of record NC_068314.1, read on the forward strand.
ATAATGCAGCACATTTTACATGAAAGGCTGCATGGTGAAGAGACAATTAAACACCTGTTTCATCTCTTTAGTGTTCCATCCAGGGATGGAAATTAACAGGGGAAAGAGTTCCTGTTGTTTTATTGATAATCTAATCTATTGATGATCTAAAAAAGGACTAGTTCCAAATACATACATTGCATACACGCTTCATTTGAATTTCGCTGAACATAATTTTTTCGTGCCGCCAGTTGTGCAGATGTTGCAGTCCGTGGCAGATGCCGGATCTCAACGCGCTCAGACGTGCACTCCACTTCATGCTCCACATCAGTTTGTTGTCATGCTCAATTACCTGAACCTTTGCTCCATTCATTCAAAATCTACTGTCCCAGTGAGTAACAATATCGCTCCCTGTGCTATAGTCTTCTATGCCCATCGGCTCATTTGCACCTGTCTTTTTGCAAAGCCTCTGCTAGAAGCAAAAAGTGCAGGAGGGATGGATGTTATATATTAAGTTAAGTCTGCAAGAACACAATATAATGTTACCAAATGCTACAACGCAGTTAAAAATAATATGAACAAAAATAATATCTGGATAAATAGCCTTGATATTAAATAAAATATTATTAATGATACAATAATGATTTTACATTAACCACTTTGTGTTTTAATCACATCTTTGACTCATTTTGATTACGAAAATGTTTTTTTTTGCATTGTTTAATTCAGTTGGCATGGAGTTGCTAAGTATTTAATGTTCTGATCTACTGGCATAACAATCGTACTCCATACAAAATATCCTTATAAAGTTCATTGTTACTGACATACCTTCTTCATTCTGAGCAGTTAATGCTGAATAAATTCTTGTTGGATCGCTGATGAGTGAATTTGTTGCTAATTTAGTTATGGTAATTGTTAAAGCAATGGATTTAACCTGGGAAGATTCCATCTTAGAGAGTGAGTAGGGGTGCTCCGAAAAAGCTGAATGTCATTGGTGCGTGCATTAAATCCACTTGGTGTATGGATCGATAAAAACAAATGAAGATTAGAAATGATGTTTATAGATGATAGATTTAGAAATGAGGCTTGCATAATAAAACCTAATTGCCTCTGATACAGAAAAGCTGCACCCCTCTGAGAGAAAATAGAAAGCTCAAAGCAACTCAAGGCATTCGTAACATGTCTGATGAAATTGAGCCCAAACAGCAGGTAAAATGTCAAAATGCATACTCTCAATTAATGCAAGTGGGAATTAATTTACATTTGAAGGCAGAATTACTGACTGCCTTGTTGCTTTTGTACCCTGATGTAATTAACATTAGGCCAAGCTTTTATTATTTTTTTCGTCGCAAAAAAAAACATATTTGGAGCAATTAACAAAAGATCCAGGGCTTCTGCCCTAATAGCCAGGGTCTAGCTACGCACCTGGGTTTAAGAGATCAGCCGATCGAACAATGCGTCCCTAGTTCAAACCGATATGTCAAAGCAGGGTTCCCACAGATCCTTAAAGTCGTAAAATGTCTTAAATTAAATTTTCCAAAATTATTTCCCTTAAATTTTTATCTTAAATGATACAGCAGAAGTCTTAAGTTTGTTTATTTCAATAGGTCTTATTTGGGTGCGGAAAGACAGGAAACGTGATATGACCTGAAGTGATTATCAAACTTCAAAAGAATATTATTTAATTAAATAAATCCATGTGCTGCATCCTTCAAAGTGAAAATGCAGCACTGTTGTATTTTCTGTAAGCACGCGGGGGTTGTGAATGTTTCCAGCTGTTGCAGAGCAGTTCGCAATCATTAAGCCATATTGGAAATTTATGACAAGCTATCACTAAAGATCAACTGCTGATGATGTAGTGTTGATGAAATATGACAATGTTTACTTTTAATTGTTTATATTGTAATACGTTGTAGATTATTGTAGTAGTGCACATTTTATATCCCTTATTTGTTTGAGTGAGCAGCTGGAAGCAGTGAAATGCAAACATTTCAAAATAAGATTCCCCGGTGTATTTCAAAGTTAAAGTGCCTTTGAAGTAGGGCTGCACAATTAATCGAAAAACGAATCGTGATTACGTTTAAGGCTGCCGCGATTATGTAATTGTGAAAACTGACGATTGTAGCATTCGATTTTAGTCTGCTCCTGTTGCATGTATGGTTTCGATTTACAACGTGTCTTTGCAGCGGTTGAGTATTCTAACCAATATCTAACATGTCCATTGAGCAATGAAAAGGCAATGGCCAATGAGAGCCTCTTAGATTAGCCCTCCGTCCTATCTGTAATGATAACTGATCCTAATGCGCAAGTTTTAAACAGTCTGAATGCCCAGATGCTTGCTTGCTTGATGTTCTAGCTCTGTTTGCGTGGCACACAAAAATTAATACTGAAGAAAAATCACCTTACACTTGAAAACAAGCTGTAGAACAAGAGCGAAAAGCACTTTGTAATTATTTGGATACGTTGCATATTGCACCGCTTGCTTTGAACGTAGAGTTAAATATGACAAAACTAAAATGATCCTGTTCTAATCGAGGCACAGACATGGTGTAAATAATTGATTTATTATGCTGATTAGACAGCTTTGTTTTTAATAAGAGCATTCGCAAGAGTGCAGAACATCGTGCTGAGCATCACTGAGCTTGAGTCGAAATGCAGGGCTCAAACAGTGAGTGACAGCAATCAATGGAAGAGTTTGTCGCGTTGCTCTTTTTGTGTACAATTTATAAAAAATGTAATGACAGATTTGTTTTGCCATGTTAATAAGTGGGCCAATGTGAATTTGATTTGTACAAAGCTTAACTGTTCCAAGTGTGTTTTGGAGGTGTAGCCAACATAAAGAATATGGCATGAATAGCATATTTCAGGAATCACCATCATTGTTATCGCGTCTGCTAATAAGACTCATTTGCCACGCAGCTGGTTTTGGTAGATTTAACATTTAAGATTTAACATTTTCACGAATTACAAAAGTGTAAACTGATCGTAAACAAGATCACCATTGAAGATCTAACAGGACGAATGGTCCCCTGTCTTGCCACCAAAGGGCTCACTGAATGCAATAACTTGGTTGATTTAAATCAGTGTTAATAAGTTTGAATATTGAATATGCCATATTATTTACTGTACGTGGAGTAATAATTTTAGCAGTAATTTAGCATACAATATTAAATGTGTTCTATACCATAGATATCCATTTAAAATAATTTTAATTTGCCTTACCTTAACAAACATTATTACAATATGAAATACAATACCATATAATGCTTAAAAGAAACTGGAGTGCAGCTCGCCATCAATCAAGTCTGCGAAGAATGCACTATTTTCTTTAAACTCCATAAAGAATTCTATTAAATTAGGTTTAATCCATATGAGATTAAAAAAGACTCCACTTAGATTCTTTTGGATGCACTTAAATTGAGGAATTTCAGAGTATCCATTATTTTTGTATTGGATTGTAAGAGGAGACTTGTATGATTCCAGATTTTAGTAGAAGTTACATTAGCATTTCTTATAAGATTTTTTTTTTTTTAAAGCTATGCATCTTTAGATTCACAGAGGTTGATTATTTTTTTTCCCCTACAGGCTGCGAGATGTAATACACACAGAGAATAAGCTTTACTTGGTCTTTGAATTTCTTCACCAAGACCTGAAGAGGTTTATGGACGCCTCCTCTGTCACTGGCATATCCCTGCCACTCGTGAAGGTGAGATTGAGATCTTTTATTCAAGGGATTTCAAACTTTTTATGCCAAGGACCCCCAAATATGACAAACACATTGCAAGGGACCCCCTCCTAAGTTATATAATGGTCACTGTATTTTTGTGTATGAAGACTAGAGAAAATGTGTGATTGTGATATTATTAAAGACAATTTAAATAGTTTTTATATTGTTATTGTACTATAGCCAAAATAAATTAAAATATTATCTGTAGGGATGCACTGATGAATCAACAAATTATTGACCAAAATTAAAGCCATTGCCTATAACCAGCACTGTAAATCACCAATATCGACCACTGGAGTTTAATATCAACATTTTCATGCTTATGATTTTGTAATGTTGCAGTTAAACCCAAGTTCTATTGCTAAGAACTGCAAAAACAGAAGTAGTGCCCGACTGATATATCGTTCGGACGATATTAGCCTTTCACCTATATATCGGGATCGGTGTGTGTTTACCAATATGCGCAGATATGAAAACTTTTGAACATATAATGGAGTAAACAATGCTTTAGGATTGGTGTCATTACAGAGCGCACTCCGACTCCTCTGTTTATAGAGCTGACTCTGAGCTCTTGGTGGCTCTGCAGACGGGGCGGAGTTAAGCGGTGCAGACTTGAGTGGTGTCTTTTCGGTAAGCTGCTAACTAGTTTGAAATAAATACTGGAAAGTTAAACAATGACCCCATCATTTTCACTTTTCAATATAACTTTAACCCGGTACCTTGACAACCATGTCACACATGTCTGTTACAGTTAGCCAGCTATAGTTTGTCAGTGCAGTCAGTAATGTAGCAGATCAAAAGGTAAACATTAGAGCATTTTTTGCTACTCAGCAGATAACTGTGCAGTGGTGGATTGTGTTTGAGTGTTGATTTCATGCTACGCTGTTACCTAGTTAGTGAGATGCAATGCTGGTCCACCTTTACTCTATGTGACAACAAGCTCATTGCTAACTAGCTAACCACGTAGCTACTTTCATTGCTTGTCAGCTAAGTTAAGCTAATATGTAAACATGCTATCACCAAATTGTTTTGTTCAGGATTCACAGTTTGGTGCCCCCTTCAACCGAACAATTCCAGTCATTCCATATTACAAGTCTGGTTTTCCACCGTATAGCAGAATACAGTGTAACGCCGCTGTTTTTCTCTTGTCTCAGCAGGTGTAAATGCTTCTTTCTTTTTTTACAATATGCCCCTAAATGACTGGCAGAATTAAAATAGTCAGCATTTGACTGATACTAAACATACAGTACTGATGTTTTTGTTATTTATTTTTATTTATTCTGTATTTAAATGGTCAGCTTTTGACTGATACTAAACATACAATAAATAGCTTAAACATCAGTTCTGTGTTTTTATTTATTCTTTATTTTCTCAGTGTTCATTTCTAGAATTTGTTGACAATGTATAATAATAATGTAAAATATTCTTTGATAAAAATATTTAAGAAAGCAGCTTTCTGTGTACCTTTGCATAGTTATATTGTTGCACAATCCACATTATCGGCCACCATATCGCTAATCTGTGAATTTTTCCCCTCTAAAAATCGATATCATCTCAAAAATACCATATCAGTCGGGCTCTCTAAACAGGAGTATAAAACTATCTTTTAGAAGTGAATTTAAATAAATGAGTGTTTAATTTGGACACTTTTGTCCATACCGAGTGCAAATGTGTGATAACGGGATGTAACTTCTCAGATTAGTTTGATAGCCTTTGCAATGGCAGATCACAACAAAACCAGGGAGGGACTATCTCAGGTGGTAGCGACCAATGAGCCAAATGTCTGAGACCGAATGCCTAATATTAAAACACAATCTTGAGTAGGCCTAGACCACCTTTTCAATCGGCCTATGCAGCTTACTGAAATGTACTACCATTTCAAATGAAGGACTTCGCTATGCGAAGTTGCTTGAAATAAGAGAGGGGGACATCTACAGAGAGAGACTGTAGCAGGTAGGTGATTTTTGGAATACAATTCAAATTTTAATAACATTAACCTTCCCAATCATAGATAAATGTAATGAAGCCCACCTGCCCACATCACTTAAAATTTATTAACGGGTCAAAATGAACTAACTAATAAATCAGACAAATATGCTGGGAATAAAATACCCAAATAATGAATGCCCTGTGTGGGCCATTGGAAGGCGCCTGGCTGAAATGCCATTACCGGACAGTACGCTATCAGGGCCTTTAAAGAACTTAACAATTAGGAATTAATGGGGAGTCACGTGGCACCATGCGAGGTTTGGACGTGTGAATGGCGAGCTCTGCACACTTCGCTAGTTTTAATACTACTTGTGTCATAATCCAGTAAGATTCGATACACTCTGTTTCATAACTGTTCTATGAATACAATGACAAAGAATTCAAAAGCCTCGGGCTTTAGAGACATTAAAAGTAAATTATGTGCTCAAGCCGAAGCCCCTGAATAACAGGCCGATGTGGTGGAAGAGATCCAGCATCAACTGTCAACATGACGGCAATGCTGACGAAGGTTGTTGCTGACTTCGGGGATCTTGCTGTAATACATCAATCAGAGGTGGGAGCAAGTCACACATGTTCAAGTCACAAACAAGTCTTAACCATCAAGTGCAGTGCAGACAAAGCAAGTCAAGTCAGTGACTCGCCTCAAGCAAGTCGAGTCCTGATGAGTTTCAAGTCGAGTCAAGCCACGGTACTAAAATAACTAGAGGTTCACTTTTGAAATAAATATTTATTTTTGCTCTAAAAAGAACTTGTATTAGAAAATTGCGTTAATGAACATGTATATATTAGTAAATTGCATTAACATGCATGGTATTTTTATCATGGGCACTTAAATACTGTGAATACTTCTAGATACCCTATTATCTGAATTGTTTAGATTTTGAATTAACAGGTTAAAATTATAACACTGCGTGTATGCTAAAATGTGGTCAGATTTTCACATTGATCTAACAAAAACGGCTGAATGAAAATGCAAATTCGCTCTGACAGTAAGTACCGCTTAATGGAACAGCAGAAATATAGCTGTTACCCTGGAAACGCCTGTACACAAAGCAGCCCTGCGCTTATAACACTACTATATTAGGCATTATACGGAGGAAAGATGTAAAGAAAATGCCATCAAAGACTGTCAGTTCCCTTCAGAGATGCATTTATATAAAATAGTTATAAAGGTATTGCATTCAAGGGCTTTAGTTAAAGTCATCAGAAGTCAAAATCACTTTATTCAGTTTTTTAATGCCTGATAGAAAAGGCTGAGCTTATACATTTATTTTACCCTCTCTACTTCCCTGTTAATCTATTATTCAATCTCTACATCAGGGTTCTGTTTTAATAAAAAAATAAATAAATGTATAGTACTTTTAATGTTTGTTGCAAATCGTGCAAATTTACATCTTTTTTTTTTTTCTAAAACATTACCCGTTTACATGCTAAAAGGGTCTTGATGCAGTTCTCCTCGATAGTTTGACTTTCAGCCCACAACTGAATAACAGGCTGCATGACTATGATAAATGATTACTGCAAGAGTTAGATTAACATACAGGCGTGAAGGGACTTCAACATTTCTCAATTGCACAACTAAAAAATACATATATTTATTGGCCTCTGGCTTGCTTTTGCTCGCATGTCAATGATTACCCCTCCGTGTGTCGATGCCGAGATCTACTTTTATATTTAATTTAATCACTGAGAAGGTTTACCTGCAAAATTAGTAGCACCAAATATCTCAAGCAGCCTCAAGAATGGGCACAGAGTTAGCCGTATAACACTTTTCCTTGAGCAGAATATTGCACTACAGATAGCTACGTTTGTTCAAAGGGGAAAGCCAGATAGAAATAGTGCACTCATATGCATGGTTGCCAGATTGCACAAAATAAGTATAACATTAGACAGAATATTTCCAATTTGCGCAAGTATAAATCTCATATAAGTATATAAGTATAAATCATAACTGGGGCTGTTCTGTCTTATCTGGCAACCATGAGCATATTAAATGCTTGTGGAGACACGTTAGGTCCCAATGCAAGTTAACTGAAATATCCAATGTAAACAAAAATGCTTTTACGATTATGAGCTGCGGGCCACATTAAACCATGTGGAGGGCCTGATCCAGCCCGCGGGCCGTAAATTGCCCTTGGCTGCTTTAGCTGTTTGAGAGATTATCATTAAGTCTGCCTCGGCAGTCCTAAATAGTCTATCACTTGGGCGGCCACCGAAATATCTTCAATGGGAGGACCATGGCATTGCTCTTTCCCTGCTGTCCGTGACCCAGTCTAAATAGACCAGTTGAGAAACACTGCTTTAACTCACACACACTCATGTCAGACCCCCCTCGCCTCGCTTCTCTCTGACATTTTCTCCGCTGTGCATGTGTGAGTGACGCAAGTTGACGAGTCTGACAGGCAGACATGGAGGAAAGGTGATGCGCACGCGCATCTGAGATTCTCTGTCCGGTTGCATTTTTTTGTCAATACCTTAGATAAGCTAATGTACATGGTATCATAACCGTCAATTTTCAAACCGTGGTATACCGTGAAACCGGTATACCGCTGCAACCCTAGTCTGATGAAATTCGAGGTTGTGGTGGTTGTATCGGATGTTTTGCATTGCATATTTTCATACTTTTTTATTCACACAGTCCAGTTCGAAATCATTATATTTAAAGGAGATTATTTTGGGAACTCAACAATCATCTGTCATTTTGGCACGTTGTGAGCGCAGCGTTAACTGCGCAGATGCAGATCAGTTTATGCTGGCGGGCTTACATTTTTGCATATGAATTAATTTGTCGCAATATTTTTTAAACATTTACTTTTTATAATAAGTTATTGAGAATAATAACAATAAAAAAATTATTTGCGGCATCCACACACTACTCTCCACGTTCCCCACCGAGAGCAAACCACATTATAGTGGCCATGAGGAGGTTACCCCATGTGACTCTATCCTCCCTAGCAACCGGGCCAACGTCGTTACATAGGAGACCTGGCTGGAGTCACTCGGCATGCCCTGGATTCGAACTCGTGACCCCATGTGTGGTAGTCAGCGTCTTTATGCTGAGTTTACACTACATGATTTTAATCCGATTTTCACTCGTCGAAAATTTGTAGATCACTGACAAAAGCCCAAAATCGTGCTCCCTCCTTGTGCTCGACAATCGCAGTGTATGAATTATCAAAGACACGATTTGAGAGAAGCGCCGATGTGTCACCTATGTCCTCGAGATATCTAGAATGTTTAATAGGGATGCACCGAAATTTCGGCCGCCGAAAATGGCACTTTCGGTTTTCAGCCAAAAGAGAAAAAGGCAGAAAATATGAGCCGAAATTTTAATTTTTGCACCGTGGAACGTTTCTCACTGGATGAGTTTCGGCGGACCGATTATACTGGAGCACCAACTAGCGTTCATGACTTCAGACAACAACAAATCACAGTGAACATGAACGAAGAAGCTGACGAGACCGCTTTGGTTGGCCCCGTGGATGGGAAAGTTTGTTATAAAAAACGAACGGATGGAAGCGTCGATAAGAGCATGGTTGTGTGCAAGCTATGCAACAAGGAATTCGCCGCAGCACATCGAGCCTCAAGTATCACCTCAACGCAAAACATAATACAAAAATAAACAATATTTTGTTGCTTAAGCTTATGTATTCAGTCATTATTCAATGGTATACTAAAAATCCATGTGAAAAAAATTACTTCTCACTGTTCTCAGGTCAAATATTTATGCAATTAAAATGCGATTAATTTCGATTAATTAATTACAAAGCCTCTAATTAATTAGATTAATTTTTTTAATCGAGTCCCGGCCCTAATATATATATACACACACACACGCACGGAGTACAGCAAGATATTCTACAGGAAAGCACCCCGATCCACAGCAGTGCCACAACTAGCGCAGCTACACCACAACTTGAGACGTATTTAGCTGAACTACGCCAGACGCGACAATCCCCTTGACTACTGTCGCATAAACAAAGACCGCTTTCCTTTGCTTGCGCGGATTGCGCACAGGTATTTATCTGCCCAAGCACCAGCACAGAGAGTGAGAGACTGTTCAGTGCAGCATCTCATGTTCTTGATGAGCTTTCAGACAGGAGAGACTGTCAGAAAGTTTAGCAACTTTTGTTCTTGAAGAGAAACCTGTCACTTGTACTTAAATAGAAAGCGGTCCAATTTGATGTGTATAGCAATTACATTACACTTGTTCTTCACTTGAGGATACATCTGTCGTTACAGTTGAGGTTGGATTTAGTTCAATTACTGCTGTTTTGCACTGTTGTTTTGCACCATAATTTTCACTTAAAGTGTACATATGTTTACATAAAAGAATAGAGCACTGATCTATATATATATATATATATATATATATATATATATATATATATATATATAATTATATATTATAGTTATATATACACACTCACCTAAACGATTATTAGGAACACCATACTAATACTGTGTTTGACCCCTTTCGCCTTCAGAACTGCCTTAATTCTACGTGGCATTGATTCAACAAGGTGCTGAAAGCATTCTTTAGAAATGTTGGCCCATATTGATAGGATAGCATCTTGCAGTTGATGGAGATTTGTGGGATGCACATCCAGGGCACGAAGCTCCCGTTCCACCACATCCCAAAGATGCTCTATTGGGTTGAGATCTGGTGACTGTGGGGGCCATTTTAGTACAGTGAACTCATTGTCATGTTCAAGAAACCAATTTGAAATGATTCGAGCTTTGTGACATGGTGCATTATCCTGCTGGAAGTAGCCATCAGAGGATGGGTACATGGTGGCCATAAAGGGATGGACATGGTCAGAAACAATGCTCAGGTAGGCCGTGGCATTTTAAATGATGCCCAATTGGCACTAAGGGGCCTAAAGTGTGCCAAGAAAACATCCCCCACACCATTACACCACCACCACCAGCCTGCACAGTGGTAACAAGGCATGATGGATCCATGTTCTCATTCTGTTTACACCAAATTCTGACTCTACCATCTGAATGTCTCAACAGAAATCGAGACTCATCAGACCAGGCAACATTTTTCCAGTCTTCAACTGTCCAATTTTGGTGAGCTCTTGCAAATTGTAGCCTCTTTTTCCTATTTGTAGTGGAGATGAGTGGTACCGGTGGGGTCTTCTGCTGTTGTAGCCCATCCGCCTCAAGGTTGTGCGTGTTGTGGCTTCACAAATGCTTTGCTGCATACCTCGGTTGTAACGAGTGGTTATTTCAGGCAAAGTTGCTCTTCTATCAGCTTGAATCAGTCGGCCCATTCTCCTCTGACCTCTAGCATCAACACGGCATTTTCGCCCACAGGACTGCCTCATACTGGATGTTTTTCCCTTTTCACACCATTCTTTGTAAACCCTAGAAATGGTTGTGCGTGAAAATCCCAGTAACTGAGCAGATTGTGAAATACTCAGACCGGCCCGTCTGGCACCAACAACCATGCCACGCTCAAAATTGCTTAAATCACCTTTCTTTCCCATTCAGTTTGGAGTTCAGGAGATTGTCTTGACCAGGACCACACCCCTAAATGCATTGAAGCAACTGCCATGTGATTGGTTGATTAGATAATTGCATTAATGAGAAATTGAACAGGTGTTCCTAATAATCCTTTAGGTGAGTGTATATATAGATCAGTGGAATAGAGGCCCTCTGCCATTCTGTGTTCTGCCTTTTTGTTTGAATTAAAATTACTGTTGCATATTTAAACTTCTTCAAAGATGCTAGCTAAGTTAATTACTTGACTGTTGTTTTGCATATAATAGTTTTCTAAAACTTTACATTATTTGGATAATTGTTAATAAAATCTGTAAAATTTGATTTTTACAGAACTGAATGAAGAATAATATTTAATATAGTTTTAATATATTTTTTGTCCAATATTGGTGTGTTACTTTCAATAAAAGTGTGATTTATTTTATTGGTTTGTAGTTTTTCAATTCAGATTCATTAAATTCATGAAATTAATGATTAAGTAATAAAATAGGTAAAAAAAAAAAGTAAATTTCAGTTTTTGGCCAAGTGCATCCTGAATTTTCGGTTTCGGCCCAGAATTTAAATTTCGGTGCATCTCTAATGTTTAATATCTGGAGCTGTCTACGATTCAAAATCGTGAAATATGTTTTGACCTAATGCAACTGCAGCGTTGTCCTACAGCCAATGAGAGAGCAAGAAACGGGGCATGGGAAGTTTCAGTGGAGTCTTGATGTACCTGCAAAATAACAAACTAGCATGGCTGCGGTATCAAAGTCTCATTGGACCGAAGAAATGGAGGAAAAATTTGTGGAACATTGGCAGGAACACCAGTGCCTATTTTGTTTCATCTGATCTGTACCACAACCAGGTGGAGAAAGAGAAGAGTTGGAGTGAAATTGCAAATTTTTTTGGACAGTCTGGAAAGCAAATGGGTAAATTTTTCATTATGAGGTACTTTTTCATATTGTAACCAATAAAATGTATGATGCCTTTTGGGGATTAAAAACATACACCTCATATTCTGAAATAACATATGATCATGCATTTGTTTTCGTATCTCGTATCACTTCTCGCATGTACTCTGCCTAGACTACAAATTACGTTTCACTACAGAGCCGTCAAGGATTCGGCAATGGTGCAATGTTTTGTAATGCGTCGTGTTTATTCCACCTATTGGCTGGAGTTTGTTTTATAGATGTTTGAGTTGGGAGGGATGGATGCCGGTTGGCACGGTCACACGTGGGGTTAATTCGCAAGTTTTTTTTTTTCTTCCTTTTTTCTGTTTGTTTGGTTCTGGGGGAAGTTCGGGGTTTATATTTTTGTCTCACAATAAATTTTCTTTGGCTATTCAGGGCAAGACCGTCATACTTTCAGTAGGGGGACAAAGCAGGGAAGCTCTTGGCTAGATATATAATGCAGAGTTTTTTTTTTTATGTTTGTTTTTTTCAACCATTCCCTCAGTGAAATCTGCTGGTGGTGAAATTAAGAATTCTGTCTTGATCTTTGTAGATCCACATCTTTGTCTACTGATGAAGATATTTGAAACTTTTGTGGAGCCATTAGAACTCCGTAAACTGACGAATGAGCAAAAAAGTTTTCTTGATTCTTAGATCAGTCGGATTCTTAAAAAGCACAAAGATCCAAGCGAATGTAAGGGTTACCGTTCAATTTCCCTGTTTCAGCTAGATGTTATAATGTTTTCAAATTTTTGGCTAAACGATTAAGTTATGACATTTCTTATACATATAGATCAGGTGGGGTTTATTTGGGATCGTAGATTTTCTTATAACATTAGTCTTTTCATCAATATGTGGTCAGTGGCAAATGATCTGACTCTGTCGCTGCCATTCCACTTGATGCCGAAAAGGTGTTTGATATGGTAGAATGGGATTATCTTTTTAAGGTTTTAGAAATATACGGGTTTGAGAATACTAGAATGGATTAAGTTTCTTTATAGTAGTGATGGGTCGTTGCGAACGAGTCTGCTCTAAGAGCCTGCTCTTGTAGGTGAACGTTGGGAGCTGGTGCGCATATCAGAAGAACCAAATCTATTTATATATTATATATATATTTATAAATTTTGATGTGATGAATCAAAAGATTTAAATGAATAGAATTAATGAAAAAAGAAATAAAATAATACAGGCCTAAATACTCAAGTGCACACCTGTTGTTCCTGTCAATCAGACACGGAGTGTCAACCAATGAACCAAAGATGCGTGAGGGAGGGCGGTGCCAACTTATGTTCAGATTGTATTTGTTTTGAATTGTTACATTTACAGTGGGTACGGAAAGTATTCAGACCCCCTTAAATTTTTCACTCTTTGTTATATTGCAACCATTTGCAAAAATCATTTAAGTTCATTTTTTTCCTCATTATTGTACACACAGCACCCCATATTGACAGAAAAACACAGAATTGTTGACATTTTTGCACATTTATTAAAAAAGAAAAACTGAAATATCACATGGTCCTAAGTATTCAGACCCTTTGTTCAGTATTTAGTAGAAGCACCCTTTTGATCTAATACAGCCATGAGTCTTTTTGGGAAAGATGCAACAAGTTTTTCACATCTGGATTTGTGTATCCTCTGCCATTCCTCCTTGCAGATCCTCTCCAGTTCTGTCAGGTTGGATGGTAAACGTTGGTGGACAGCCATTTTCAGGTCTCTCCAGAGATGCTCAATTGGGTTTAAGTCAGGGCTCTGGCTGGGCCATTCAAGAACAGTCACGTTGTTGTTGTGAAGCCACTCCTTCGTTATTTTAGCGGTGTGCTTAGGGTCATTGTCTTGTTGGAAGGTGAACCTTCGGCCCAGTCTGAGGTCCAGAGCACTCTGGAGAAGGTTTTCGTCCAGGATATCCCTGTACTTGGCCGCATTCATCTGCAACCAGTCGTCCTGTCCCTGCAGCTGAAAAACACCCCCACAGCATGATGCTGCCACCACCATGCTTCACTGTTGAGACTGTATTGGACAGGTGATGAGCAGTGCCTGGTTTTCTTCACATATACCACTTAGAATTAAGGCAAAAAAGTTCTATCTTGGTCTCATCAGACCAGAGAATCTTATTTATCACCATCTTGGAGTCCTTCAGGTGTTTTTTAGCAAACTCCATGCAGGCTTTCATGTGTCTTGCACTGAGGAGCGGCTTCCGTCGGGCCACTCTGCCATAAAGCCCTGACTGGTGGTTGGTGCAGTGATGGTTGACTTACTACAACTTTCTCCCATCTCCCGACTGCATCTCTGGAGCTCAGCCACAGTGATCTTTGGGTTCTTCTTTACCTCTCTCACCAAGGCTCTTCTCCCCCGATAGCTCAGTTTGGCCGGACGGCCAGCTCTAGGAAGGGTTCTGGTCGTCCCAAACGTCTTCCATTTAAGGATTATGGAGGCCACTGTGCTCTTATGAACCTTAAGGGCAGCAGAATTTTTTTTGTAACCTTGGCCAGATCTGTGCCTTGCCACAATTCTGTCTCTGAGCTCTTCAGGCAGTTCCTTTGACCTCATGATTCTCATTTGCTCTGACATGCACTGTGAGCTGTAAGGTCTTATATAGACAGGTGTGTGGCTTTCCTAATCAAGTCCAATCAGTATAATCAAACACAGCTGGACTCAATTGAAGGTGTAGAACCATCTCAAGGATGATCAGAATAAATGGATAGCACCTGAGTTAAATATATGAGTGTCACAGCAAAGGGTCTGAATACTTAGGACCATGTGATATTTCAGTTTTTCTTTTTTAATTAATGTGCAAAAATGTCAACAATTCTGTGTTTTTCTGTCAATATGGGGTGCTGTGTGTACAATAATGAGGAAAAAAAAATGAACTTAAATGATTTTAGCAAATGGCTGCAATATAACAGAGTGAAAAATGTAAGGGGGTCTGAATACTTTCCGTACCCACTGTATATGCACTTTGTTTATATACAAACATATGCCGGCGATTTTACTGCCTGCTCTGGCTGCCCTTACTCGCACTTACGTTATTCAAGGACCCGAAAGCAGTTGCAGAACACAGGTTATCGCTTCACACTCATATCACGCAAATAATATATAAAAATATTCAGATAACTAAAATGCATTACATTCTTGTGGCAGAAGAGTTAATCATTGATAAGACAATACAAAAAGTGGCTTTAGAATACAAAGTATTGTTTACTATCATATTATTGAACATAAGCCAATCATATGCACACAGTTCATAGCAATCCATTTCGCAAGTGAATTTGTCAATCAATTCGAGATCTATTATGAGGGCTTGTTTAAGGACCCGTCAGTGTACACCTGCGTCAGGCATGCTTGTGCTACACAAGCATGCCTGACGCAGGTGTACATTGACGGGTCATTAAACAACGTCTCTGGTGTGTTTCATCATAAACATACCATTTTTAGGTCACTGTGTCAAGTTAAATATAGTTTAATATGAAGAACACATCTTGAGATACCTTAGTTCGAATTAGTGCTCCAAGCGTTTTGAACGTAACACATGTTTGTGTTGTGCTGCCTGCTGAAGGGTTGTTTTGATCACTGTTTAAACTGCGCGTTGCCATTCAGCTGAAGTTTCACTTACTGCCCTCTGGTGTAAACAGGTGGTACTACAAGCTTGCATTTCTCAGGAATCTTCCTCATTACAGTCTTGCGGCATTGCGATTGTTTTAACACGTTATTTTTTTTTATAAAATTAATCACCCAGAATGAACTCGTTAAATCGACAACGCTACTTTAAATGCAAATGTTTAATAGCATTCTTTTTCATTACAAACCAATGCATTTTTAAATACATTGTGGTTAAGGTAGAGTATGGTTTAATTTAATTAGGCATTTTTTAACACCGATTGTAGTAGTGTTGTCAAAAATACCGGTACCAAGTCGGTACTCAAACAAAAAATTATTTACGATACCAGAATTTCTGAAGGTACCGAGTACCGGGTCTACCCGGTACCCACGCAGAGGCGGGAACTTTCGAACGCTCGCAACAAGCAAAAGATTGCGTCAAGCAAAGCTGCTGTGGAGTCTCAACTGAATCGTGTCGAAATGAAAAGTGGGAAAAAGCCAGGTAATTTGAGGCTGATGAAAAGGGAAATTTCACAGATCAGCAAAAACCTATTTGTAAACAGTGCTTTCACAATTTTCTGACGAAAGGAGGAAACACATCAAACTTAATAAAGACAGACACCCGGATTTATTCAAGCAAATAAAGCAGGTGAGTTTAAAAGCATATTATCATTTGCATTAGGGCTAAAACGTTTAGTCGACATTATCGACATCGTCGAAAATACAAAATTGATGAGAAAAATGTTAGTTGATGAATAGTCGTTTGATCTCATTTAACGTAACATGAAATCACATTAAACTGTAACGATATCGCGTGAGAGCAGCAGTTCACACCTGCTGGAGGAAGAATTACACAGATCAGTCCAGATGCACTCTAAACTTTCACAGTTTATTTTATGTAGATCCCAAAGTATTAGGGAATGATTAAAAAAAAACTACAGTCAGAAGCATGTACCGTTGTGGAATAAGCGGATGCAGAGCTCTTTAAAGGAAACATCCCGGCGTAACATCTTAAATGCCGTAAAATTGCTTTATTAAAGTTCAAATAATACAGAAGCAGGTCATGTTAATAACTATAAACTCAGAAACTGGCATTTCTCTGTGTGGTCGGTGCCTCTTCTATGAGTTGCGCGAATGTCCCGATCTAAGGGGGAGAGATTGAAACTGCACCCGGCTGAGAGAGACTCTGCCTCGGGGAACTCCTCCCTCGCGCACTCACGCTTAATGCAGCTAGATTAGAATTTATTTAATCATAATATAGGCCTATGTCACTGTGCATTTCTTATCATGAAGAAAATTGGCAATATGCAGCTTTATTAATAAGAGAGCACTTTGCACATTAGTTTGTAAATTGTTTTTTATTAATTCTATCGTATGCTTGTTTATTTAGGCTTTTTTTTAGTACTTGGTAAAAACTTAAATTAAAAGTTGCAAAAGTTGAAGCAAATCTTATATAAGTGTTCAAAAATACTTTAAGCATACATTGTTCAGTTTTGTTATAATTAAAAAATTATATATTTAAATTAAAGTGTTGCTCAATGGCATATTTCTGTTCTTAGTTCTGCTGCTAATGTTTTGTGGACTTTGTTAATAAGAGTGTTGTTTAGTAACCTGTTTTTGCTTTGGTACCGAAAATGGTATAGAGTACCGTGAAATTTCACTGGTATTGGTACCGAATACTGAAATTTTCGCAAACTGAAAAAAATTCTAAACATATATATTTTTTAAAGAGCCATTTGGGAGCCATTTTTCTCACTGAAAAGAGCCGGAATGCCCATCACTACTTTATAGACACCCGGTAGCGGCGGTACAAACATGTGTATTAATTTCAGATTATTTTACTCTGTATATTCCTTTCCCCATTATTGTTCTGTCTTGCCCTGGAACCATTAGCAGCTGCGATAAGAAAGGAGAATGATTTTCCAGGTGTGATGGCATGAGGTGTGCCGCATAAGCTCCTGCTTTACGCAGATAATATTTTGTTATTCATCTCCAACCCCACTAGATCTATGCCTTGCCTCCACAGGATTAGGGCTGCACCTAACGATTATTTTTTATCTATTAATCTAACTATTTTTTTGATTAATCGATTAATCTAACCCTAACCGATTTTTCTAAAGATGTTTTATTATTATTTCTTGATTAATATAACAATTAATTAAACCAAAATAAATATAAAAAAAACTTGTCATTAATATTTCAAAATTGTAATAAATGATCTTCTCTTAAACACAAACAAATGTACAAGAAACAAAGTGTTCACTGCAGGGCTTTATTCTGCAACAAAAATAGCCCTGTTTTAACTGGTAATCTCAGTTTTACAGTACAACATTAATTTTATTTTGGAGAGATTTTATGTTGGACTGCTAATCTCGAGGCTGCACAATGTTTTTGATATTCCTCCTGAAAGTGACTTGGATTTTACATTTGGTTTAATTTATTTTGTTGTTGGATTGCTAAATGTAGAGTACTTAAATTGTATTTTGTAATGATTTTAAGAAAGAACTAAAGTGCAATATACATTTAGCAATCCAACAACAAAATAAATTAAACCAAATGTAAAATTCAAGTCACTTTTAAGGGGAATATCAAAACATTGTGCAACCTCGAGTTTAGCAGTCCAACATACAATTATTTTACAGTAAAATTAGTGCAATTTGAGTAACACTTAAATGTTTTTCTAACAGTAACACTTAAATGTTTTTCTAACAGGAATAACTCAAACTTGTGCATTCTTAATCAACTCTCAGTAAAAGAAACATTTGTAACAAAACAATTCACAAGGTAGGAACCTAATAATGAAAATTAGGGGTCACGATTGTGAAATTTGGCTGAAAATTAATTGTCAAACAAATAATTGTGATTATGACTATGATTACTGTTATAGGACTATGATGATTAAGGCGTTTCACGAATATAATGATTATTTATCATACAAACACAATGTGTGCTTCATGCACACAACAAAGTAATTTATACAAATTTAGATTGGGTCATGTAATAAAATAAGGGTATATGATTTCCTTTTCAGGCTTCAAAAACGTATGAATGACAGTCAAATAAAATTATAAAATAATTAAAATAATATTTTAATTTTCAAAATATGTCTATATAACTCAAATATATCTCTCTTATTTGTCCGATTTACTTTTGATCCATTGGACTTTCAATGTTTTGTTTTCTTTTGTTCTTTTGTAACCCAGCTAACCTGCATATCTATTATATTATATTATGCAATAGTAAAATATTTCTGCCTTAAAATCTTAACTTTCACACTTTATTTTAAGGCTCTCTCTCACAAGCCCTTATTTCTCATTAAGGAAAACTTTGAGATTCTGTTTTTGCATCGCGTGATTTACTCGCAATGTAGAGGGCTGCATGGCCGTTAAAGTAAACAGAAAATATAAAACGGCCAAATAACATAATTAGATGACGCGTGTTGTGAAGTTATGTTAGCAGCGGTGCAGAAATTACTTTTAACATGGCGATGAAACGTTTAGAAAATATATTTGAAGTGACTACTACTAACAGAAACACGTGTTGTAATACTATATCATGTTTGGGTGGGGACAAAAAGTAAACTACTTACGGTGCTGCCGTCTTGACAAGCGATCCGGGATGTTTCGCTTCAAGTGTTCATTCATGGTGGTTGTACGGCCATGTATACGCTATTTCAATTTGCATATCTTACACAGCGCTACATGGTTGGGTCTCCGGCTAAAATACTCCCATGCTTTAGATCACCATGGGCAAGTTTTTTTAGTTGCAGTTTGTTCTTCGGGGAATCCATGCTTAAACCGGGTGATGCCATTTTAATTATTCCATTGCGACGTACCGCATGTTATGCAAATCGACGTATTTCTGTAATCGATTACGTCTATAAATCGTCCCAGCCCTACACAGGATTATTAATTCCTTCTCTAAATTCTCAGGATACAGATTCAGTTGGTCTAAATCCGAAGCTTTGGCTCTGAAAGCATACTGCCCAGTAAATTCTTTTCAACCAGGCACCTGCCAGTGGCCCAAACAGGGCATTAAGTATTTGGTAATTTTTTTCCCAGCAAATCTGTGTAATTTTAGTTAACTGAGCCTTTAATAAAAAGGTTTTTGAATGATATGAGTAGGTGGGCTTCATTACATTATGATTGGGAAGGTTAATGTTATTAAAATTAATTGTCGTTGAATTTTGGAATACATGCTACAATCTCTCCCTGTAGATGTCCCCCTCTCTTATTTCAAGCAATTTGATGGCATAGCGTGCACCTTTATTTGGAATGGTAAACATCCCAAATTACATTTGAACAAATTACAAAGGCAGATTGACAAAGTTGGGCTAGGCCTGCCTCAGCACTTTTAATATTCCTTTCCAACTCCATGTTTCAAGAAGCAACATTCTTGTGCTCTTGGATTTTTTGGTGAATGAGGCATACAGTATCATCCGGCCCCTAAGATCTGCCTTGAGTGCCTCCCAAGCCACACCCATAGAGGATACTGAGGACCAGTTGGTCTACATATAAACATTGGTTTCAGCCTTTAATATTTGTTGGAATTCAAGATTTTGCAAAAGGGATACATTAAAGCGCCAACTATATGAATTCCTTTTCTCCATATGTGGCAGCACCTCTAAACTCACCAGGGGATGATCTGAGACTAAATTGGTTCCAATTGAGCAATCAACAATAGATGAAATGAGCGTATTAGATATAAAACAAATCTATTCTAGAATAAATCTTATGGACTGATGAAAAAAGTTAAACCTTACAAGATGGTTCAAAAGTCTCCAAACATCTGTAAGACCAAGATTTTTACACGTCCTCTTATCCGTAAATGTTGCTCTAGGGGGCTTCCACACTTTTGCTTGACTATGATCAAGGACCGAGTCCACCAAAAGATAAATATCTCCTCCCAATATTATGTAATGAGGGGTGCCAGCAGCTTGCAACCTCCAAGATCTATGAAAAAGCCCTGCTCATCAATGTTAGGTGTGTAAATATTAGCCAAAATACGACTGTGCTTCTGAATTTCTGCTAAAACAATAATAACTCTTCCTAATTTCTTTAATCTGTTTGAGACATTTGAATTGTATATGCTTATCAGTATAATTACTCCCCTGCTCTTACTTGAGCCAGCACTAAAGAAAAGATCCACCCCATATCTTTCCAAATGTTTCAGCTTCCTGTGGGGAAGGATGCATTTCTTGAAGTAACACTATCATATTTCTTATGCTTAGGAAGAAATAACCTTTTTATGGGGTACCCAACACTTTCACATTCCACGTGGAGAGAGACAATCCATTCATTAACATTTGACATTTTGACATAATAGAATAAATGGATTGTGTGTCAAAAACAAAATAAAGACCACATTCCAACATTAGTGCAACAATCAAACCCCTAACCAAACAAGCAGAAAAATTAAAACGTAGGGGGCCTGGGTAGCTCGTCGAGTAAAAACGCTGACTACCACCCCGGAGTCACGAGTTTGAATCCAGGGTTTGTTGAGTAACTCCAGCCAGGTGTCCTAAGCAACCAAAGTGGCCCGATTGCTAGGGAGGGAAGAGTCACATGGGATAACCTCCTCGTAGTAGCAATAATGTGGATTGCTCTCAGTTGGGAGCGTGGTGAGTTGTGCATGGATGCCACAGAGAATTGCGTGAAGCCTCCACACATGCCAAGTCACTGCGGTAACGCGCTCAACATGCTATGCGATAAGATGCGCGGATTGGCGGCCTCAGATGCAGAGGCAACTTCAAAATTCTAATTTTGGCCTTCAAATATTATCAATGTATTTTTTCACAAGGTTCTGGAAAGACCTTCATAGAACATAAAAAGGCAAATTTATTTTATTAAATTACATTTATCATTTAATTATTTTGCAACATACTGAGTAAATTATGTGTGAAAATCCCAGGAGATCAGCAGTTACAGAAATACTCAAACCTGATCTCCTGTGAGTTTTATGTGCAATAGTCTCTATAATTTACTCCGGATGGTGCAAAAAACATCCAGTGAGCAGCAGTTCTGTGGCTGGAAATACCTTGTTAATGAGAGAGGTCAACTAAGAATGGCCAGACAGTTTCGAACTGACAAGGTCTACGTTAACTCAGTTAACCGCTCTGTACTATTGTGGTGAGAAAAATAGCATCTTGGCACTGTTTGATGGCACTAAGGGGACCTACACAATATTAGGCAGGTGGTTTTGATGTTGGGGCTGATCAGTGTGTATATATACTGATATTATATTATCTTTTTTGTTATCTTATAAGTTTAGTAAATGGCAAAATATCAGTATCAGCCTATAGTTTTTGTTGAACTCATTATTGTATCAGCCAAGCTTTTTCATATTGGTGCATTATCTGGAAAAATATTTTGCCTATATGTAATGCTTTGACCTCGAACATTGTCTTTTTTTTGTTCTAACAAATGATTGAGTCATGTTAAATGCATAACCCTGAAGAGAAATATTTAGATTAAACTGAACCTTTTTTCTTTCTCTGAATTGTTTTACGAACCCCCTTCACGGCCCCCTTGGTTGTCCCTGGACACTAGTTTAAAAAATGGACAAACTTGATTCTGAAATGCATAATGCATTACACCAGGGATTAGCTTTAAATATTTTTTTATAGGGTGAAAATGAAATGGGTAAAACAATAGTTTAGTTCTTTGTTTTGCCATTAAATGTACATGTTAAAGATTTTATTCATCATAGAGGTCAAACGAAATAATATATATTCAGATGTTTATTGGGGTAGGTGGGCTGGCCAGGGTAGAAAAATAAAAGGGTTAGTGGGTACAATTAGCCAATACATGGTCTGTGAAATATATAGAGTAGGGCTGCACAATTAATTGAAATAAAATTGAAATCGCGATATGACCTCCTGCGGTTCTTAAACCGCAGAGGTCTGTGATGCAATTAAATAAATAGTCTGCATGCTGCTTGCTTCAAATTATTGTGCACAGCTCTGCTCTCTGTATTATATTAATGTTTTACACATTCTAAGAGCATGTCTGAGGCTCTTGATAGAGTGTTTGAGTCTGTTCAGAGTGGTTCTGTGCACGCTCCACATTCATTTCATGCTGAGAGAAACAGATGTGCTCAGAGTTTGCTTAATTGGGCTGAGTGTGTTTATATTTAAAGTGCTCCTAATTCACTTTAATTAATTTTGCATAATTCCAAATATGTTACTACAAAGGCTACTACAAATTATATGCAAATATAAATAATATACCCTGGCACTGGGTATTTGTGGACAGAGGAGGGGAAGATGTTATTATGGAGAGCACATTGTACAGCATTTATGAGTATGAACTCCGCTATAACCAGAATCTTCTGTGTTCCTGCAGTTTTTCTTAAAAATAAAAGCTAGGTAGCTTACTGTTTACTATTACTATAATAATAATAATAATACATTACCCTGGTGAGCCAAAACATTGACTGCTCACAGGTGAAATGAATAGCGTTGATCATATTTTAACAAGGCCACATTTCAATGGATGGTAAGCGAATAATCACTTCTCATAGACAATTTGTTGAATGCCTGAGAAATGGGCAGGAGTAAAGACCATATCTAAAATTATTTTGAATTTGAAATAGAATTTATACTGTCTTTTGTTTGTGGTGTCTCGTGAGCGCATCTTGCTTTGTCGTGTGCATGTACGGAAGTATGGCATGTCTGCACAGTGGTAAATTGGCACCAAAAATAAAAGCTTTCTATGTGGAGCGATAAACAATGAAATCATACGTCTAAGTTTATAACAAAAGGTTTCAATGGATGTTGGCGCTTATGGACTAAGCCATTCTGAAAGTATAAGCTGAGACAAAGATTTAAAAACTTGAATTTACTTCTATATTTACAATCTATAGTACAACGTTGCGGGGGACAGAAAAGGTTTGGTGCCTTTTATATATATATGTGAGTGAGTGAGCGTGCAACTAGCTTTGTCCTCAAAAAAGCTAGTTTGTGATCATCAGATATAGTCGCCATGTACAACTGCTGAATTATGGAATGCGAAGCACAGAGGCACAAGTGTCGTTCACTTTCGTGTGCATAATGACACGATAACAAACACACAAATTTAGCGACCCGCGTGGAGAGTTTCAAACATGAGCAGTGTTGCCAACTTGGTGACTTTTTTGCTAGATTTAGTGACTTTTCTTACCCCTTTAGCAACTTTTTTTCTAAACCACCTAGCGACAAATCTTTCCCGCCGCAGGCATACCTACAGTGAGTGGCAGACAGTTGACACAGTGGCACGGCAGTTGACACAGAAGTGAATGAGCTGGCACAGTCAACGTACGTGATAAATGAAATGTAAAATTTTTAGTTAAAAAGCTTTAAAGAAAATTAAACTTAGTATATATATATGTGTATAAAAATAAACTATCGTTGTATTTAGAACCCCATTAACATTACTTCAGCCCAATAACAACACAATATAAATCAATCGAACAGACGCCGAACTCAAGTCAGGCTCAACACAACTAAACCAGAACAATCGATTAATACTAAAGCTGCACCGTCCTCTCCATTAATGTACAGAACAATATGGATAAAATAACATGCATGAATACGTGTACATGTTAGCTGGGAGATGTTTAAAAGTTACACCTTATTAAAACAGACCTGAATGTCATTTTTAATCAACTTGGAATAATTAAATTGACTGGGTTCCAAAAAATAATGATTAAAAGGTGGGCTGAGACCCACAAATGGACAAAAAAGGTACACAGTGGAACAGGTACAATTTAAATATGAAGAAGAAAGTTTTTTTTCTCCTAGTTTCACTGTTTTAATTATTTGTTTTTGCCCAAAGAGAGAAAAGGTCTTGGTTGTTTTTAAGAGGACTCAAATGTGAACTCTTCAAGAGCATCCTTAGTCTCTATTATCAGTAGATAGAGCCTGGGCAAATTTCGGTCAAAATGAATCACTTACTAGTTTATTTATCATATCACAGTTTAAATCGCAATCACCATATTTGTCAAAATAATTGCAAAATGACTTTTCCTCAATAACGCAGGCCTATCATATAATCGTATAATATTTGTTATCTTATAGTGATTATTTTGTATCTATAAACGTAAATATATTTACATTTTATAATTATACAAATTATCCCTAAATCTTTCCATAACAGGGTGGACATGTTATGCTTGACAAGATCTGCCTAACATCACAAAATAAAGGAGTTATTCACTTTCAGATAATTATTGCAATATAAACATTGTTGCTGAATGATTGATGTCCACCTCCAAAGTGTGACTTTATTTCTCACTGTAAATATCTTCATTTTAATTTCACAGTATTGTGACATAATGGGGTGGACAATTAAATAAAGAGGGAAAAACAATCTCCACAATCAGTGTTGAAATGACCAATTTCCACAAAATAATACATTCTATGGTATTAAAGGCTTTGTTCACCCAAAAATGATCTCATAATTTACTCACATGCCATCACAGATGTGTATGACTTTTTGCCTGCTGAACACAAAGATTTTTAGAAGAATATCTCCGCTCTGTTGGTCCTTGCAATGTGAATGCTGCAAAAAAATCACATAAAGGAAACATCGAAATAATCCATGTGATTTCAGTGGTTAAATCCATATCTTCAGAAGCAACATGATAGGTGTGGGTGAGAAACAATCAAAAAAGTCTTTTGTATTTATTTTTTTTACTCATTCTCCACTTTCACTTTAACATCTGAAAGTCACATGTGGTGCCTGTTAATTTTCACTCTAAATCTCCACTTTCATTTTCACTTTCAGATGTAAGAGTCAAAAAGGACTTGAATATTGTTCTGTTTCTCCCCCATACACACATTGCTTCTCAAGATGTGGATTTAAGAATAAAAAAAATATTATTCAACATTCATACCCATTAGAACAATGCGTTTGTTTTTATTTTTAACATCGCTAGACTGATATACTGACATGCTATATGGAGATCTGTGTATGTGGATGTTTTATATTGTGTGTGTGTGTGTGTGTTCAGAGTTACCTTTTCCAGCTGCTGCAGGGATTGGCATTCTGTCACTCTCATCGTGTTCTTCACAGAGACCTTAAACCACAGAATCTGCTGATCAACGCCCAAGGCGAGATCAAACTAGCTGACTTTGGGCTGGCCAGAGCATTCGGTGTTCCTGTGCGCACCTATACACATGAGGTGAGAATAGGCATGTGACAGTATTTGGTTATACAGTATATCATGGTAATTAATATGCACAACATTATCATGGGCACTTCAAAATACCATAAATAATTCTAGATAAACTTTTAGCCAGTGTTTCGATTTTTCTGATCACAGTAGTTTTTATCCCACCAACAAATCAAGATTCACAATGCTTGTATGAGGCACAAATGGCACATGCGCACACTGATGTAAACAAACCAGCGTGGTCTAAAAGCATGACTGAAGGAGGAACGCAGCTGGCCCTTTATCCGCCTTCTAATAGGGTTAAGTGTGGAGGTATTTTGGGTTCCAAAAAAAATGCAGATGGAAGATGGTTTTCCTTTGTGTAAACGTGGCAGTGAAACACGAGAACACCTTGCACATGTTCTCATTTGCGGGACAGTCATTCTGTGCAATTCAGTGTGGTAAAATGTCAGCACTGCTCGTTTTTTCCAAACAGTTTTTGAAAGTTGGTAGACAACACTTTAAGAGACACCTAGCTAAGTGACAGCTAAGACGACAAAAAGTTAGCTGTTGTTGCCATTTGCAGATGATGTGTTTTAATGTTTTTATTACTTTTGTTTGTTTGTCATGTTTTTTTGTCACTCTTTCCTGATCAGTTTCACCAGTGATGAAAAATGTAGCAGGTGCTTGATTATTCTGACGTTTTATTAGAGATCTTAGTTGGAGGAGCAGTGGTGTTCTACAAGTGAGCCGGCGTGCTTGTGAAGCTTTATCAGCGCGAGTTTAGGATTCCGCTGCAGAGTATTCATCTGGCGAATGTCTTCTCCCTCGCAAACAAAATGGACAAACTGCTTCTGCTCACTCAAATAAGGACTTTTCTAACTCTGCTGCTCTGTTTTTCACGGAAACCTGGCTGAATGAAACCATCCCGGACTGCGTGTTACATCTGCCTGGCTTCCAGCTGTTCAGAGCGGATCGCATTGCAGAGTCTTCGGGAGAAACGAGAGGCGGTGTAGCATGCTTTTACATCAACAAAAGTTGGTGTACCAATGTAACAGCGTTGGAGAATATGTGCTGTCCTAATTTAGAAGTGCTCTTCATCAACTGTAAGCCTTTTCGCAGGTGTTTTCCTCGTTTATTCTGGTGAGTGTGTACATCCCGCTGATCACATCACAGACACAGTAACAACACACAGACACTTATCATTATTCTGGGAGCTTTTAATAAAGCTAAACTCACCCCTGAACTGCCAAAATACAAACAACACATCATATGAAATATACTGGACTACTGCTACACCACTGTAAAGGATGCATATCGCTCTGTCCTTCGAGCAGCTTTGGGACTCTGATCACTGTCTGGTTCATCATCTCCCGACATACAAGCAGAAACTAAAATCAGCTAAGCCTGTAGTAAGGACTGTAAAGATATGGACTAATGAAACAGAGCTGGAACTACAAGCCTGCTTTGACTGGGCTGGTTGGAGTGGTTTTTAAAGCTGCAGCCGCATACCTGGATGAGCTCACAGATACTGTGACATCATATATCAGTTTCTGTGAGGATATGTGCATCCCTACTAAAACATTTTTATCATTCAATAACGATAAACCATGGTTTACAGGAAAGCACAGATGGCTTCATCACGCACAAGGGGATACTTACAGATGTGGGGATAAAATATTGTACAACCAGGCCAGAAACACACTGACAAAGGGAATCAGACTGGCTAAAAGAAGCTACTCTGAAAGCTGAAGAAACAGTTTTCAGCTAATGACCCTGCATCTGTGTGGAAAGGCCTGAAAAGCATCAAGCGCAGCAAGAACATTGCTATTTATCCACGGTTTCTGGTTAGTGTAGATCTGTATTGTTTTGGTCGGCACTACATCTATGCACTTCCTAATGAAACACGTTACGTATCAGCGTGGACCTCGTTGTCGTCATCGGAGGCGGACCGGAACATCTCCCAGTCCATGTGATAAAAATAGTTCTGTAGCATAGAATCTGATTGGTCTGACCAGCACTGGATCACAGAGAGAGTAGCAATGGTCCCCTTGCATGTTGCAACTGATGTGTTGGAAGTTTTTCGGTGTGATTGACTTGAAGTTGGCTTTGTTAAAGTCCCCGGTCACAATGAACGCAGCCTCAGGGTGTACGGTTTCCTGCTCACTTATACTCCCATACAGATCCTTGTGTGCCCGGTCTGTGGCGGGATGTACATAGATGTGAAAATGACTGCTGTGAATTCCCTCGGTAGCCAGAATGGTCGACACAGAAGCATGAGAAATTCCAGATCAGGAGATCAGAAAGACTTGATGGAATGTACGCTCCTCTGATCACACCAGGATTTAACCACTCCTTTTACCTGAGTGGTTTTCCACAGGTTCGATGGCTGAGACCTCAGCAGACATCTAAGTTTCTGTTAATATGATAATGCAGCAGTCCCTCCTCTCTCTTTGGAAAGATATCCATGCTCTCAGCTAGCAGAGCTTGTTGTCCAGAGACTGAACGTGCCAGTTGAAGGCTGGGTTGAGGGGACGATTTACACAATGTCTTAGTCTGACAAAAACACCGGCTCTTCTTTCACATTAAAACAGCGTGTTGGCATTGAGGAATTTAAAGTCTGGTTTTTAGTGTGCTATTGAAGAATCAATGTCCAAAAGTGTTTGTCTATCCTAGACCTTAAGGCAGACAAAATACAAGGATTGTAGACAAAACAAACTAAATAAATGTAACATTGGATCGGAGCTTGCAGCGCAGCAGTCATACTCGCCGCCATCTTGCATCTATGGAAGGAATATTCCTGGTTCAATGCAGGCTTGGCTAAATCGACAGCATATGTGGCATTATATTGTTTACCACAAAAATTAATTTAGACTTTCCCTCTCTTTAACAAAAAGCAAAAATCTGGGTTATAGTGAGGCACTTAATATAGAAGTGAATGGGGGCCAATTTTTGAATGTTAAAATACACACTTTTTCAAAAGTACAGCCGTGGCCAAAAGTATTGGCGCTGACATAAATTTTGTGTTTTGCAAAGTGTGCTGCTTCAGTATTTGTAGATTATTTTTTCACATGTTTCTATGGTATACTGGAAAACAATAAGCATTTCATGAGTTTTAAAGGATTTATTGGCAAAAACATTAAATCTAGGCAAAGAGTCAATATTTACATTGTCGGTCCTTGTTCTTCATAACCTCTGCAATTCGCTCTGGCATGCTGGATATCAGCTTCTGGGCCCAATCCTGACTAATTGCGATCCATTCTTGCCTTAGTAGTGCTTGGAGTTTATCAAAATTTGTGGGCTTCTGCTTGTCCCCTCGCCTTTTGATGATTGACCACAGGTTCTCTATGGGATTAAGATCCGGGGTGTTGCCTGGCCACAGATCCAAAATTTCAATGTAATGATCTCCAAGCCACTTCATTATCACTCTTGCCTTGTGACATTGTGCTCCATCATGCTGTAAAATGCACGGCTCATCACCAAATTGCTCCTGGATCATTGGGAGAAGTTGCTCTTGCTGGACGTTTTGATACCATTCTTTATTCATGAGTGTTCTTGGGCAGAATTGTGAGAGATCCCACTCCCTTGGATGAAAAGTAACCCCACACATGATTCCATAGCTGACCCCTCAGGACACTCTGGTACGCCCTGAAGCCTTCTTCACTGCAGTTGAACCACTCTCCTTGAAGTTCTTGATCTGGTAAATGGTTCTTTTAGGTGCAATATTCTTTGCAGCAATTTCCTTGCATGCGAGGCCATTTTGATGCAAAGCAATGATGGCTGCACGTCTTTCTTTAGAGGTAACCATTGCAAACAAGAACACAATGATTGGAAGCACTTCTTCCCTCCTTTTATAACAATCAGTCTGCTCTTGTAATCCAATCAGAATTAATGTGATTTCACCTAACTAGTACTCATTCACACTTTCTCAGGAGCTGCTGATATGATTAGTGAAATGATGTTAGCTGGTCATATTGTGCCATTTGCCAAAAAAACAGTGAAATTTGGGTTTTTCTGATAAATTAAATTTTTTTGTCCAATGAAGCCTTTTGCAATTATTTAAAGTGCATCTGATCACTCAGTACGATTATCTAGAAACAATGTGAATCAACACCACTGCAACTGAAGTAGAAAACGTTGCGAAACATAAGTTATGTCACTGCCATTACTTTTGCACACGGCTGTATAGCCACAAGACTCACATGCGTATAAACATTATTTTTAAAAATTATTAAGAGTTCTAAAAATACTTACAAAATTTTTCTGAATAAAGTTATAGCTGATTTTACAACTTCGTTACCATTACAATGTAATGTCAACAAACCCTAAAATGACTGTAAAAATAAAATGTAAACTACTAAAACAAATAATATTTGAATTTTAACAGAACTATTGCAAGTGCTTATAGAAAATTATAAGCTTCACATTTCTGCCTTTTTTAAACTCTCCAAAAATTGGCCACATTCATTTTCATTGTCTCCAATCATTTCCATTGTAAGTTCCTCCACTGCAACCGTGATTTGTTTTTAGTTTATTTGTTTTAGTTTTTTTAGAAAAGGAGGGATGAGTTGAAATGTTTTGTGGTAATCAACATTAAGCTACAAATGCTGTCGATTTGAGCTGAACTTGTATTGAATACGGAACATTCCTTTAAACAACTTTACAGCTCAAATAAAACACGAGATTTAACAGAATAACAGTGCATTTATAGAATAAGCTTCACATTTCTGCCTTTTAAACCTCAACAAATTGGCCACATTCACTTCCATTGTAAGTACCTCATTGTAACCTTGATTTTTGCTTTTTTTAAAGAAAAGGAGGGACGAGTCAATTAAATTTTAACTACAGGTGGGCGATCTGACCAAAACCTTATATCACGTTATGAGTGATTTTATATCATGATAATGATATCATGATGTAGTAAATCATTTTAGGAAAAAATGGCTTGGCCTATGTATTAAATATACATAATATTGTCTATTTTTGGGTAATTCTGTTGGTAAATTAAAGGTGCTGTAAGTGATTTTAATAAAAAAAAAAAAATCATGGAAAGAGTTTGTAAAAAATAGTTCCTACTCCCTTAAAGATTTGAATGAAAGAAGAGTCCTGAAATATCTCACCGGTGTTTGTGACCGCTGCAGTCTTTAAACGAACATTAAAGGAATAGTAAACTCAAAAATTATAGTTTGCTGAATTTACTCTTGTCACTCAAGTGAATGTACTCCATTTTTAACTTCCACTGTTAACTGTGGGACCTTATATGGACAGGTGTGTGCCTTTCTAAATCAAGTCCAATCAACTGAATTTACCACAGGTGGACTCCGATCAAGTTGTAGAAACAACTCAAGGATGATCAGTGGAAACAGGATGCACCTGAACTCAATTTTGAGTGTCATGGCAAAGACATGACATGCGCACCAGCATGTCTCCATGGATCTCTGCCTCCCCGAGACTTATGGTTGTGCCCCTGCTGCACCCTCCTCCATCTCCCTCAGTTCCTCATTGTTGTATTCGGGCTCAAATTGGTAGGGTTGGGCGAAAAAATCTATTTCCTTCTAAAATCAAAATCCTCCATCGTGTTTGAAATTCTCTGAACTGTTTTGGTTTGTGAATTGCGCTTGGTCTGTACAAATTTCTCATGTAAACAATGACACGCTTCCTGCCTCCACGTGATGCATGTATTTACCAATGAGCTTACGTTATCCCTCTCATGAGTGTGCATCAGAGATGTACGGAAGCAAATATTTGTAGTTAAAAACAATATAAGTATTGTTTTGTTTCTTAAAATAATCAATCGTTTTGGTTCAGAAGAACTTTATTTGTTGATTGGACTTGTGTGGTTTATTTTGATGCACCCTAAATATGCATTTTGGATCATCAAAAAAATGGTGTACATTCACTTGCATTGTTTAGAGGAGGAGGCCTGAAATGAAATCTTAAATTCTGTTTTGATGAAGAAACCCATACATCTTGAATGGCCTTGGGGTGAACACTTCCTTTTACGCTTTTCACCTGTTAATAACTTTGCTCATTCTTAGATGTTGTATTTGAAGTGGATCATTGTGGCTATGATTCTTAATATTTGTCAGTTGAGGGCGCTATTCTGCCACTGGTAAAATTAAAGTCTTCATTTCTCAATTCTCAAAATGTAAGGCCATATGTCTTTCATTTAAAAGGGTCTTAAATTTGGGTCAGAAAGACAGGGATATGACCTAATGTGTTTGTTTTTGGCTATTAAAATGTATTTATTCCACCAGAAGACAAGAATAGATTTAACAAATGGAATTATACATTCAGAATCAATTTATAACCCTTTATACAGTTGACTTCCATCCCCTGAGGATTACCTATCTGCCAATCATCATGCTGTTTAGGACCCAGATATTTATATATATTTATCACCTATATTCAGGACCGCCCCATCACCCAAAACACATATTTTGAGATTTGAGTGTTCAGAACCTCACGGGTGAAATCCTGGACTCAGCCAAAATTCTTGAATCTTGGCACAGAACGAGAATGCATGGGGGTGTCCCCCTCCACCAACTGACATCGCCAGCAGGTAGGTGTATCCTTCAGACCAAGGCTAAACAATCTAGAGGGAGTCCAGTAAAAGCGATGTAAAATCTTAAATTGGATAAGACTGATCCCAGCATCTCTAGATATAGTCTTGATGTTCTTAAATTCTTCCCCATTCTCCTGCACCAAATTCAGATCTTTTTCCCATAACCTTTTAAGGGATGCCAAAGTCCATTCCCCAAAACTGGACAGAAAGGGGACTTATTAATGCATAATTTTGGGTTCAGCCACTTGCTGGGGACATGTGAATGGTCGTAAAACATACTTGGCATCTATTCTCAATTTGGCCAGGAACATCAGTGCAATAGCAAACTTCCGTTGATGTAAGAGTTTCTTGAATTCCTTGAATCGATCACGTTTCTCTCTTGTCAAATTCGCAAAATGTGGGAACAAGATCTCCTCGCGTAACAAGATCTTTATAGGATGATTTCAGAAATTTGGGCAGAATTGATTGGGGGCCTGTCTCCCTCAGCAGATTGCCAAGCCGGAACCCTGTGAGCTCGCTCGATTTCCAGCTTATTGCCTGTTATGTCGAGCAGACCCTGAAAGAGCCCGTCCAGGAATTTTGCCATATTCTGACCCTCTTCTGCCTCAGGAATTCCAATAATTTGGACATTTTTCCGCTGGCTATGTTTCTCCAAGTCCTCCAGCTTCTACCAGACATGCTCAGTCCACCTTGGTTGCTAGCGGATTAGCAGATAATTCCCTTTCTGATGACTCCAGATAATCAATCCATTTCTCAACATCCGCCTTTCTTGTAACCATCTCGGTGAATTTCGTCTCCATGGTAGTGATCGATCGACGTATTACAGCAAGATTCTCGATGACCTTTATCAGCATTGCTGACGTGTTCAACATTTCTTGCTGAATTTCCCTAATTTCTCAGACTAAATTGACTCTTTGAATTTGAATGATTTTGAATTCTTTGTCATTGTACTCTAGAACAGTTATGGAACAGTGGAGAAAATCTCACCCGTTTATGACATTAATAGTGTTAAAACTACCAAAGTGTGCAGAGCATGCCATTCACACGTCTGAATCTCACATGGCGTCACGTAACACACCTAATGTGATTATTAAACTTCAAAAGAATACAATCAAATGCATGCGCTGTATTCTGCAAACAAAAACGTGGCACTTTTGTCATTTCTTCAAGTGTGCGGGGGCTTGTGAGTGTTTCCAGCTGTTCTAGAGCAGTTTGCATTTAATTTAAGACATATCGAAAATTCTTGACAAGCGATCACTCATTTCATTTATGCATTTGGCAGACGCTTTTATCCAAAGCGATTTACAGTGCAATTATTACAGGGACAATCCCCCCGGAACAACCTGGATTTAAGTACCTTGCTCAAGGACACAATGGTGGCGGCCGTGGGGTTCAAACCAACGACCTTCTGATTAACAGCCCTGTGCTTTAGGCACTACGCCACCACCACTATCATCTGTTGTTGATAGTGTTGATGAAATATGACAATGTTTACTTTTAATTGTTTATATTGTAATATGTTGGAGATTATTCTAGGGGTCCACATTATATATCCCTGATCTGTTTGAATGAGCAGCTGGAAGCAGTGAAACTCATTCATTTCAAAATAAGAGTCCCCTTGCATTTCAGCCTTTTAAAGTAAAAAGGTCCATGCAATATATCAGATTTAATAAAGAAAGAAATTCCCTGGTTATTGGTGTTTTGGTTGCACATTACTGCATCTGGAATTTAATTCAACATTGACTCTTCAGAGACCACTGCAAAATTATCAGTTTCTTTGAATTTACCATTTATGGTTATGTGTTTGAGTGAAATTTAATATTTTTGTTTTATTCTATAAAGTACTGACAAAATGTTTTCCAAATAAAATGTAATTTAAAGCATTTATTTGCAGATAATAACAATTAGTCAAAATAACAAAAAGATGCAGTGTTCAATATTTGGTGGAATAACCCTGACTTTCAAACGCATCTTTCGTGCGTCTTGGCATGCAATCTACCAGTATTTCACATTGCTGTTGAGTGACTATGCCACTCCTGGCACAAAAATTCAAGCAGCACAGCTTTGTTTGATGGCTTTTGACCATCCGTCTTCCTCGATCACATTCCAGAGTTTTTCAAAGGTGTTCAGGTCTGGAGATTGGGCTGACCATGACAGGGTCTGGATCCCATGGTCCATGTAAATACCATCCGGGTAAATGTATATGTAAAATACAATTTCAGAGCGTCGCCTTAACGCATCTGCATTTCCTCTGAGCGCTTGCCATTGTTTTTCAATTGTCATTAATATACTGCTGAAGCCAGAAGTTTACATACACCTTAGCCAAATACATTTAAACTCAGTTTTTCACAATTCCTGACATTCAAACATAGAAAACATTCCCTTTCTTAGGTCGGTAAAATATCACTATATTTTAAGAATGTGAAATGTCAGAATAATAGTAGAGAGAGTGACTTATTTCAGCTTTTCTTTAATCATATTCCCAGTGGGTCGGATGTTTACATACACTTTGGTAGCATTGCCTTTAAATTGTTTAACTTGAGTCAAACATTTTGGGTAGCCTTCCACAAGCTTCTCACAATAAGTTGCTGGAATTTTGGCCCATTTCTCCAGGCAGAACTGGTGTGTAACTGAGTCAGGTTTGCAGGCCTCCTTGCTCACACACGCTTTTTCAGTTCTGCCCACAAATGTTCTATCGAATTTAGGTCAGGGCTTTGTGATTGCCACTCCAATACCTTGACTTTGTTTTCCTTGCTTGGGATTATTGTCCATTTGGAAGACCCATTTGCGACCAAGCTTTAACTTCCTGGCTGATGTCTTGATGTTGTTTCAATATATCCACATAATTTTCCTCCTCATGATGCCATCTATTTTTTGAAGTGCACCAGTCCCTCCTGCAGCAAAGCACCCCAACAATAAGTTGCTGCCTCCACCATGCTTCATGGTTGGGATTGTGTTCTTTGGCTTGCAAGCCTCACCCTTTTTCCTCCAAACAAAACCATCGTCATTATGGCCTATTTTTGTTTCATTAGACCAGAGGGCATTTATCCAAAAAGTATGATATTTGTGTCACCATGTGCACTTGCAAACTGTAGTCTGGCTATTTTTATGGTGGTTTTAGAGCATTTGATTCTTCCTTGCGAAGCAGCCTTTCAGGTTATTTCGATATAAGACTCGTTTTACTGTGGATATAGATACTTGTCTACCTGCATCTTCAATCCTTTGCTTTTGTTCTGGGATTGATTTGCACTTTTCGCACCAAACTACATTCATCTCTAGGAGACAATGCGTCTCCTTTCAGAGAGATATGATGGCTGCATGGTCCCATGGTGTTTATACTTGCATACTATTGTTTGTACAGATGAACGTGGTACCTTCAGTCTTTTAAGGATGAACCAGACTTGTGGAGGTTCACATTTTTTTGGCTGATTTCCACATGATGTCATGCAAAGAGGCACTGAATTTGAAGGTAGACCTTCAATTTAGTACACCTACCAGAAACTAATTGGCCCACTGGAATTGTGATAGTCGATTACAAGTTAAACAATCTGTAAACATTGTTTGGAAAAATTGCTTGTCATGCACAAAGTAGATGTCCTAAACAACTTGCCAAAGCTATAGTTTGCTAATATTAAATCTGTGGAGTGATAAAAAAAAATTTGTTTTAATGACTTAAACCAAAGTGTATGTAAACTTCATATTCAGAATAAATTACAAAACATTTTTCCTCTAAATTGCTTTTTGACTGTTACTGCTCTAAACTGTGTATCTTGCTTTCTAGTTTGGAAAAGCATTAGGTCTTGTGGAATAAGAAAGAGTAAACCTACAGAAAACATTTGTTAACCTCCCATAAAACTTAAGGGTTGTGGCAAGACCAGGAATTAATCTCTAGGAATATGCAGAGTTGTCATCTAAATTGGTCTAAAAATATTGTTGGGGTTTTGTTCAGCAGTGGGTTTGGTTATTAGCAATGATTAATAATTATCATAGATAAGTGTAATAATTTTTTTTTTTTGGGTAGTAAGTGTTCATTTCCTAATTGCTTATGCCTCAAAAGTTGAGAAAATGGCTATTATTCCCCACAGACTGACCAGGACAGTGATATTTTGAAATGTACCTATTTTCCAGAACATTCCAGATAGATCCAGTGCAGAGTAAACTTGGAGTAACTTCTAGAACTTTCCAGTAATATAAATAGTAGTATAAATACAGGGGCCTTAAGCCCACCAGTTCAGTTTAGTTCCAGCTGCCCAGGTGGATACATATCTGCATTTGTCTGAGATTGTATCAAGAGGCTGCTAGCATTCGGCAGATGCATTTTGCTATGTCTGCGGCCAATTTATCAAGACAAGAGTGAAAAAGTACACCATGGAAGCATCTGCTAAGATGTGTGAGGCCTACAAGGCATATTTTGGTATGCCTGTCAGGGATCAAGACAAACCCTGGGCACCTCGTTTCACCTGCGAGCACTGCAAAAAAAACTCTGGAAGGTAAGATGGACAATTGTTGCTCTGAATTTTATAAAATTATTTATTTTTTTTTTATTGTAAATGTTTTTAATTTTAAAAGTTTTACAATTTTCAAAGTTATTGAAAAAATATATTGTATATGAAAAATGTTGTGAAAATGTATCTCTTATACATTAGTCATGAGTGAAATAAATGTATTTTTGTAGGATGGTACAGAGGGGAAAAGAGAGCCATGAAGTTCGTGGAATCCACTGACCACTCGAGCAACTGCTAATTCTGCATGGTGGACCCAACGTCGGACTGGCAAGAATGTACCTGCTATCACGTATCCGGGCCTTCCTTCATCCATTGCCCCGGTGCCACACTGCCATGAGCTCCCCATACCCACTCCCCATACCCATCATTGAGGGGCAGTGGTGGCTCAGTGGTTGAGGCTCAGGGTTACTGACCAGAAGGTCGGGGGTTCAAGCCCCAGCACCACCTGGATGCCACTGTTGGGCCCTTGAGCAAGGCACTTAACTCCAGGTTGCTCCGGGGGGATTGTCCCTGTAATAAGTGCACTGTAAGTCGCTTTGGATAAAAGTGTCTGCCAAATGCATAAATGTAAATCTTTAGAAGAAAGTGACTACCGTAATTTCCGGACTATAAACCGCAACTTTTTTCCCACGCCTTGAACCTCGCGGCTTATACAATGACGCGGCTAATATATAGATTTTTCCCGCTTTCAAATTTTATACAAAATAAAAAAAAAAACATTCTGTGACGTGCTCAGTTTTTTGGCGGCGTGAAGCTTTCATTAGACCAATGAAATTGCCGAACGGGTTAAGGTCAAAACAACTTTTTTTGTTTACTGTTTATATTAAATCGAGCGCGCTCAAACTTCCCATCAGTCTGATTACGGTAGTCATTTTGTCACCCTCACCATGGCAAAGACATGGAGAAACGCATATGATGCTGCTTTCAAGTTGAAGGCGATTGATCTGGCTGCTGCACGGGAGCTTGGTCTTAATGAGTCGATGATAAGACGTTAGAAACAGCAGCGTGAGGAATTGACTCTAAATCTCACCCAACTAAATCTGAGGCTATACTCCGACACCGAAGGAGATGACTTCAGTGGTTTCAGTGCACAGGACGAGGAAGATAGTGACCAGTGACTTGGTAGGCTACTGTTTACTGCAAATGTTTTATTACAAGCCGTGTGTGGCAGCGGGGGCGTGGTCAAGCGCCCGTCCGGGAGAGAAAAGCTGTAAGGGCGCTTACACCTGCGCTAAATTATGTCTCACACCGGTGTCTAATTTCAAGTGCCCTGCTTCACGTGGCCTTCTTGGGAAAACTGTCACACGGGCACCAGTGTGACAGTTTTCAGCAGGGCACTTGACGTTCCAGGTAAGGCTTTTAATGGCCACAGCAATGTTTACAATCAATTTTATAAAGTTTCTCAATTCTTCTATGCGCCAACACTAGACTGACGTGTGTCACTCTCTCAGCTCTGTGGCTGCTGCCTTTTATGCCGCTCTCCCCATGCTTACTGAAATTAGACACCGGTGTTAGATATAATTTAGCTCAGGTGTAAGCGCTTTACCGCTTTTCTCTCGGACGGGCGCTTGACCACGCCCGCTGCCACACCGTGTTTCGTTAAAGCCTGAGTAAAGTTTATTTGTTTCAATGTACCGGTAGGCACCTGCGGCTTATAGACAGGTGCGGCTTATTTATGTTCAAAATAATATTTTATTTAAAAATCAGTGGGTGCGGCTTATATTCAGGTGCACTCAATAGTCCGGAAATTACGGTAGTCAGAGCGAGGAAGTCGTTGTAGATCCAGATGACAATTTCAGAGGTGGAGCTGAGGAGAGAAACCCATACTTCCCCAACCAAGAATACTTAAATGACTTGATTAGAGATCTTGGTCTTCCCAAGTCCAATGTCGAGCTTTTGACGTCTCTGATCAAGCATTGGAACTTGTTGGATGAAAGTGTGAAAGTCGCAGATCAGAGGAAGTGTCACCAACCTTTCCAGCTTCTTTGCCCGCCATGATGGGCTCTGCTTCAGCCTCAATGTGACCAGTCTGAGGCAATCAACCAGAATGTAACCAGAATGAGTGGTGCTTCTTCATTGACAGCTCATCCAGGAACCTCAAAGCCGTGCTGCTCCATAATGGTAACAAGTATCCGACTCTTCCCCTGGCTCACTCTGTGCACCTCAAAGAGGATTACAACAGCATCAAGACCTTGGTGGATGCCTTGAAGAATGAAGAGTACGGCTGGGAGGTCATGGGAGACTTCAAAATGGTGGCATTCCTGATGGGTCTCAAAGGCAGTTTTACCAAGTTTACTCATTTATCCCATTTACAGTATAATCGTAAATCTCTAAAATCTACTCCTAAATCTATTGTAGTCATTTTTGTATTACTTTAATATAATACATGTTAATTTGGATTCAAATGTTGTTGTTTATGTGAAAGAAAAGACACACATTTGCCCGTTTTCTCATTGGAATTTGGTACATTGCAAAATATCACTGTCCTGGTCACAAAAGCAAAGCAAAGTTTTTGGGGAATAATAGCCATTTTCTATACTTTTGAGGCATAAGCAATTACATTTATGCATTTGGCTGACCGCTTGTATCCAAAGCGACTTACAGTGCACTTATTACAGGGACAATCCCCCCGGAGCAATCTGGAGTTAAGTGCCTTGCTCAAGGACACAATGGTGGTGGCTGTTGGGATCGAACCAGCTACCTTCTGATTACCAGTTTACCAGTTATGTGCTTTAGACCAC
The DNA here is from genome assembly GCF_025860055.1 of Xyrauchen texanus. NCBI lineage: Eukaryota > Metazoa > Chordata > Actinopteri > Cypriniformes > Catostomidae > Xyrauchen > Xyrauchen texanus. The sequence continues at coordinate 10,437,403 of NC_068314.1, forward strand.
TACACCACCACTACTCCCAATTAGGAAATAACACTTACTTCCAATGAACAAAAATTGTGTTACATAGTGTAATTATTAAAATCAATAGAACATTGATGATTGTTGAGTTGAATTAATGAAGTAATGTTGATTCTAATCAAATAACTATCAATTATCAAAATACAATATTAATAAGAATTAATATTGCTGGAGCACCACCCTGGAATCAGAAACTAATAACCTGACAGAATAGCAGTCTCAATATAGGATTGTTCACTTCGGAATGTCGACATCTGGAGAACATTGACATTCAAAAGGGGAACAATGAAGGCTTGAATCTGAGCACTGACATCCCCTGCCAGCCCTTGGCACAAGTACATGCAGAACAATGCCAGAACACTTAAGTATAACAATTTATTGATGCAGTAAAATCTATTTATGATCAATATAATTCAGTCGATAAACTTTCGACTTCCACCTACAAACTAAACAGTAACATGATTTAGATATGGTAACTGATACGCCTATAATACATGAGAGAAGTTTAGAGATGGGTGTAAGGTGAGGAGTGCACAAAATGGTGGCCGTGGATCTCGTGGAGAGTGTTTCACACAAGGTTTCCAGCCAGAGAATGTTGTCCGCGATTGTGGGCGGAGAGACTGGTTAATGGCGTCTGCCATTTAACACGTGTCTCCACTGGTAAGATAACTTTGGGACAAAGCTAGGCTCTATCGCCAAGTTATCTGTTTGCCAAATGTGCATGCAGGTATGTTTGTGAGTGGTCGTTTGTGTGAGCGGTTAGTATGAGAGAGAGAGAGAGAATAGGGTGACGGCACCAAAGCCAGTTTAGCGATTGTGAGAGTCGGCAATCGTTAGTTTTATCACTCAGACGCAGTGAATGGCTCTTATTCCGTCAGCCCAGCAGTTGGTTCTTTTAATGGATAAACTCCGTGTGCCAGTCTCACCCACGATGGCAGATATTCACAAACAGCCCAACGTGGTTGGACGACAACACTGCATCATTCGTGGTAACAGTAAGTTACAGTAATACCTTGAGCCAATAATACCTATTATTAGCAGTAATGAGCAGACTCCGCATCCTGTAAACTGTACAAGCAATAACCTTTATACACAAGAATAACACTATAATAATCTGTCTCTGACCAGAAGGTAAACCTCTTTCTTGAGTCACGCGAGTACACAAGTAGAATGTGTGTTATTCTTGTACTCCGTTCTTCAAACCTGGGGTGATGATGAGAGGCTGTTTCCTCGCTCAGTCGGCAGGCATTTCGGCGGCTGGTTCTTGGTGGGTTGGTGGAGAAATCGGCAAAGTCGACTGTTGAAGAAGGAAGAGAAATTTTCTTTTTTCACTTTTGCAGAAAAAAGGGTGAGACACTGATTGCTCAGCAGTATCCTTCGTATCTGTTAGCATGCTCAGTGGAACACCGAGAATCTCAGCTCGTCCAGCGAGATGGAGATTGTATGGCCAAAGTTCAGGTACGTACGTTACTTCCTTGGGCAGCGAAGCTACACCTGGGAGCAGCAGGGCTGCAACTAGACGCTGTGAATACTGTCACTGGAAGCAAGCTTAGGAGGAATCTCTGGGATTCTATACTCTCATTGACATCATGGTTGAGAGACTCGTTCTGTTGTGCGTTTCATCCAGTAGGAGTTTAGAGTTTGATCCTTCTAAATTAATTTAGCGCCTAAGTGAGCAAGGCTTGATGGAACCTGTAGTCTGTTTGGACTCCCTTTGTTTGATTTTGGTCCCGTTTTGGTGTTATCAGGCTTTGAGTGTTCCTACAGTCCTCAGTCAGGCTTTATGACTGTGTGTAGGCCTGCCTTTGTCTCCTATCTGAGCACATGAGGCCCAACAATATGGTAGCATACAATAAGTAGGTGTTAAAGTGCCATCATCTGTCTTAAGGAATACAAGGACCCACTGTGATGCTAAAAACAACTGGTGCATGATCCGATATAAGGATGGGCAGTATATCACTTGTACTTAATTAAGCAACAAAGAACTGACTAAAACCAAATCGATCCTAGAAAATGATTTGACACGTTGAGTAGAATGTGTACTCCTTAACTGTGGTGTTCGTAGGGTGCAACTAATCTGCCAGACTAAGTTCAGAAATAAAATATTTTAAGTGCAAAGGAGGATTGTCATGGAATGGTAGTGGAGTCCACAGATGATCGGTCTAGTGAGAGAGTGACGCAGGCATTAAAGTCTGCGCCCAGAATCATATTGCAAATTCCCTGCAAGTATCATCCAAAAACTGATGGTCGTAATCATTTGTTGCATAAATTGTCGCAAGCAGGAGTTTAACGTGATTTAACCCGACTACTGGTCATTGAATGTAGACATGGGTGTACAACAGCTTGGTCCATTCAACTACGATAAACAAAATTCGAGCTGGAGAAGCATTGAAGGCACGATTTGGAAAAATTAGGAACTGCCATGAACAAGATACAAAAAAAAAAAGACAAGATGGAAACCAACTATAAACTGAGACTATACAAGCTGCAAACGTTGCCACAGTTTGTTAGAGCCGTGACTGGCATGTAGCGTGTTCTCCAAACTCGCCAAATATGGTAATTGTAGGTTGTAGCATGTAAACCTTAATAATATGTGCATCAGTCTTCCGGCATACCTTTTCAGTGTTGTGAAGGTACAATATGCCCAAATGAAGTATCATATAACAAAAATAAAATGATAAAGCATGTAGGACATCCCACCTCCACAATGCTGTCTGCACTTTAAGGATAACAACAAACTTTTTCAGTCCGTACTACTCCCTATGTCATTTTTACTTAGAAGTCTGGCTGGTGAATCAGACGGGATCCATTCCAGCGCATGTTACGTTGGGGCTCTGGTTCTATGGTTTGCAGGAATCGGTCAGCATGAATGACCTTCAGCGTCGCAGGAAAGAGAAGAAATGTACAAAAGCCACGTGCATCCTTCCACTTTCTGACTTTCGTGAATGCCTTCCTTCTTTTGATCATATCAGTACTGTAGAAATGCAGCATGTCACTCCCGTGGATGACTGAAAACGGCCCTCAGGGATGGCCTGTCTTTCTGTATAGTCCAGCAATTTGAATATTATGGTTCACGGACGATTAGAGGAATTGTCAGAGTAAGTTTGCTTGTTCGATTTAAAAAAAAAAAAAAATTTTATTGATTTTTTTTTTTGTAATTTTTTAGTGGCCTTTAGAAAGGCCATTTAGTTATCCGCCGCCTCCCCTTCTTTTAGGCCGACTAACTGGATGTTATCTCCTGCTGCTTTATTCCATGTCCGCTAACTTTGAGGAAATGTCAGTTTTCAACTTCATCACCCTGATCTGTTCCTTGTCATCCACACGGTGGCCTGGACGAAGTCTTGCTTGGACTTTTTCAAGCTCCCGTTTCATGTTGGAAATTTGCGGCATTAATACTTAATATTTTGCCTCCTTAGCTGCGGTGACTATTTCGTTCAACTCAATCTGCTGTTCCACAGCAGCCAAAAGCGTGTGGATATTTAAATCTTTTTTTTTAATAGGAGAGTTTCCACTGGCATGAGCAGCAGTAGCCCAGGTCGCCATTATGGTGGACTGGTGCAGTTAGGTGTCTGGATTATCTCCACAGACCTGAAACTAGATGAGTGGTTTGCGAAGCCATTTTCTAGCACTGCACCACCATCAATGCATCACGTAATCTCCTGATCAACCTGTAATTTTGCATGCTGTGTCTGTCCAAGATCCTATTAATTATTAAAAAAAAAAAAAAAAGTAGAACTTTATTTGGGATGCTATAACAGTGTAATTTAATCATATGGCTGTGGCCTAGACTGCACAAAAGCAATATTTCCTACAGGAAAATTCCTATTTTTATGAAATTTATGCGAGATCATTTTGAAGCATGGAAAATTTGGAGGAGATCAGACAAAATATGGCGCTATAACATGCATGTTTGTGTTTTATCACTTTTTGTGTCTGTGAATGGTTGTATATTCTGCAATGTTTCACAGAGACACGCGTTATATCAAATCTCTATGGTTGTTTACCTGAGAATGCTAAAAATCATATTCCTTTATCCCTATTTTAGGGCTGAATTTTTTTTTTTTTGTCAGAAGTGTGCCCTCTCATTACAACTGTGCACCCCTCTACCCCTGTGATGAGCAAAATGTGCCTCTGTAATCCTTTCATTGATAACTAATTTTCTCTTTTTCAGACTTTAAAGTGTCTGGCCGGGTTTTCAAATTGGCTAAAAATTTCTGGAATTTGGCTTTGTCTTCATATTGAGCTGCTCTCTACAGTTAGGACTATTATATATTTTTTACATGTTATGCGAGTATTCTGGCTGAGAGTGGTCTATGGCAGAGCGCGCACACTTTCAAATCACTTTTATTTTAATTTGATTTATTACATTTAAGCGTTCTTGCTCACGCACCCATCAGCTCCGTTGTCTGTGCACACAAAAAGATCACCAGATTGCTCTGCAAATACATTCCCCAACTCTGCGAATTATTGAATAGAACACCAGTTTAATTACACTTGCACATGCCACATATTGTTAATTTCAACACAAAATGTTGGCTATATCAAGAAAAAAATCAAATACTACATATCAGGAAAATTGTAAATATTAATGATAAAAGATACACCATGATGAACATTTTACAACTATGTCCATCAGATAAAAGTAGGGCAAACTCTGTATTGGACCTGTAAAGTTGGCACTTTTGTGTCAATGAAAAAATAAAGTACTACTCGTACTAAATTGGTAACAAGCACAAAACGCCAAAAGAGCATTTGTCATTCAAATGTGATCTTCAGGGAAGCACCTGGGCACTGCAGAAGGACTGAAAAGTGTGAAGTGTAGAATAAAAAATATTTTTAAGGCACCTAATCTTTTCTGGTTTTGTTTTATGGCCATTATTAAATGTATTAATGTTCCTACCAATCTTAAAAATGAAGTCTTGGCCCTGATACAGACTTCTCTCGTGGGTGTGAGGGCAAGTCTGAAGAGAAATTGAATTGTAAAGTTAGTTCATCTCATGGATAATTATGAATGGAAATTGGTTAATGCACTGGAAGTGGTGACGGGCTTAAAGGGGGATAGTTCAACCAAAAATGAAAATTCTCATCATTTACCTACCCTTATGCCATCCCAGATGTACATAACTTTGTTCTTCACACAAATAAAGATTTTTAGAAGAATATCTCAGCTCTGTTGGTCCTCACAATGCAAGTGAATGGTGACCAGAAATCATAATGTCATAAAAGTAATCCATATGACTCCTGTGGTTAAATTGACTAGCCCCAACCAGTAGGTGGTTGAACGTGAAAGTCGCTTCTATACAAGAATGATAAAATGAAAGTATAGATTGATAGTGAAAAAGGACTTTTTTAATTATGTATCCATTTCTCACCCACACCTTTGGTATCACTTATGCAGATATGGATTTAACCACTGGAGACTTGTATTGAAAGACACGTGTTAAAGTGCTCTAATACCTTCAACTTTTTATAAGGATTAATTAACAAAGGAAAAAAACGTGGGATGCTATACCTGGCTGTTGGTGAAGGAGGCGAGTTAATATTCTTGGTATTTGAACAAAGATATATCGCCATTCAATGGTTGTACATAATCACTTATTTCAGACTATATTATGAAACTACTGTATACTCCCAGCACAATGCAAAAATACAAATAAAATACGATTTCAATGAACCTTGTATTAAACTGTCAAAAATTACAAATGTATATACATCAAAGGAATAGTTCACCCAAAAATGAAAATTCTGTTATTTGCCATCCCAAATTTGTATTTTTTTTTTTCTTCTGCAGACCACAGATGATGATTTTTTTAAGAAGAATATGTAGGTCCTCTCAATGCAAGTGAATGGGTGCCAGAATTGGGATGTTCCAAAAAGCACTAAGGCATCAAAAAAATAATCCATACGACTCCGGTGTTTTAATCCATATATTCAAAACTGTTAGGATAGGTGTGGGAGAGAAACAGATCAATATTTAATTAATTCATTTTTGTTGTAATTCTTCTCCTTGCCCAGTGGGGGGGCTATATGCATGAAGAACGTAAATCTCAAACGCGAAGAAGAATGTGAAAGTGGAGATTGACTAAGGAGCAAGGAGAATTTATAGTAACTATTGACTTAAATATTGATCTGTTTTTCACCCACACATATATCACTTCGAAAGACATTGATTTAACAACTTGAGTCTTATGGATTACTTTTATGCTTGTGTGAATTTTGGATCTTCAAAATTTTGGTACCCATTTACTTTCATTGTATCGACCAAAAGAGCTGAGAAATTCTTGTAAAAATCATAATTTGTGGTCTGCAGATGAAAGTCAGACACATATGAGTTGGCATGAGGCAGGGATGGACTGAGAAAAGAAATCGCCCCTAGATTTGAAATAAAAACAGACCCAAAAGTTGTTGAGAGGGAGGTATGTGCATGGAGTGGGGTTTAGTAGTTGTCCAAAGGTTGAGCGAGGGTGTATGTGCATGGATTTCCCTGTCCACTTCTGCATATCACAGCACTGTTTTGTGGCCCTTTTCACCAGGAAAAGTCCTGGTTCTCCTTATGGCCAGTCCGCCCCTGGCATGAGGGTGAGTAAATGAGAGAATACAATTTTTTGGGTGAACTACTCAAAGTAATGAAACCAAGTCATCCTTGCCTGTTTCAAATTGATTTACCAATTTTCATAAAATATATACATTATACAGAATACAAAATGGACCAGTAATTAGAGTAACAGAGCATAAACAATGTCTTTAATACTAATTATAACAACATAAACGTTAACATAAGCACTACATCGGATATTATAGTGCAGATTTAGAGACTTTAAGATGATGATGAGCAGCCAGAAGAGCAATTACAGGTTAACAAAGTAAAAACATTAGCTACATTGGTCTAAAAAAATTAAATAAAATTCTCGCCATGGTTCTATAGTTTTATTTATAGAGATAAAATTATATTCAAAATATTTAATTTAGAAATTTGAACAATGTAATATGTTATAGATAGATGTAGAGTTGGAGTGCTGTTTTCACTTTTGATAATTCAGAGCAGACCCGAATGATGAATTAATTATTTATCACCAGTGTAGTCTGGGAATAGCAGCAGCTCTAATATCTCAGTGAATATGCTGGATTCAGTAGTGTTATGCCTTCCTCAAAGTTGTCATGATGTTCTTGTCCTATAATAAAGATCTTAGATCTGTAGAGTTGCCAACAAAGCATAAAGGTAGACCAAAGTTAAGCTGGCTTTGTGAAGACAACCTAATGATATAGAATATTTAAAGGGTGTTTATCTAGTTTTGTTGGTTCATCTAGTCCATGTACAGTACTGTGCAAAAGTTGGATGTTTTTAAAAATAGTGTAGTTTATCCATTTAACTGCAGAAAAAGTGTAGTAAACATACAAATATTGATTTAGGTTTTTTTTATTTATTTTTTGCCAAAGGAACATTTGAAAATTAAAAATGTATGTTTCTTACTGATGCCTTTTAATGATACTAATGATTTGTGAAACCTCTAATGTGCCTTAGACTTTTGCACAATACTGTATATATCTTCTCTCCATGTACAGTTTTACTATACTGCAAGTGTTATTTCAAGAAGGTAGGAATATAAGAATAATGTGGTCTGCTGAATTGCACTGTAACAAAAAGCCTTTATTCTGTTAATAATTTGTATTTTTGTTTTTTATAATATTGTGTGTTTTTTTTTTTGTTTTTTTTTCAACAGGTTGTAACGTTGTGGTACAGAGCCCCAGAGATTCTGCTGGGATGTAAATATTATTCCACAGCTGTTGACATCTGGAGTTTGGGCTGCATCTTTGCTGAAATGGTTAGTTGAATGCATCCCTCTCTTTTGTGGTTTGTGATGTTTGGTTTTCTTTCTGGCTTGTACCTGGCTTTTTTTTGCTTTTGTACCAGATTACTCGAAGGGCATTGTTTCCTGGAGACTCAGAAATAGACCAGCTCTTCCGAATATTCCGAACACTGGGGACTCCGGATGAGTCTGTTTGGCCAGGTGTTACCTCAATGCCGGACTACAAACCCTCCTTCCCTAAATGGTCTCGGCAAGACCTGTCCAAAGTGGTGCTGCCCCTTGATGAGGATGGCAGAGACCTTCTTGGGGTAAGAAGGCAAAAGAGTTTATGAACCACAGCTTGGCTGGGGTTAGTTGTATATGACTATAGCAAAAAAACTCTTATTTAGTAAGAAGTTACCTCCAAGTGCTATGTTTAGCATTTTATAAGGTTGAAACGCAGGGTTGTTTTTAAGGAAACGTTGTTACTAGGTCTCAAAGCAGCCTTGGTTTCTTAAAGCAGCCTAGCAAAGATTTTCGCTCATTCTCTTATCTGTTTACAGTGTAACTTAAACCAGAAAAAAATAAATACCCAAACAATTTTATTAGCCCTTAGTGTTTTTGAGGTGCCTGTATGCAATTCTAATTTTGGTAAATAAGCTGAACACTTGAATGTTTGAGGCTGAGATGTCTCAGACATATGTTAGAAGGTTTTAGTCCAGTTAAAGATCAGGCTGCATTATAATCATACAACTGCAATATTGGCAGAAATATAGACCATAAGTATAGACTTACAGACTTTAAGCATGTAAACAATAACAAAGGAATTAGAGCTCTGCTGACCCTTAAGCACTTCCTGTATCATTGCCGGATCTTTTAAATAAGGCTCTTAAGTTGACATTTTCTCAAAGAACAAAATGTAACCTGACGTGACTTATCCTGATGTTTTGTTGATACTGAGTTTCTACGCGCGAGAGGCGATGAAATGGTATCGTAGTTTAGATGCTCATTACTGTTGTGGCAAAAAAATTATTAACCAACCATTATCACTGCGTAAGAGACACTCTGAATCAAACAGTCTTTTAAAAGAATTTATTCTTGCAAGAAGGACCCTGTCATTACTCAGGAGTTAATCTGTGCCATGAGTGAGACGAGAAGGGGAGGGCTGACTTGTATTTTATACCTCTTTTATCCAAGGCCTCTAACAGAAGCAGATCCTCCCCCTCTGCATATCTCAGACACAGAGGCATTCCCTTGCAATGACTATCACTGATCAATGAGTATCAAAATTTCTACAACAATTCCCCGCTTTTTATTATTCAGATTACTCAATCACAATAATAAACAATAAGACAAATTTTAAGTCATATCATCACACTTACACTCTTCTTCTCTGATTTTCGCATAAATGATCATTCTCTTAAACATTTGTGAAATAACATTTGGAAAAAGTAAAAAGCTTAGGCTTTTTTTTGTGTGTGTGTGGGGATAGTCCCTTAAGTATTAGCAAGCAAGTAAAGACTATCTGAAGCCGGGATAAATGAGTAAACACTGTTACTGCACTTCTGACTTAAAATCAGACCCTCAGTCACCTCAGTATAACAAGAAGTAGTGCACAGATTAAGTAGGAAAAACACATCAATTTAATATTTTGGTTATGTCACATCTCTTGGTTATGTCAGCAGGCTATAAAAATACAAAGAATAGAAGTATAATAAAATCCCTCATTTCAAACCCTCTCCTTGTATGTCATCCCGTAACACGGATGACCGCTGCTTATAACCCTCTTTACACATCAAAACTTTCTCAGAAAGAAAAGACATACCTCATTTTAACACATTTCACAGTAGCTCTCGCTACTTGTATCATCATATTTGTGTTCATCATCCTCATGATAGACTGTAATTTTTACCATTTGAACAGACATCCCTGCTTTAACCAGTCTCTGTACTGAGCTGGAAACACGCGTATAACAAGAAGTAGTGCACAGATTAAGTAGGAAAAACACATCAATTTAATATTTTGGTATTAAATGGTAAACATAACAATATCAACAGTCCTATCACCGCAATTGGTAACACCGTTTGAATCAGCCAATACCCCCATCCTCCCCAAAGAGTCATAAACCAAGTAATGTACTCTCAACATGTTCTGGCTCATGTACGGCTTTTCTCATGTGTTCAATTACATTTGTGATGTTGTCGCTGTAATCTGGAATATTGAAACAAAAAGACATTCCCAACATTTTGCAAACTCCCCCTTTCTCTGCAGTTAACATATCAAGAACCGACCTGTTTTGAATGACCACATCTCTTAACTGTTTCATTTTATCATTGTCAAAGCATTTTCTGTGCTATTAGCTATTGCTAATACTGTCCATGCTAGCCCATTTAGCTTATTAATTGTTACCGTTGTACCCACCCCTAAGAACAATGACCACCCCACATTTGCTGCATAGTGCTTTTGTAAAACCCCAGGCAAAATTTCAACATTTCTTTGTAGACGTAGTAGTACGCTTTCACGTCGCCCCACTTGCATGGATCTCTGCAGACATAGAAAGGTGCATAATCTTCGCTGCATCCCTCACAGTTCGGACAGTTCTTTTGAAACGGGTTGCAGTTGAAAGTCACATTTGTTCCTTCCTGAATCGTGATGATTTCTCCTTCCAAGCCACACGTTGGCTCCATGAACATAAACGCGCTTCTCTTGACACGTCGGATGGTATCGTTTGGCGCAGTTGTCTCAGTCCAGTTGGTGTGGTTTTCTGTTGATGACACACTCAGGCCCTCGGTAAGGTGCAGTATTATCATACAAATTGTCACTGCAAGCAAAGTCATTATGTGCATACTCTTACCCAGACCACACATTCCCGGCACTCTTAATGGGTGCCATGGTCTCGGACGCTCCATTTCTTCCGTTTGCTAGATCAGTACTGCAGCTGTGTGACCAGAATGTGTGAAGGAGTTCAGTCTTTGAAGCACTTATCTGCTTTGCTGATTAACTGTGCCCAGCCGGATGCTGTTTCCACTACTAGGGCTGCCTGCCTCTTCCAGTCTCCTCCCTGCTTCTTGTATCTGGCTCCTCTTAAACACACAGTTAGAATGCAGGGGTCTGTTGCTAATACTACTTGAATTATTTTCAGTTTGTACCTTTTCACGATGATTACTGCTTGTGACCACATGATGGGGTTCACTCTGCACACAGGCCGTGTTATTCTCTGTGGTTGGCCTTGCTCTTCCACTGATAGTGGTACTTGGTGTTCAAACTTGATCTCGGCGTTTATTGACGTTCACTCGGAACAATCTCTTCCTGTTGCTGATTCTCCTGCGATATGCGCGGAACTTTCCTGCAATGGTTGGCATGAACCCACGTAGCTTTCTCTGCGACCTTCACTGGCGTGTGAGTCGTTAGTAGCACTTGGAATGGTGCCAGCCAACTTGTCACCTTCCAACTCTTTCTCCTCAGGTCACGAATCACAACAAAATCGCCAGGCCTGATTTTATGCAGGAGTGTTTCAGCAACCTTGCCCTGAGCAGCTTTCACCTTGCATCTTTGCAATAATTCAACATGTCATTCTCACACAGATCTGTTGATGGCAGCCTTTGTTTCCCCTTTCTATTCCCATGAATGGTGGTCTACCAAAGAGTATTTCAAATGGACTTAAATTTGTTTTGACTCTATTTCTCATTCTGGTGTACATCAACACAGTTGGAAGTGCTTTAACCCATGTGAGCCCAGTTTCTTCACAGCATTTAGCCAATTTGTTCTTGATCGTTTGATTCTCCCTCTCCACAGCGCCTCCACTGGCGGCGTGGTAACTGCAGTGTGTTCTCATGTCAATTCCCAAAAACTGACCCACCTGCTTTATTGCTTCATTGACAAAGTGTGTCCCATTGGCCGAGCTGATTTTTCTTGGAATTCCCCATCTCGGAACAATCTCTGTTAAAAGAGCCTTCGCTACTGCTGCCGAGTCTTGTTTCGAGGTTGGGAAGGCCTCAACCCATTTGGACCACATGTCAACCATCACCAGGCAGTGTTTCTGTTTCACACAAGGGGTTAACTCGATGAAATCCATCATCAGATACTCAAAAGGCCCCCCTGATGGTGGTTGAGATACTATAGGTGTTTTTATCCCTCTTGCCACGTTATGTGTGTTACAAATGACACATCTTTTGCAAAATTTCAGCAAATATCGTGAAACCCTTTGCAAACCACAATTCTTTCATTTGCGCAACCATCCCCGCTTTTGATACATGGTCTAACCCGTGTATCAACTTTCCATAATGAGGAAAGAAGTGTTTGGGTAAACAAGGCATGCCATCACAACTCATCCACACATTTCCTTTTGAGACTGAACTGTTATCATTAGTTTGCGCTGCACATTTGCAAATCGCAACCTTGTCTGGTAAAAGAATGGCCTCCAAAAGCTCAGACACAAGAGATGCATTTAATATTGGACGACCATCTGACTTCAGAAATCTTCTGTGCTTCCATAAAGCACCAAAATCGTGTTACCCCAAAGGCATAACGCGAATCTGTGTAAATTGTCACACATTTGTCTGCCATAAGTTTACATGCTTCTGTTAAAGCAACCAGTTCAGCTGCCTGAGCTGAAAAATGTTATGGCAGTTTGCCAGATGTCACTACCTCAAATTCAGTGGTTATCGCGTAACCAACCTTATTCTTTCCTGTTTGTGGATCTTTGGAAGCCGACCCATCCACAAAGAGGATATTGTCACAAGTGTCTAATAGATCTGGACGCGGTGTGCACACCTGTTCAAGCGCTGACAGACAACAGTGATATTCCTCGTCATCCTCCTCTGTGGGGAGGAGTGTGGCAGGATTCGAAGTTGTGCATCTTTTAACAGTTATGTTTGGCATGTCCAATAAAATTGTGTGGTACCTCAGCCATCGGGCTGTAGATAAATGTGACTTTCTCTGTTCTTGCAAAATCATGGAGACTGCATGTGGAACCGTCAAAGTTAAATCAGAATACCCCACAATTCCCTGGATGCCAGTTCTGCCAATTCAGCAGCCGCCACAGCCCTCAAACAGTGTGGTAGACCTGCTTCTACTGCATCAAGTTTGGTTGAAAAATATGCCACAGGTCACAGTCTGTCTCCATGAGTCTGCAAAAGAACAGAAGTCATAAACCCATTTTTCTCATCAACCATCTGAACAAACGGTTTGTTTACATCTGCTAAACCCAAAGTGGGAGCCAGAGTCATTTGTACTTTCATGTTAGCAAATGCCTCTTCGGCTTTGCTTGTCCAAACAATCTTGTCACATGACCTCAGCCCTTTCCCTGTCATCAGGGCTCGCAAAGGCTGTTCAAGAATGGCATAATTAGGAATAAATGTACGACAGTAAGCACACATTCCTAAAAATGACAATAATTGTTTTTTCGTAATTGGTTTTGGCACATCTTTTATGGCCTGTACACGTTTGTCACAGATGGATTTACTGTTTGGTCTGATAACATGTCCCGAAAACGTTATTTCCTGTTTCACAAACTGCAATTTTGAAAGAATGACTTTGTGTCCCTTTCCTTCTAGGTGCTTCAAAAGGGACACAGAGTCAGCCACACACGTAGCTTCATCACATGCACAGATCAACAAATCATCCACATACTGTACTTCAATCTCAAAATCACATTTTGATATAAACGCTCCTACACTTCTGCTGTGTTTCACTCCTGCACTTATTTCAGCCCAATCTGTTGCTTTTATGCATTCTCTCACAAAGGCGCCCAAATCTGCCCACAGCTGCTCTTTGGCCTTGGCCAAAGATACTTGTGTCTCAGTGTTCCCTGCTATCAAATAGAACTGAATTAGTTTTTCTGTCAGGCAAGCTGAGAGCGCGCACACATTTTCTGTCCACAAAATCTCATCAAATTTCAGAGTCTCATTTTCTACCCCGTTAAACCACCCCTCCTCATATTGTGGTTCCCGTTCAATTATGACATGTGACGTGCAATGCAGTTGGTCAGGCGTCATATTTTCTGTGTTAAATGACATTAGTCGATCTTTTGCCAATTTCAAGATCATTTTTGCCCAATCATAGTTTTTCACACGCCATTCATATGCCCACTACGGTTCAAATTTTGAACAATATATTTGTGGTTCTTCCTCAATGCTAATTCCAAAGGAACCCCCCGTAAGGGTCAAATTCAATTCACACATTAAATCTTTGGCCATTAGAGGTTACGGACAAGCTGGTGAACACAAAAACGCATGTTTAAATGTCCCCTTCTCCGTCTCACACTCCAAGGGCACTGTGAATTTTTTTCAGAAACCAAATGGTCCAAGGCCAAAGTGCTTTTTATGCACTGAACCTGTCAATTTTGGGACACATGGCAAGTCACATGGTCGTATCGTAGAGTGGTCAGCCCCAGAATCTACCAAAAAAATGTACTAACGTCCCCTCAACTAACATTTGATATCTCGACATTTGTAAAAACCCCAAACTTTTGTACATTCTCAAACATTCATCCGAAACATTATCACATAAAACTTCATCAGTCACACTGAAAGATTTGCAAGCATTGTCTTCATTGCAGAGAGCAGTATGTAAATCAGTGTGTGTGGTTAAAAAATAAAATTCACTTCCCTTTGCTGTAGTCGAAGCTGATTGCCCTGTGCTCAATTGCCCTGAACTATGGTTCACTCACTTTTATACCAAAAGAAAATAATTTAGTCGTCCCTTACCAGAGATATTTGGGTTGCCACGGGTTCGTTTTCATTTGATTCCAGTGGAGTTTCTCCTGGCCCTGATGCGGTCGGCCCCTCTCTCTTAAGCTTACGAGGTAGAGCTGGAACTTCTCAGTCCAGGTGGCCAAACACCGTCCGCACTCAGGTCCAGAAGGCACTTCCAAGGAATCCCACTATTCTGACACCAAATTGTTGTGGCAAAAAAATTATTAACCCACCATTATCACTGCGTAAGAGACACTCTGAATCAAACAGTCTTTTAAAAGAATTTATTCTTGCAAGAAGGACCCTGTCATTACTCAGGAGTTAATCTGTGCCATGAGTGAGACGAGAAGGGGAGGGCTGACTTGTATTTTATACCTCTTTTATCCAAGGTCTCTAACAGAAGCAGATCCTCCCCCTCTGCGTTCCTCAGACACAGGGGCATTCCCTTGCAATGACTATCACTGATCAATGAGTATCAAAATTTCTACATTACATTTCCCGAGGTATTCTTTTTTTGTTGTTGTTTGAACATTTCCCGCCTTGGGTTGTAAGGTTGAATGAAGACCATCCACGCCTTGCGGATAGCAGAGATTGTCACTTGATGTGTGTGCATTCAGTGTACAAATACAATGATCCCGTGAGTGCTGCTCCAGGGCTCGAGATGTTCTCCATTGTTATTTCAACATTAACAGACTTTGCAATTACATGAGAAAAGACACATTTTAGTTAATTGTACCGTATCTTTAATGATGCCCTATGATGTTTGTTTTTTCATGCTATAAGTTGGAGAGAGAGAGAGCATTGTGCCCTGCTGTTTGAATGGTCAGCTACTGCTATCAGTCATACACACCATTAAAGAGTATAAATACAACATTTATTGTTTGAATTTAGAGATCCAATGATCTAGAGCTGGGCGATATGGCACAAATTTGTTATCAAGATAATCTTTTTCATATTGTTCGATGTCGATATTTATCACGATATACATTTACACATTGCACTTTCTTTTTTTATTTCAAAGTTGACGGAAGAAAAGAAGAAAATATAAATTCTAAACAGTCAAAATAGTCTCTACAAAACTGCACAAGGGCTCCAGAGACGGCCAAAGCAGTGGGGTCTGCGGGATCTTTTACCAATTTTACCGTCTGTTGCCATTTATCAATTGAAAATGAATGTTAAAACATCATCTGTTTTTTTCTGAAGCATAGTGACAGCAGTCCAGTATTTGTTGGAATATTTTTACATTTAAATGAAATATTTTTTTTTATTTCTTTAGATTCAGATACCCAAGTATAGGGCATAGAAGCTAGGGTTGTGCCGATGGACGATGATATCGTCCATCGTGATGGCTGACCAACATCACGATGTAGAGCCACCATCGTGATGCCACGCCCCCTTTTGCGAGTCTTGCTAGTGTGACTCACTAATCCTAGTCTCTTCTATAGTTAACCTAAAAACTTTGCAGGGATTGCTCTGTAAATTAAATTGAGAATATAACTAATACATATATGCTATTTTAAATACTGTAGTATATGCCAGAGACGTGACGTGTTAGTCTGTGAAAATACCGTGTCAGGCAGGCTACACAAATATTGATCTTGACTTTGCTAGCTTCTTGTCTTTTTTTTACATGTCTTACACTGTACATTTAGATTGAAATATTTTATGTTGTAGGCTACAAGAAAATAGCCTAATTAATTATTAGTAGTTGTAGTGTCTCAGAAAATCTTGCTCATTGTCACATAGCTCTTGTATACACTGAAGCGGCAGTTTAAGATAAACCCAGACCAGCGAACGTCAAATAACTTTTGTCTGGTTAATACTTTTAAAGAAAAATTTCCTTGGCCATGAATCCATAATGTCAAATCAAATGAAAGAAACAAGGTGAATATGAATAACACACATTTATTAAAACATAGAAGAACAACAAATAAAGAACTAGAAAACGGGAACAACACTCAGACCGAAACTCGGCATTAACATTTCACTTATAATTAGCAGCACAATTAACTTCAGCACAGGCTACAAATTAAATTGTTATTGAAATATTGTAAAGTGGTGAACTACACAAATGAACGTTTAAAAAATAATATGCAACATCGAATAGGTCCTCAACGGATGGCGAAAAATGTGTAAAGAAGTCTATATCTTTCACCATAGACCATGTTTAAATTTCGATGTTTCTGGCCAGAAATACCAACATATTCACTTTATCTGGTTTTAATAAGCTGCGGATTGGAGTAACTACACTACCCGCTATGCTGAAGACCCGCTCTGATGGAGTACTGGTAGCACATATGCACAGATATTTCCGTGCTAATCTTGCCATGAACGGAAACCTTTTGTCGTTCGTTTACACCAAGTCAGCGGGTCCTCTTCCCCATCAATGGCCAATTCCTGCAGGTACATGGTCATTTCTGCCTCGACCTTTTGCTCCTCAATGAGTAAAATAACGAAATTATAGTTTTTAAGTGGAAAATAGTATTTATGTAGGGAGATATATTAAAATAAAAAGTGCAGAACTCTTAAGTGAAAGCTAAAAAAAAAAATGCTTCGTGTCGTGCAACCTACTGATAAAGCGCCGACGAGTCATTAGTTGGGTTAGTAAAATAACGAAATAATAAATTTTCATATCCTTTTTGAAAATTATATGAAATTATATTAAAGCCCCCCCCCCCACCGACGATATCATCGTTCATCGCGATGTTTTACTGTCAACATCGTCAACTGCCAATTTAGGGGACATCGCCCAACCCTAATAGAAGCCCTTGTGACTGTGGAATGATGCTGAATGTGGGTTCAGGGGTGTCCCAAGAGAACATTTTGAAAACTTTTTTTTTTAATTTAAAAACACATTTGTATATTTTCATTAAAGTGAGAGACTAGTCTACTTAAGTCTACTAAGACTTTTAGTCTTTCCGTATCCATTCTAGACATCTAATTATTTTTCACAAAATTAGAACCGAAATCGATTAGTTTATTATTAATGTTTCGTAACATGCTGATTAATAAAGATACATTTAGAAGGGGAAAAACTTTTGTTCTAAAAGGTGCTTTAACTCATGTGGCGCTTCATGTCTACACACGTGTAGGGAAAAGAGGCAATGTGTGCGGAGTGGGACAGGGCATAAATTATGTATGTTTAGTGCTAGAGAACAAGATTCAAGATTACAGCACAGAACGATCAGAGCTGTTGTCCACATCACTGTTGTTCTGTCGCGCTCTTCACTAGAGACGATGAGAGGGTGCAACCATTGTCATTAAGTCTTGCGGTGTGGATGGAATCAATCCGGTGTTAGACGTAACATAATTGAAGGCATCTAGCATTAGCAAGTTCATCCAGTCTGACCCTACGTTACCACTGATGCATTGTGAGCGAAGCTGATAGCGTTTTCAATTAATTCCTATGAAAGCCGAGCGTCATGCTCGCAAGGTGGCTCATAGGATTAGCTGCGGTGCGGAGCAAGCTCTCTCCTAGCGCTGTGAGTGCCTTTTGAGCGGATTTTGTCCGCCCCAGTGGAAACGCAGCCTGAGAAAGCCGAACTGCTTGTGTTTTAGCGACATGCAGTAAATATCGAAAATTCCTCTAAAGCTTATTGTGAATTTCCTTTATCGTGATGTATATCGATATCGTTTTAATTTTTTATTCATATGCATTACAAAAAATACAAATATTTAAAGATTGAATTTAAAATAAGGTGTTGGGCTCCAAAATAAAGGTAATTCAGAACTCACTTAAGTAATTTGTGTTGGAAATTATGTTTTGAGTTCGACAAATAGCAGCAAATGTTCAAGGAAAAAAAGACGTCACTTCCTTAAATTTCCTGTCTTGAAATGGTCTATAGCACATTTTGAACTACACAATTGGATTTTAATGCAGCAGGAAGGAATACAAATGTAACAGCAGTAGTCTCTTAGCTAAGTCAATAAAAGTAATTTTGACATTCATTATTTTAGTGTCCACCCATTCTGGAGTCAATGAATATAATTCATACTCTAATTCATAAATGTGAAATTGATAAAATACTCCAACACTGCTGGTAAGTTTGTAGAGCGACCATAGATTTCATAACTGTACTTTGGTTTTGTATATATGTTTCCGCCCAGAATGAGAATAGATACTAATATTTTGCAGATATTGCTGCAAAATATTTACATGCCCACATCAAAGCATTGTCCTTCATAGAGACAATGGTGTGAGTAAGCCATTTGGTGATTTTTCATGTTGCTGCCTAGTGGGCCTGACTCACTGAATACTCATTTGACTGTCTGAGGAAGCTGGGTGCCTTTTTGTTTCTTTGTTTGTTGGTTCCACTTAGCGGCTAGAGTTTGTTTTGTGGAATAACACTCCTTCAAGAAACTTATGCATCAACGGAGAGTCACTTTGCAATGAAGTTCCCAGCCAGGTTGAGAATTGATGCTAAGGATGGCCGCAAAGTATTTACTTGTCCTCAACAAGCGATGTCCTTTTATAAAGCGTATGGAATGAGTAAGTCATTGTGTGGCGTTCGCTTTGCTGTCTAGTGGACCTGACTTATTGAACATTTACTTGACCGCCCAAGGAAACTGTGCGCCTGTTTTGTTTCTTTATGTGCTGGTTCCTTCTGGCGGCTGGAGTTTGTGGTGTGGTACTCCTTCGGGACAGTGTGAATCTGTAAGTTCTTTGTGTTTATGCCTCCTATTGGCTGGAGTTTGTTTTGTGGAGTATTCTTTGCAGGGTTTTGGAAGGATTATGCTATCTACTGCACTCATGAACAGTTGGCCCACTTAACATTCGTTTGGCTGTATGAGCAAACTGAACTGCTTTTTTTTTTTTTTTCCTGTGCTATTACCGCTACAGGCTGGATTTCATTTTGTGAAGGATCGCACCTTCGGTACAGTTATGCGAAGGAATCTACACGCTCTGTGTTTATTCTGCCTTTTGAGTTTGTATTATAGATTTTTTTGTGTTATGTATTTCTGTAAATTTGTACAGAAGCACTGGATCTCATAGGCGTACATGGACTGTTTGAGGTTAGAGGGATGGACGCCAGTTGGCGCTGTCGTGTGTGGTGTTAATGCGCTTGTTTTTATTTTGTCTGTTTGTTTGGTTCAGGGGGAAGTTCGGGGTTTGACTGCACTAATGTTGGAATGTGGTGTTTATAATTGTTTTATGAGACACCAATCTATTTTGATGTTGCAAGCCGCTGGCACCCCTCAAGATATAATATTGGGAGAAGACTTAAATCTATTGATGGGTTCAGTCCTTGATTATAGTGAAGCAAAACTGTGTAAGCCCCCTAGAGCAACATTGACGCTTCACAGGATGTGTAAAAATCTTGGTCTTACAAATATTTGGAGGGATATTTGAATCCATCTGGTAGGGACTATACATTTTTTTTAATCAGTCCATAAGATTTATTCTAGAATAGATTTTTGTTATATATCCAAGTCCTCATTTTCTGTTGTTGATTGCTCAATCGGAAACATCTTGGTCTCAGATCACACCCAGCTGAGTTTAGAGGTGTTGCCTCGTATGGAGAAAAATAAATCATATAGTTGGTGCTTTAATGTATCCCTTTTGCAAAATCCTGATTTCCAACAAATGTTAAAGACTAAAATCAGTGTTTATATGGAGACCAACTGGTCCTCATATCCTCTATGGGCGTGGCTTGGGAGGCACTTAAGGCAGTTCTTAGGGGTTGGTTCATACAGTATGTCTCATTCATCAAAAAAATCAGAAGCACGAGAACTTGTGGAATTGGAAGGGAAAATTAAAAGAACCGAGGCAGAGCAGCAGCACCGATTGTCATCTGATGGCCTCAGAGAATTGATCATATTGAAAAACCAATATAATACTCTTTTTTTTTTTTTTAAATTTTTATTCAATTTTATTTGTATAGCACCTTTCACAACACACATCGTTTCAAAGCAGCTTTACAGAATATAAGCATTAACAGACGATAAAACTGTAATGTCTATAAAGTCGATTAATCATCATTGTGTAATTTCGATAAAATACGATTTTTAATAGTGTTTAAAAATAATTAAATGATAATTGTATTAATAACCCCAGTGAGCAAGCTGTGGGCGACTGTGGCAAGGAACACAAAACTCCATAAGATGTTGATTAATGGAGAAAAATAACCTTGGGAGAAACCAGACTCACTGTGGGGGCCAGTTCCCTCTGGCTAACATTATGAATGTAATGTAAATATTAATTATGTATAGGTAAAATCATGGTTTAAAATTATTAAACTAAGTGTTAAGGGTCAGTGATTAAACATCGATTGTGTTTGAACTGTAAGATTAATGACCAAAGTCTTTGAGGTCCATCTTGATTAATTGCAGAAGTTCACATAGATGCAATTGTCCTTGTTAATTGGCTGATGAAGGCTTTTGTTGGCAATAGTTAGTCTAAGCATTTCATTTCAAGATCGTAGTCCATAAATAGACCGAGGTGATGCAGGTTGGAGTTGGCATCATTTCATCCTCTGAAGTCCGTCATAATAGATTGAAGTGATGTTTGGCTGGCACCGGCTGCATTTAGTCATCATCATTCTGCGACTTGTAGCAGTGGAGTCCAACATGATGCAGGAATGGTGCTGGATCCAGCCGGTTCTGGTGACCTCAGGATAGGAGTCCCGAGGTTGAGACAGGGAAACAAATAAAAAGATGCCATTTAATTTATTGCAGAGTTAGAGATCATGCTCAATGTTTGTGGTTCCGGCAGACCCAACTGAAGCAGCCTAATTGTGGGTTGGAGGATAAATTAGGTGTATGCCTGGCTAAATAGATGAGTCTTTAGTCTAGACTTAAACTGAGAGAGTGTGTCTGCATCTCAAACAGTGTTTGGGAGACTATTCCATAGTTTAGGAGCCAAATATGAAAAGGATCTTCCTCCTTTAGTGGATTTTGATATTCTAGGAACTATTAATAGGCCAGAATTTTGCGATCTTAATGAACGTGTTGGAATATAGCGTGGTAGAAGATCACTTAAGTACTGCGGAGCTAGACCATTCAAAGCTTTATACTTAGTTAACAGAATTTTAAAATCAATACGGAATTTAACAGGTAGCCAATGTAACGATGATAAAATGGGGCTAATATGATCATATTTCTTGGTTCTCGTCAGCACTCTGGCTGCTGCATTTTTAACCAATTGAAGTTTATTTATTGATCTTGTTGGACATCCTCCCAGTAATGCATTACAATAATCTAGTCTTGAGGTCATGAACGCATGAATTAGTTTTTCGGCATCAGCAACCGAGAGCATATGCCTTAATTTAGCAATATTTCTTAGGTGGAAGAATGCTGTTCTACAAACATTTGTAATTTGATTTTCAAAGGACAGATTGGTATCAAATATAACACCTAAGTTCTTTGCTGTTGAAGATGATGTAACAGTACATCCATCTAGAGTCAAATTATATTTTAGTGGCTTATTTTTAGAGTTTTTTGGTCCAATAATTAAAACATCAGGTTTTGAAGAAATATATAAAGTTGTGTATCGTCAGCATAGCAGTGGAAACTTATTCCACGATTCCTGATAATATCTCCCAGGGGAAGCATATACATGGAGAAAAGCAGAGGCCCTAAAACTGATCCCTGTGGCACTCCATATTTTACTTTTGTTTGGTTTGACAATTCCTCATTTACATAGACAAAGTGGTAGCGGTCTGCTAAATATGACCTAAACCATGCTAATGCCACTCCACAAATTCCAACATAATTCTCTAGCCTATTCAAGAGAATGTCGCGTGATCTATCGTGTCGAATGCAGCACTAAGATCTAAAAGCACTAGAAGAGAAATGCAGCCGCGATCAGATGATAAGAGCAAGTCATTTGTAACTCTGATAAGTGCAGTCTCTGTACTGTGATGAGGCCTAAATCCTGATTGAAATTCTTCATATATACTATTTCTCTGTAGAAATGAACATATTTGGGAGGATACTACCTTTTCTAGTATTTTTGACATAAATGGGAGATTTGAAATCGGTCTATAATTAGCAAGTTCTCCAGGATTAAGTTGTGGCTTCTTAATTAGTGGTTTGATAATTGCCATTTTAAAGTTACTTGGGACATGTCCTAAGCATAGCAAGGAGTTAATGATATTAAGAAGAGGTTCTGATATTACAGGAGATACCTCTTTTAAGAGCTTAGTTGGTATAGGATCTAACAAACAAGTTGTGGCTTTTGATGTTTCGATAAGTTTTGTTAGCTCTTCATGACCTGTGATAGCGAAGGATTGAAGTTGCACATGAGGGAAATTATTCGACACTGTTTTCTGAGGTGCTATGACAGATGATTGCATAATTCCAATTTTATTTCTGATTATTTCAATTTTATCTGTGAAGAAATTCATGAAGTCATTACTCTTGAGCTGTGACGTAATATCTGGTTCGGTTGAGGCTTTATTCCTAACCAATTTAGCCACAGTACTGAATAAACATCTAGGATTGTTGTGGTTATTTTCTATGAGTTTACTAAAATATGCTGACCTGGCAGCTTTGAGTGCGTGTTTGTAGCTACAGACACTATCCTTCCATGCACCCTGAAATACTTCTAATTTTGTCCACATGCGCTCCATTTTCCGAGCTGCTCTTGAGAGCATGAGTGTGATCATTGTACCCTTGTGCAGGGCTTATTTCTTTAATTTTCTTTAATCGAAGTGGGGCGACAACATCAAGGGTGCTAAAGAAGAATTTTTTGTTATTTCATCAAGTTCTTCTGGGCTTTGGGGTTTATTGAGTATATGAGATAGATCAGGAAGAGTATTAGTGAAGCTATCTTTAGTGGTCGAAAGAATAGTTCTACCTGAACGATAGCGTGATGTAGATTGAGTAACATTAGCTGATTGCAGCATGCAAGAGACGAGGTAATGATCCGAGATGTCATCGCTCTGCTGCAGAATTTCTATATTATCAACATCAACTCCATATGAAAGAATTAAATCTAGCGTATGATTATGGTGATGAGTTGGTCCTGTTACATTTTGTCTGACTCCAAGAGAGTTGAGAATATCGCTAAATGCTAATCCCAATGTATCATTTTCATTATCTATGTGAATGTTGAAGTCACCAACAATTAAGGCTCTATCTACAGTAACTACAAGATCTGATAAAAAATTAGCAAATTCACTAAGGAAATCTGAATAATGTCCGGGTGATCTATACACTGTAGCAAGGGTAAAGGATGACAGAGAATTTGTATTTATATTTGTATTTGACGGTGTCACCTTAAGCATTATTAGTTCAAAAGACTTACATTTATATCCTGTACTCTGAGTAACACCAAAAACTTCACTGTAAATTGTAGCAACACCTCCTCCTCGACCCTTCAGACGAGGCTCATGTTTATAACAATAACCTGGGGGAGTAGATTCATTTAAACTAATATATTCATCCGGTTTAAGCCAGGTTTCAGTCAAACGGAGCGCATCCAATCTATGATCTGTAATCATTTCATTGACAATTAGTGCTTTGGTAGAAAGAGATCTAATGTTTAGTAGCCCTATTTTTATATGATGTACATTTTTAATTTGTTTGTTTTGTTCAAGTTTGACCTTAATCAAATTTTTTCTAAATGATTTAGTGAGGGTTTTGTGTTTGGTAGTTCGGGGAACAGACACAGTCTCTATGAGATATCTAGGTGATACAGTCTCTATATGTTGTAGTTTATGTGACCTGTGTGACGTCTCAAGGCAGCTAGCAGACGTTCGGATTAACCAGTTTGTCTGCTTCCTGACCTGGGCCCCATTTAGTCAATTAATATAATTATTAAGTCTATGAGCCAAATTACTAGAGAGGAGAGCGGCACCTTCCCTGGAGGGATGGAGTCCGTCTCTCTTTAGCAGGTCAGGTCTACCTCAAAAACTTTTCCAATTGTCTATAAATCCTATTTTATTCTGCAGACACCACTCAGACATCCAGCCATTCAGTGACACTAATCTACTATAAACCTCGTCACCACGACGAGCAGGGAGGGGGCCAGAGCATATTACAGTGTCTGACATCGTTTTTGCAAATTTGCACACCTCTTTAACATTATCTTTAGTGATCTCCGACTGGCGAAGCCGGACATCGTTAGTGCCGACATGGATAATAATTTTAGAAAATCTGTGTTTAGCATTAGCCAGCACTTGTAAATTTGATTTGATGTCAGACGCTCTGGCCCCCGAAATGCAATTAACAATAGTGGCTGGAGTCTCTATTTCCACGTTCCTTACAATAGAATCACCGATAACAAGGGCTCTTTCAATATGATTCTCAGTGGGTGTATCACTGAGTGGGGAGAATTTATTGGAAACCCTAGCAGGAGCGGGAGAGTGGTGTCTCTTTGCTGAACGAGTATGCCGCCGAGACGTCACCCAAATGCCCTGCTGCAGGGGCTCTATAACCGGAACCAAAGTGTGTTTGTTGCTCTCTGTACTGCCCGCATCCGAAACAGTATCTAACGGCTTCTCTTTCTCACTAACCTCTACTAGCGTTCGGATGCGAGTCTCTAACTCATTAACCTTCTCCGTCAGCCTGACTAATTCCTTACATTTATCACAAGTGAATCCCTCACTGCTGACGGAGGAGGCTATTTTAAACATGTGACATGCAATGCAAGAACAAATAACATGAGCCGATGCCATGACTTACCGCAGATTGTTCGTTGTTCCTGAGCAGTGAGGGTTTTGAGATTGATTTGAATCCCTCACAAAATTGTTTGCTGTTGGTGGTGGTTGTTCTTGATAAGCGGTGCTTTGAGATCGATGCAATAATCTGTGTACCGCAGAGGAGAAAAAACGGGTGCGCGCTGAAAAAATGCACGCAGTTTAACCGCGATAAAAATAGAACGCGGACACAGGTGGAATATGCGTGCAGTTGAATCCCGATAAGAGAATAATACGGGAAGACCCGATGCGTGCTTAAAAATGACAGATGTTTAAGGATTAAAGGCTAGAAACACAGACTCTAGTGAGGTGTCAGCAGCAACCGGTAAAATACACGCAGATGAATCTGGAGAAAAAGTGGAAGAATCTGAAACGCGGTAAAATTACAAAGGATATAACTATGAACGATGACTATAACGTTGATCGTATGAGAATAAGCAGTGCTAAGCAGGCCACAAACAAACTCTCGTGCTGCGTGCGTGCTGTGCCGTCAGAAACAGGAAGAAACAAAATGAATAATATATATATATATATATATATATATATATATTAATAATGCTATTAAAGCATTTGATCTTGATCTTTATAGTTCCATGTCTTCGTCTACTGATGAAGATATTAGGAACTTTGTGGAACCATTAGAACTCCCTAAACTAATGATTGAGAGAGAAAAATGTCTTGATTCTGAGATAATCTTGGAGCTTGGCGAGGTATTCAAGCCTTGCCGCAAGACTCCGGGCCAGATGGCTTTGCCGCTGAATTTTTTCGATCTCATGATACAGATCTGGCTCCACATTCGTTATATGGAAGTAGAAGTTGATACGGAATTATTAAAGAATGGAAAGCTTCCACCAACCATGACACAGGCCCGGATCAGTCTTATTCTTAAAAAGGACAAAGATCCAAGGAAGTTTAAGAGTTATCATCCAATTTCCCTGAACCGGAAAGACGTAAAAATATTGTCAAAAATTCTGGCTAACCGATTAGGTACATTTATAACATCTCTGATACATATAGATCAGGTTGGGTTTATTCAGGGTAGTAGCTCATCTGACAATATTAGGCGTTAATGTTGTCAGTGACGAATGATCAGACTCTGGTCGCAACTATCTCACTTGATGCCGAAAAGGCATTTGATATGGTAGAATGGGATTATCTTTTTAAGATTTTAGAAATATACGGTTTGGGAAAACTTTTATTGGATGGATTCATTTTCTTTATAGACACCCGGTAGTAAAGGTACAAACAAATGGTTTAATTTCAGATTATTTTACTCTGGATAGGGGCACTCGGCAGGGTTGGCCTCCCCATTATTGTTCTGTCTTGCCCTGGAACCTTTAGCAGCTGCGACAAGAAAGGAGAATGTTTTTCCAGGGGTGGTGCCGGGAGGTATGGCACATAAGCTTTTGCTTTACGCAGGTGACATTTTATAAATTTTCTCTGACCCTACTTGATCTATCCCTTGCCTCCACAGAATTATTAATTCCTTTTTCTCAGGATTCAGATTCAGTTGGTCTAAAGCCGAAACTTTGACTCTGACAGTGTACTGCCCAGGAACGGCTTTTCAGCCGGGCTTCTTCCAATGGCCCAAACAGGGCATTAAGTATTTGGGCATTTTATTCCTAGCAAATTTGTCTGATTTAGTTAATTTTGACCCCTTAATAAAAAGGTTTTCGATTGGTGTGGGCTTCATTACATAAACTCAACAAAAAAGAAATGTCCTTTTTTTAGGACCCTGTATTTGAAAGATAATTTTGTTAAAATCCAAGTAACCTACAGATCTATATTGTAAAGGGTTTAAACAAAGTTTTCCATGGACGATGGAAAACTTTCCATGGATTTAATTAACCTTAAACAATTAATGAGCATGCACCTGTTGAAACATTCGTTAAGACACTAACAGCTTACAGACGGTAGGCAAATAAGGTCACAGTTATAAAAACTTAGGACACTAAAGAGACCTTTCTACTGACTCTGAAAAACACCAAAAGAAAGATGCCCAGGGTCCCTGCACATCTGCGTGAACGTGCCTTTGGCATGCTGCATGGAGGCATGTGGACTGCAGATGCGGCCAGGGTAATAAATGGCAATATCCGTACTGTGAGGCACTTAAGACAGCGCTACAGGGAGCCAGGAAGGACAGCTGATTGTCCTCGCCGTGGCAGACCATGTGTAACAACTAGGGCTGCCGATTTAACGCGTTAATTCAGTGCGATTTAAGTTTTTAAAAATTAACGCAATTAATCTCATGCCCACTGACCATAATAAGGAAGATTCCTGAGAAATGCAAGCTTGTAGTACCACCTGTTTACTCCAGAGGGCAGTAAGTGAGATTTCAACTGTATGAGCAACACGCAGTTTATAGAGTAAAGAAAACACTTTGTAGGCAGAACAACACAAACATGCGTTACGTTCTTGCGTTCAAAACACTCGGAGCGCAAATGCGATCTTAGGGATTTCAAGATGTGTTTAAAGATTGAGTATTAAACAAAATTTTACTTGACACTCTGACCTAACATTTAATGTTTATGACGCAACACACCCGAGACATCCGTCGTAGGTGTAAATTGACAGGCCCTTAAACAAGCCCTCATAATAAATCTCCTCATTCTTGAAAAGTTTTTCCTTTTGAAAAACAAAAACAAAAAACAACAAAAAAAAAAAAAAAAAAAAGCCACAACAACATACAATCAATCAGAACAATCGTTTGGTCACTAATATATTCTTACATAAAACAAAATTGATTGAAGTATATATGTCAGATGGTACATTGGTCAATAAACATGTCATGAATTCGTAAACACAATCCATCTTTCCCAATACTGCAAATACTTATCCATCTGTAGGTTTAAAGCGAAAGTCAGCCTCTCCATATTTTGGACACTGGTCATAATGTCCAGCCATTCAGCCTTTGTTGGGGGTTCAAATTGTAGCCACTTTCGTGTTACAGCTTTCTTGCTGGTGCTAATAATATCTTTAAAAGGTACTTGTCTGTCTTCATCAATTGAGCTGCTAAGTTGCCCAGGTAAATTGTAGAAAATGAGCAGTCAATTCCATCACCGAAAATAAAATGTATTACTTGTATTACCTCCTGCCAATATGACTGAATGGCTGGGCAGCTCCAGAATACATGAAAATGGTCTGCCAGCTGTTCCCCACATTTCCTCCAACATAGACCACTTCCCTTCTCGCAAGACTGAATAGATTTTAACTTGGGGGTTATAAAGTATCTAATAAGATTCCGCCAACAGAATTCTCTCCACAGATATTCAGCCAGTCTTCCTCTGAAATATCAAGACCAGATTCTTTTTCCCATTTTAATCTAACTTTATTTGTTGATTGTTTCTTTATGGATTGAATGGCTAGATATAGTTTTGAAATAAGTTTCCTATTATCTTTATTTTTATACATGTCAATAAATAGATCAATTAAATTGGTGTCATGCTTCTCCATGTATCATATCTCTTTGTTAAAATAAGTCCTAGTTTGTAAGTACCTAAAAAAATCTAGTTTTCCCAAACCATAGTTATCAGAGATCTCCTGAAAGCTATCTAATTCTCCCTTTGATGAAATTGAACTAAAAGATGTGATGCCAAGCCTATACCAGAGCTGAAACCTCCCATCAGCCCTTGCTGGTGTAAAGTCGGGGTCGAAAGCAACCCATTTTAATATTCTAGATCGGGGGTACTCAATAGGCGGACGTCCGGACCCAGACGCAATACAATTTGGACCGAAGCCAAAATCAACATTATATAATTTAGTCATGATCCAAGCGAGTTTTCATTGGTGCGTGATTTCACGCCTATATTGTTTTCCTACTAGATGTGGTTTATCTATCTTCTGTGTCTGTCCAATCCAAAGATCCAATCAGGATCTGTAATAACTGTAATCACCATGACAACTCACTCACTCGTTGGCCGCGCTGTGTGTGTGTGTCATTCGCAACGCAGGCGCTAATCCATCTGCGTTACCTGTTTCCTTGCAAGCGAAAATCATGGCGTGCTCAAAACCTGACAAAAAGAGAAAAGTCGATTCTGAAAATCGCGAATTTAAGACAGAGTGGACTGACAGTTATGCATTTGTGCTGCCGGCGGGGAGCACAAAACCAATGTGTTTAATTTGCAATGAGACGGTTGCCATTGTCAAGAGTGGTAACGTGAAACGTCATTATGACTCAAAGCACGGACACTTTGACCACAATTACCCGCTTAAATCTGAGGTAAGAGCCAGAAAAATCAAACAACTGCAATCATCATACCATGCAACATGCAGTGTAATAGTTAGATCAGCCACCCAACAAGAACGTGCAACTGAAGCCTCATTAAGAGTGGCATGGGTCTTAGGAAAGCACAAGAAACCATTCTCTGACTCGGAGATTGTGAAGGAATGCATGAATGAAATAGCAATTGCCCTGTTTGAGGGAACTCAAAAAGATGACATCGTACAAAAAATAAACCAAATATCTTTGTCTGACTCCACTGCTGTAAAGCGAACTGAAGTCCTTGCTGAGGATTTGCTTGACCAAATGAAGTCTGCAATAAAAAATGCTAAATGCATTTCATTGGCTTTGGATGAATCCACAGACAACACAGACAACGCACAACTTCTGGTGTTTGTCAGATTTTTTGATGAAGAGAAGGGAGAATTCTGTGAAGATGTGTTAGGCCTCACAGCCCTCCATGGACACACAAGAGGGGATGATATTTATGAAGCACTGATGCAGATGTTGAGAGACAGAGAGATAGACCTGAAGCATGTTATTTCCATTGCTACTGATGGAGCTCCATGTATGACTGGAAGAGAGAGGGGATTAGTGGCACGCTTGAGAGCTCATCACCCTGACCTAATAGCATATCATTGCATAATTCATCAGATGGTTTTGTGTGCCAGTCTTGAAGAAAAGTATGCAGAGGTCATGACAACAGTAATGAGACTTGTGAACTTTTTGAGGGCATCATCTGTTCTGCAGCATCGCTTGTTGCGCTCATTCCTAACAGAGGTGAATGCAGAATTTGATGATTTGCTCCTTCACAACAGTGTCCGGTGGCTTAGTAAAGGCAAGGTACTGGAGCGCTTTTGGACATTACGGAAAGACTTGGAAACCTTTCTGTTGGATCGGAAGAGTGCAAAAGCAAAACAATTTGTGGAATTTATGCAGAATGAAGAAAAAATGGAAATTGTTGCATTTCTATCTGACATTACCTCCCATCTCATTGATCTGAACATGAAGCTCCAGGGCAAAAATAACACAGTGTGTAACCTCACATCAGCTGTCTGTGCCTTTCAGAAGAAACTGGAGCTGTTCAAGTGTGACTTACAGCAGGACCTGCTTCACTTCCCAAAGCTTTTAAATCAAACAGCAGGAACGCATCATCATCACAATCATGCTGAATTCCTGGACAAGCTGATAAAAAATTTCCAAACTCGCTTTGGAGATTTCCCTCTGGGAAAACAAGTCTTACTATGCATGGAAAATCCATTCCTTGTCAAAAACATCGCAGAATTTTCAACTGAAGCCCTGAAAATCTGCACATGGGCTTGTGCTGCTTCTCTTCAATCAGAGCTAATTGAGCTTCAGGAAAACCTTGCACTGCAGGAGCCTCTCTGTGACCCTACCACCTTCTGGACTAAGATGGTCCCTGCAGCAGGTGTCCCTTCCTTGCTGAAGGTGGCCCTTCAAATTCTCACCATGTTTCCCTCAACATATTGTTGTGAGTCTGCCTTTTCAACCATGAATATGGTGAAAAACAAATACAGGAGCACCCTCAGTAATGAACACTTACATCAGTGCCTCCGCCTGGCCCTCACACCTTTTATGCCCAAGTTTAAAGAATGTATTTTACACAAAAAAGGTGTCACTTTTCACACAAATAAGGCCAGACGACATCACCTTTTGTACATAGTTTGAACGTTTTGTGGGATTTACCACCTTTTTTGTTGGAGTTCTGTTTTTGGATTTTGACTATCACTGTTCCGGACCCTGGACGCAAGGAAAATTTGGTGAGTGGACCTTTTAGGTTTCTAATTGAGTACCCCTGTTCTAGATTGTCTTTCAAGTAACAGAGATTTGCATTCTTTAAACCAGATTTTAAAAGGAACCTTAGTCCATTGATTTAAACTTTTAGAATACTGTTCATATAGTGGTCTGCTACCCAGCACTGCTTGCAATGGTACAGTCAACTGCGAGATCTCCAAATCCTTCCACTTTGCTGTATACTCTGGGTTACAGCAGCATGCTAAAGGTTTTAGCTGGGCTGCTTTGAAATAATCTGATAAACATGGCAGTGATCTGCCCCCTTTCTCTTTCGGAAGCTGCAGTGTTTTAAATTGAATTCTTGGCCTCCTACCCCCCATACGAATCTCGAAGTCCACTTATCCCATTCATTAAATTGTTTCAAAGGGACTTCGACTGGTAAGGATTGGAAGAGGTACAAGAGTCGGGGGAGCATGTTCATTTTTACTGTATCAATCCTGTTATGCATCTCTAAGGGCAGGTGGGACCACCTATCTATATCTGATTTAATGTTCTTATAGGACCATAATTGCTATCAAACAATTTAGAAATATCCTTTGTTATTATAATCCCCAGGTACTTAATACTTGATGAATTCCAATTAAATTTTAATCTACTCAGCATGTCATTCTGAGGGGTGTAGTTATAACTTAAGATTTGTGTTTTCTGAACATTTAATTTATATCCCGAGTAAGTGCCGAATTTTTTTTAAGATGGACATCAACCTAGGGATACTAACCTCTGGTGCAGCAACAAACCACAAAACATCGTCTGCATACAGACAAATCTTTTGTTCGAAACCTCGAACCGTAATTCCTTTTATCTCCTGTTCATCTCTAACTGACTGTGCTATGGGCTCAATAAATAAAGCGAAAAGGGCGGGGCTGAGAGGGCATCCCTGGCGGCAGCCTCTTTCCAAGTTAATACTCTTGAGTGAGATGTCCATTGATCCTTATTCTAGCCTTTGGTGACAAATACAATATTTTAATGCATCTAATAAAATCATCCTTAAAACCAAATTGTCTCAATGCCAAATACAGGTACTCCCAGCGAACAGAGTCAAATGCCTTCTCGGCGTCTAACTGATTACTACTGCTCTGATGTTTTCTTTAGTGACATGATAAATTACATGCAGCACCCGCCTAATATTATCTTGTGTCTGTCTGTCACGTACAAATCCTGTCTGGTCTGAATCCACTAATTCTGGTATTATATCTTCCAATCTTTTAGCTAATATTGATGCATATAATTTGTAACCCATGTTTGATACAGAAATTGGCCTAAATGCACTACACTCCTTTTTGTCTTTACCCTCTTTAGGAATAATTGAAATTATTGCCTCACTCCATGTTCTTGGTGGTTCACCTCTTTTAAGTGTATAGTTAAAGCAATCAAAAAGTATAGGGACTAATTGATCTTTAAAAGCCTTATACCACTCGGTTGGAAAGCCATCTGTTCCCAGCGCTTTATTAACTTTTAATCTAGAAATTGCTTTCTTTATTTCCTCCTTTGTGATCTCTGCCATTAGGGCTTTGTTTTGTACTTCACCTATGGAAGGTTAAGTCAAGTGATTCTAGTAATTTTCAAAAATATTGTGAATATAATCTTGCTTATGACAAATTTTTTCGGTTTTGGGATCCCTAATTTCATATATTGTATTCTCAGCCTGTTGCTTCCTTAGCCTCCATGCCAACAGCTTCAAAGCCTTGGGGCCATTTTCATAATATCTCTGTCTAATGAATTTAGCTTTTTTCTCTAATTCTTCCTCATATAATTTATTTATTTCCTTTTTAACATTGTTTATTTGATTTAATATATATGGTTTCTTCTTCTCAACATGTTCTCTCTCTAAGAGGTTCAGATTTTCTTGTAATTCAAGCAGCTTTTTACTTTCCTTTTTTCTATACGATGTGAGAGCTATGAGTTCTCCCCTGATCACTGATTTTAAGGCATCCCACAGGACACTTGGTGATACTTCCCCATTATCGTTGTTATCCATATAATCTCCCAGTTCTTTTAGGACATATTCCTTACATGTACTGTCATTCAAAATGCTTGTATTAAGTTGCCACAACATATCCTTCTTTTTATTATCTAAATGCAGGGTCAAGTAGACAGCTGAGTGATCAGAGATATCTCTGACTTCCTATCTTGCAATCTATAATTCTGTGCCTGTCTGATTTACCAATAAAAAAACTTCTTGACTTGCAGAGTAGAATGTGAATTGTTTGTCTGTTGGGTGGAGATCCCTCCACACATCAAACAGTCCCATCTCCATCAAAAGTTTTTTTGTTATACTAGCTCTAGAAGTTAACCTCTTTAGTGCATTAGAGGAATCGAGTTTAGGCTGTATTTGGGTGTTCCAGTCTCTGCCACATATTAAAACCCCAGAGGATTCAGAAGCAATTAACTGAAAAATATCTTTAATACAGGAATTGTCCTGCTCAGGGGCTATATACACGTTAACTAGTGTAACTTCTTTCTGATCTAGAAATCCCTTAACTAAAACATAACGGCCCTCTTTATCAGTAAATTCAGAAACCACTTGAAAATTCACACTATTAGAAATTAGTATTGCTACCCCTCTTTTCCCTTTCTTATAGGATGAGTAAAATACATTCTTAAACCCTAGTTTTTTTTTTTTAATTTTTCGTGTTCTGCACTATTGAAGTGAGTCTCCTGCCAAAATATGATATGTAACTTTTCCTTTTTCATCTTTGCAATAGCCTTGCTTCTCTTAATTGGATTGTGTAGACCATTTACGTTAAGGGTAATCACCCTATATTCCTGACATTGCATTTAAACCACAGTAAGACACTGTTTGTAAACCACATTATTGGTGACCAAACCTGAACTCTATTTGAACTATATAACAAAATCAGAACATCACAACAACAAAAAATAGACCAAAAAATAAAATAACACAGGTAGACCCCCATTATGAAGTAATAACCACTTCGTAATGTGGGGGGAATAGTCCAGCAGCTAACCACCAGAGCCCCCCTTAAGTGCAACCTATAGTACACTCAAGAATGTACTGTATATGCACTTAGAAAAGTCAAAAACAAATGTATTACCCGTACTTGTCGGTCAGCTATATTCTCATTAAAGGCTAAGGGTGATTTTAAACAGTTAAATTGGATATTTAAACTCCAACGGAACTGAAGAATCAGCAATAGATATATTCAATAGGTAAAATATAATAAATAAAGAATATTAGACTTAAAGACCATAGATAACTTAACCTAGTCTTTACTCCCACACATTAAGGGGATTAAACCTTGACCCTTGGTGCAAATGTCATTAAAGCATTAATGTCCATAAACAGACAACTGCCTCGTTTGCTCGATATTTTTTACTCTTATAATGCAGTCACTTAACGGTCTGTTGTCTCCCGATTCCATTACCTTAATGGCTCTAACGTTAGACCTATCTGGGCCGGTGAAAACTCCGTAGCTTCTCCTTGATCCATTCCTGGCGGCTCTGCCGATTTGCCCTGTTCGCGCTCGTTGATCGCTGCCAGCCGGCCTTCGGTGCTTTTTCCTCAGCCTCAGCAGTTTTCTCCCACTCAATCGGGAGTCCCCTCTTCTTCAGGTCCTCTGCTGCTTCCGCTGCGTTTCCATAAGTAATCGGCCCACTGTCAAAAAAGACTCGCAGTTTCACTGGCGGCGGTGTTTGAAACCATATTCCTTTTTCTCTGAGAACCCTCCGAATCTGTGTATATGCCTTCTTTTTTGCTAGCGTTTCTGCAGGATAGTCATGATCGAAGTAGATCCTCCTGTCGCTGTGGTAAATCTCCTTTTTCTTCCACGCAGAATGCAGAACCATCTCTTTAATTTTAAACTGCTGGAAGTAGACAATCACCGATCTGGCTTACGCTTCTCTAGGCGGTTTGGGGCCGAGCGCTCTGTGGCATCGTTGTATTCCAAGGTCAACTTCAGCAAGGGGTTCCAGCTCTTTTCTAATAAAGTTTTCTATGAATTGGAAAATATTGTTTCCCTCAGTTCCCTCCGGTATCCCGTAAATGTGAACATTGTTACACCTTGAGCGTGCTTCCAAGTCTGTTAGTTTTAACTGCAAACTTTCCTGAGCTTGTAGTGACTGGCTCAGTGCCTCTCTGAAGTCCACGGACCACTCTTCAGCTTCGGCTATCCGAGCCTCGGCCTCACTCACTCTGTCAGTAGTCGTTTTTAAATCGGTTGCGACCTCGTTAAGCTTCTGGTGAATTTCCTCTCGAATTTCCGCTAGCTCCTTCAAGTCGTCTCTGATTCTGTCTCAAATTACTCAGCTCAGTCTTCATCTCCGTTGACATCATCTTTATATCTGTGCAGATGGCGGCGATGTTAACTTCCATAGCCACCTCCTTTAATTTAGCATTTTGTCACGCGCCATTGCTCTCTACTTGTTCCTCGGCCAAGTCGTTATTTTCTCACTCTTCTCCGCTTTCCCAGACTGCTTTCCCTTGCCTTTTTTGTATTTTTCCCCTTCCATCATTGATTATTCAAAAATTAAATCTTACTTATATTCAAATTGGGGAATAAACTCCGACTGAGCGGGAGTGCGGGATTATGTGTCCATACGCTTCGGATTACCACCGGAAGTCATAAATCTCCACATTCAGTTGTGAAATGGATTGCTGTGAACTGTATACCAATGATTGACTTATGATCAATAATATGGTAGTAAACAATACATTGTATTCTAAAGCCGCTGTTTGTATGGCCTTTCAATGATTAACTCTTCTGCTACAGGAATGTAAAGCATTTTAATTATCTGAATATATATATATATATATATATATATATATATATATATATATATATATATATATATATATATATATATATATATAATTTTTTATATTTAAAGATAACTATATGTATAATTATATATTGATATAAATATGTATAATCATTATATATTGAGTTATTGTAATGTGAGGTGCTTTCTCAGCAAATATTTGTATATGCGATTAATCGGGACAACATGTAATTAATTAGATAAAAAATTGTAATCGATTGACAGCCCTAGTAACAACACCTGCACAGGATCGGTACATCCGAATATCACACCTGCGGGGCAGGTACCGGATGGCAACAACAACTGCTCGAGTTACACCAGGAATGCCCTCCATCAGTGCTCAGACGGTCCGCAATAGGCTGAGAGAGGCTGGACTGAGGCCTGAGGACTTTAGGCCTGTTATAAGGTAGGTCCTTACCAGACATCACTGGCAACAACATCGCCTTTGGGCACAAGCTGGACCAGACAAGACAGGACAGTTCTTTAATGATGAGTCGCCGTTTTCTCTCATCAGGGGTGATGGTCGGAATTGCTTTTATCGTCAAAGGAATAAGCGTAACGAGGCCGGTATTCTGGAGCGGGATCGATTTGGAGGTGGAGGGTCCATCATGGTCTGGGGCAGTATGTCACTGCATCATCGAACTGAGCTTGTTGTTATTGCAGGCAATCACAACGCTGTGCGTTACAGGGAAGACATCCTCCTCCCTCATGTGGTACCCTTCCTGCAGGCACATCCTGACATGACCCTCCAGCATGGCAATGCCACCAGCCATACTGCTCGTTCTGTGCACGATTTCCTGCAAGACAGGAATGTCCGTGTTCTGTCATGGCCAGCGAAGAGCCGAGATCTCAATCCCATTGAGCACGTCTGAGACCTGTTGGATCAGAGGGTTAGGTCTAGGACCATTCCTCTCTGAAATGTCCAAGAACTTGTAAGTGCCTTGGTGGAAGAGTGGGGTAACATCTCACAGCAAGAACTGCCAAATCTGGTGTAGTCCATGAGGAGGTGATGCACTGCTGTACTTAATGCAGCTGGTGGCCCCACCAGATACTGACTGTTACTTTTGATTTTGACATTTTAGTCCCTATTTTGCCATTACAAAGCCTGTCTATTAAACTAACAGGAGAAGTTAAGTCACACCCCGTTATCTTGCATTTTGCGTGGTATGGACTAAAGTGTCCAGAGTGTTTAAATCATTTTATTTAAATGTTGCCTCGAGCATTTGGCTGAACCTTAAATTATGTATTGAAATGCCCCCTTTCTGCTGGTCAGAGTGGATAGTGAGGGGGTTACTACACTCGGTGACCTATATATGAGTGGAGTGTTGAGATCTTTTGAAAATTTGGTTCAACACTAAGATTCTCAGATCTCAGTTCTGTAGGTATTTACTGCTGTGCCATCTGCTTTGTAATATATTTAGGAGTAGCACACACGTCCCCTAAAGCGGCAGATACTCTGGGAGAGGCAATTACTGCTTTTGGAAAAGGTCATGAGACATCATTGTTTTATTCCCTGTTAATTCAGAGTCTCTGGGACGGAGCTTTAACTTCTGTCAAGAGATTATGGGAGAAAGATTTAAACTTGGTGGTCATAAATTTGGGGGATAATCACATAAATTGAGTTCTGAACGGTCTCATGATAGGCAGGCAAATTATTTTAAGGATATTGAAGTCTGCAGCAGTGCCCTAATTTTCGGAGTGATGTGTGGAAATTGGGAGGGTGGCTGCTTTCGAGGCGGTAGCAAGTAGAAGGCTGCGGTTTTGGGATTTATTTAAGAAATGGAGCAATTATTTGGCATTTTTGGGGGACTCGTGAGGAGGGGATGTGGAGAGTGTAGTTTAGTTTAATTATATATGTTTATTATATACATATATAATTATTATAATTTCTTTTGTGTGTGTGTTTGTGGAAACCGTGGTGGTCATTGGGGGTCAGGGTGGGGTTGGTGAATCAGGAGGGATATTAGTGGGGTTGAATGTGAAATGTTGATTTGTTGTATGTGTTGGGTTTTTCTTTGTGCATATATGAATCAATAAAAAATCTTAATTGGAAAAACAAAAACAAATGTCTCGTGGTATTCTGAAGTTTTTCTACCACACACTATTATAAACTGACGTGTTCCAGCGTCTTCCAGAAAATGCTGATCCTCAGTGGTGCCACAGGTGTACAAGAATGTCAGCTGTAAACCCAATGTCTGTTATTGCTTGGCCATTTAAAAATTATTTCTTGTATGATGGCTGGTACATTTATTTTAGTTGCAGTAATCTACAGTTTTGCTTTTAAGCTATTTAAACGTGGGCATCTGTCACAGTAATTACTAAATAACAAGTTCTGTGAATGATGATCATATAGTCCTAGAAGTAAAATATAAATCAGGGGTGGCCAAACCCATGGCCCTTATGTCTTCGAAATGGATTAAATTTGGCCTGCTATTGAGAAATTATATGAATTATAACGCTATCATTTACAGCCACATTTTATAGTGCATTGTCTCCACTTTTGCGTTCTCTTTGCAGTCAGCACCAGCTTCCTCAGAATTTAACAGGAGTTTGTAAAACTCCAGATTCTCATGGATGAAGCGCCATGAAAAAACAATTATGCTGTTTTATTGGACAGCTGTCACTACTTTACACATGTACTTGTTCTCGTTAAAATATCCTGATAACATGCGGTGTACGTCGAGTAGAACTGTCGTGTGAGCAGCTGAGTTATTTTTTTTCAGCTCTGGGATGTTAAATTATTTATAGTGAATAGATTTTTTTAATAATGTTTAATTGATTGAATCATGAAAAAAATAAAATAAATTCACAGGCTTCCCAGTGCCACTTAGGGAGGATAGAGGAGAGAGTGTTTACAATACACTTGTGCATCTCTGCCTGTACTATGTGCGCTCAGCTTGCACATCATTTTTATCAAATTTGTATTTGTAACAACCGAAACTATTTTTTTTTAGTAATTCAATCATAGAGTAATTCCTTCAGTCGTGTCATCTGGTTCTCTAAGCATCTGGTTCTGATTATTATGATGCATCACACCCAACAGCTGCTCTGTAACAGCTCTATGTGTGCTTTGCAGTGACACTGAATGGACGTAAAACATAAAAATCCAATATCCAAGGGCTGTGAAAGGATCAGAAGCTCTTACTCAATAATTTTTCATATAAAAATGTTACATACTTTTTACTTGTGTAAGTGTGAATTAAACTTGTATAATAAGCATGCAATATAATGATGATGCAATAGTTATTATTAGTAAATTATTATTATTATTACAACGATAAAATTAAATGGAGCACTTTGAGTTTTCAAAGCTTGTATGTGAGAACTATACTTTTTACATACTTTACAAGCCAAAATTCTTGTAAAATTAAAAACATCTGAAACACATCAAGAAACTATATAGACCAGTTGTTCTCAACCTTTTTGAACAAACGCCCCCCTGACCTCTTCATGATCCTCTTAACGCATGATCCTGAAGTTTTTGGTAAAAAAAAAAAAAAACTGAAACAGAAGTTTCTTATTGTATTTAAACTACATGTAAAAGCCTCAAGTTGAGTAATATTGTGTTTGGAAAAAAATGCAAAAACACATGGATTGTTTGAAAGGTATTGCAAATGTATTTAGAAATTCAAACAAATTCAGGCTCACACACATTTTTTTTAAGATGAACCAATCACGTGAACAATAACGTAACTAACCTAAATGGCCAATGAAAAAGCAGCGGTCGTTCAAGCACTCAATTAGGCAATATATACTAGGCTTCAAATTTGAATAGCTTACAAACGGTCATTTGATTTCAAATGACGAACAAAGACGTACAACAGCTCGGCCACCTGAACTGAACCGAAGAAAAACGACGCCAAAAACAGCCACTTTTTTTTTTATTAATTACGGTCATTAGTGTGAGCCCTGAGCACTAATTATGCGCCTAATTATGTATTCCGCGTTATGTACAGAAAAAGCCGGTGAAAGCGCGCCTCTATTTTGCGCTGAAAATTCTCCGCCTCTTAAAAGCATGTGTAACTTAGGAAGCGGCTCTCCTGGCATATCCTCCTGGTGAAGTGGCAGCAGTAATCCGAGCAAGACGAAGACATAGGCTAAGGAGAAGAGCTGAAAAGATTTTTGCGCAGGCCGCCTGTTGAGTACCTCTGAGTAACGCCCCCCATTTGTGCCTGAGCGCCCCCCTCTCTGCTGCCTCATTCACACCGCCCCCCAACACTGTCCAAACGCCCCCTAGGGGGACTCAGGGGGACTTCCGTTGAGAAACGCTGATATAGACATTACTTTTTTTGCACGACTCGAGTAACAATATTGTCCCATAGACCTACACATGATTATTTTGTTTGCAGTCGCATCATCAATTGTGCTCTTTCTTTCCCCCTCTCACACATACAGTATATATACACAGTTGAAGTCGGATGTTTACATACACCTTAGCCAAATGCATTTTAACTCGTAGTTTATTAATTCCCTGTCTTAGGTCAGTTAGGATCACTACTTTTATTTTAAGAATGTGAAATGACAATAATAGTAGAGAATTATTTATTCCAGCTTTTTTTTTTTTTTTTTTACTTTTATCACATTCCCAGAGGGTCAGAATTTTACATTTGCTTTGTTAGTATTTGGTAGTGTTGCTTTTAAATTATTTTACTTGGGTCAAATGTTTTGGGTAGCCTTCCACAAGCTTCTCACAATCAGTTGCTGGAATTTTGGCCAATTTCTCCAGACAGAACTGGTGTAACGGAGTCAGATTTTAGGCCTTCTTGCTCGCACATGCTTTTTCAGTTCTGCCTACAAATTCAAGTGCAAATCAGATTGAGATCAGGGCTTTGTGTTAGCCACTCCAATACCTTGACTTTGTTGTCTGTAAGCCATTTTGCCACAAGTTTGGAGGTATGCTTGGGGTCATTGTCCATTTGGAAGACCCATTGCGACCGAGCTTTAAGTTCCTGGCTGATGTGTTGAGGTATGTTGCTTCAATATATTCACATCATTTTCCTCCATGATTCCATCTATCTTGAAAAGTACACCAGTCCCTCCTGCAGCAAAGCACCCTCACAACATGATGATGCCACCACCATGCTTCACAGTTGGGATTGTGTTCTTCAGCTTGCAATCCTCACCTTTTTCCTCCAAATATAACTATGGTCATTATGGCCAAACAGTTCCATTTTTGTTTCAATAGACCGGAGGACATTTCCCCAAAAATTTTGATCTTTGTCCCCATGTGCACTTGCAAACTGCAGTCTGGCTTTTTCTTAAGCCGTTTTGGAGCAGTGGCTTTTTCTTGCTGAGCAGCTTTCAGGTTATGTCGATATAGGACTCATTTACAGTAGACACTTGTCAACCTTTGCAAGATGCTGTTTCCTCCAGCATCTTCACAAGGTCCTTTGCTTGTTCTTCGGTTGATTTGCACTTTTCACACCAAACTACGCTCATCTCTTGGAGACAGAATGCTTCTCCTTCCTGAGCAGTATGATGGCTGCGTGTTCCCATGGAGTTTATACTTGCTTACATTTGTTTGTACAGATGACGTGGTACATTCAGGCATTTTGAAATTATTCTGAAGATGAACCAGACTTGTGGAGGTCCACAATTTATTTTCTGAGGTCTTGGCTGATTTCTTTTGATTTTCCCATGACGTTAAGCAAAGAGGCACTGAGTTAAAAAGGTCCACAGGTACACCTCCAATTCAGTACACCTCCTTTCAGAAGTCAATTGGCAAATTGTATAAAGGCTTGAAATCAATTTCTGGAATTTTCCAAACTTCTTAATGGCACAGTTAACTAGGTGTATGTAAAGTTCTGACCAACTGGAATTGTGATGGTCAATTAAAAGTGAAACAATCTGTCTGTAAACTATTGTTTTAATAATTGCTTGTCATGCACATAGTAGATGTCCTAAACGACTTGCCAAAACTGTAGTTTGCTAATATTAAATCTGTGGAGTGGTTAAAAAATGAGTTTAAATTACTTTAACCGTATATACACCGGTTAGCCACAACATTAAAACCACCTGCCTAATATTGTGTAGGTCCCCCTCGTGCCACCAAAACAGTGCCAACCCACATCTCTGAATAGTATTCTGAGATTAAATTCTTCTCACCACAATTGTACAGAGCGGTTATCTGAGTTACCGTAGACTTTTGTCTGTTTGAACCAGTCGGGCCATTATAGAAATACTCAAATACACAAACCAGCCTGTCTAGTACCAACAATCATATATGCGATTTTCTAATCAGCCAATCGTGTGGCAGCTGTGCATAAAATCATTCAGATACAGGTCAGGAGCAGCAGTGAATATTCACAACAACCATCAGAATGAGGAAAAATGTGATCTCCGTGATTTGGACATTGGCATAATTGTTGGTACCAGATGGGCTGGTTTGAGTATTTCTGTAATAGCTGATCTCCTGGGATTTTCACACACCACAGTCTCTAGAATTTATTCCGAATGGTGCCAAAAACATCCAGTGAGTGTCAGTTCTGTGTATGGAAATGCCTTGTTGATGAGGGAGGTCAACAGAGAATGGCCAGACTGGTTTGAACTTCCAAAGTCTACGGTAATTCAAATAACCGTTCTGTAAAATTGTGGTGAGAAGAATAGCATCTCAGAATTTTGGTATTGGAGCAACCCTACTTTGTAGCCAGTGGAGATTTAGCGAACTACTCTGGTCACTAGAAAGCAAGCTACACATTATCTGCAAATGGCAACAGGAGTTCACTTTGTCATCTTGGTTATCTCTTATCTAGTTGTCTCAGTGTTATCTCTGTTTTCAAAAAACAGTTTGGGAATTCGAGCAGACCTGTCACAACTTACCTTTTATCTTGCTGAATTGAATGCAATGATTGTCTCCCGAATGAGCGGACATGTTGTCCGTGGCAGTTTCGCTGCCACTTTTCTCCCACATGTTTTAGACTACACAAATGGAAACCATCTCCAACCAACAATCCCTCTGCATTTTCATGGAACCCAAAATACTTCCACTCTACTGAATTAACTGTGGTAGTAGTTAATTTTTTTTTATAATTTTTTCTAAATAACATTTATAATAACTAAACACTACATGGTAAATGGTAAATTGTCTGCACTTTTTAACCTTAACGGTATTCAAAGTGCTTTACACTGTGACTCATTCACCCATTCACACACACATTCATACACCAATGGCGGCAGAGTTGCCATGCAAGGTGCTAGCCTGCCATTGGGAGGAACTTGGGG
The DNA here is from genome assembly GCF_025860055.1 of Xyrauchen texanus. Classification (NCBI taxonomy): domain Eukaryota; kingdom Metazoa; phylum Chordata; class Actinopteri; order Cypriniformes; family Catostomidae; genus Xyrauchen; species Xyrauchen texanus. The sequence continues at coordinate 10,480,577 of NC_068314.1, forward strand.
TTCAGTGTCTTGCCCAAGGACACTTCGGCATGTGGAGTCGTGTGGGCTGGGATTCGAACCACCAACCCTGCGATTTAGTGGCCGACCCGCTCTACCAACTGAGCCCCAGATACATATATTGTAGCCAGTGACACACTGGCTGATAAATTACCAAAACCACCAGCAGTAATAGGAAAGAATAAACAAACAATATATATATTTAGTAATTATGATGTTGCTATGAAGTTGTGAAAGTTGTTAAAACTAGTGTGGATTAAGTGCACTGAGCTTTGGTATGTTTTAGATATGGGACAGTTTTGAACATTTACGTCATGTCATGTGCACGTGCATTCAAGTGGCCAAGACTGCAAGTGTGTGTATTGGGACAGGGCCTATCTCTCAAAATGATGGACATCATTTTCAAAATGTGGAAATGAGCGGAATAAATTTAGGTTAACAAATTTAGGTTAACATAGTCTACCTGGCTAATTTGTACCCAATGTTAACCAATCTGGTGTCTTTCAGAAGGACACATGGATGCTAAGCACAGCCATTTAACAGGACATATTCAACAATTAAATAGGCTAAATATCTATAACATCATATCCCACAAAACTACTAAAGAAATTTTAAAAAAAGGGAGGCCTGGTTATGCTGACTACCACCCCTGGAGTCACGAGTTCGAATACAGGGCATGCTGAGTGACTCCAGTCAGGTCTCCTAAGCAACCAAATTGGTGTGGTTGCTAGGGAGGGTAGAGTCACATGGGGTAACCACCTCGTGGTTGCTGTAATGTGGTTTACTCTTGGTGGGGCTTGTGGTGAGTTGTGCGTGGATGCCGCGGAGAATAGCCTCCACACGTGCCATGTTTTCACTGTAACACGCTCAACAAGCCATGTGACTATGATGAGATTGACTATCTCTGACACAGAGGCAAATTGAGTCACTATGCCAGTATGAGGACTTGGAGTGCATTGGGAATTGGGCATTCCAAATTGGGGAGAAAAAGAGGGGAAAAAAAAAAAAGTGAAGTCATTTTTATTTGTATAGCGCCTTTCACAACACACATCGTTTCAAAGCAGCTTCACAGAAGATCAGTCATTAACAGAACATAACAACTGTAATATCTATAATGTCTGTCATCATTGTGTAGTTTGATAAGTAAAAATAATCACTTTATTTGTTTAAAAATAATTAAATAACAATTGTATTTATAACCCCAGTGAGCAAGCTGAAGATGACTGGTAAGGAACACAAAATCCACAAGATGTTGGTTAATGGAGAAAAATAACCTTGGGACAAAACCAGGCTCACTGTGGAGGACAGTTCCCCTCTGGCTAACATCATGAATATAATGACAATATTACTTCTGTATAGTGCAAGTCATGGTTTAAAATCATTCAACTAAGTGTTAAGGGTCAGTGTTTAAACAATGATTTTGTATGAACTAAGATTAATGACTAATGTCTTTTGAAGTCCATCCTTAACAGCAGAAGTTCACATAGATGCAATTGTCCTTGTTAGTTGGCTGATGAAGACTTTTGTTGGCAATTCATTGATAGTCTATGTATTCTAATGCAAGAGTGTAGTCCATCATTAGAACGTGGTGATGCAGGCAGAGATAATTTCGGTGAGGTCTATCTTAAGTCCAAGGTTCAGGCAATGGAAAATTAAGTATCCAATGTCTTTGGAGTTGGCATCAGTGCATCCTCTGAAGTCCATCGTAATAGACTGAAGTGATGTTTGGCTGGCACCGGCTGCTATTAGTCATCACACAGCAACACGAAGCAGGAATTGAGCTGGATCCAGCCGGTTCTGGTGACCTCCGTATTGGAGTCCTGAGGTCGAGACAGGGAAACAAATAAAATTATGTTAGCATAGATGCTATTTCAATTTATTGCAGATTTATAGATCATGATCACTGTTTCTGGTTCCGGCAGACCTAACGCAGCTTAATTGTGTGTTGCAGGATGAATTGGGTGTATGCCTGGCTAAATAGATGAGTCTTTAGTCTAGACTTAAACTGAGTTTGTCTGCATCTCGAACAGTGTACGGGAGACTATTCCATAGTTTAGGAGCCAAATATGAAAAGAATCAACCTCCTTTTTGATATTCTAGGAACTAGGAACTTTTTGGAATCATAATGAACGTGATGGAATATAGCGTGACAGAAGGCCACTTAAGTACTGTGGAGCTAGACCATTCATAGCTTTGTACGTAGTTAACCGAATTTTGAAATGAATATGAAATTTAACAGGTAGCCAATGTAATGATGATAAAATGGGGCTAATATGATCATATTTCTTGGTTCTCGTCAGCACTCTGGCTGCTGCATTTTGAACCAATTGAAGTTAATTGATCTTGCTGGCCATCCGCCCAGTAATGCATTACAATAATCTAGTCTTGACATCATGAACGCATGAATTTGTTTTTCAGCATCAGCAACAGAGCATGTGTCGTAATTTAGCAATATTTCTTAGGTGGAAGAATACTGTTCTACAAACATTGGTAATTTGATTTTCAAATATAACACCTAAGTTGTTCTTCGCTGTTGAAGATGATGTAACTGTACATCCATCGAGAGTCAGATTATATTTTAGTGACTTATTTTTAGCGTTTTTTTTTTTTTTTTTTTGGTCCAACAATTAGTACCTCTGATTTGCCAATCTTTTATTTCATAGATACACTGCTAATTTGGCGAATTGTGAAATTATATCAGGTTTTGAAGAAATATAAAGTTGGGTATCGTCAGCATAACAGTGGAAACTTATTCCATGATTCCTGATAATATCTCCCAGGGGGAAGCATAAACATGGAGAAAAGCAGAGGCCCTAGAACTGATCCCTGTAGCTCTCCATACTTTTGTTAGGTTTGGCAATTCCTCGTTTACATAGACAAAGTGGTAGCTGTCTGTTAATAGAACCTAAACCATTCTAATGCAACTCCACAAAGGCCAAAATAATTCTCTAGCCTATTCAAGAGAATGTCGTGATCTATCGTGTCGAATGCAGCATTAAGATCTAGAAGCACTAGAAGAGAAATACAGCCACGATCAGATGATAAGAGCAAGTCATTTGTAACTCATAAGTGCATTCTCTGTACTGTGAGGCCTAAATCCTGGCTGAAATTGTTCATGTATACTATTTCTCTGTAGAAATGAACATATATGGGAGGATACTACTTTTTCTAGTATTTTCGACATAAATGGGAGATTTGAAATCGGTCTATAATTAGCCAGTTCTCCAAGATCAAGTTGTGGCTTAAGCGGTTTGATAACTGCCATTTTAAGTTTCTTGGGACGTGTCCTAAGGATAGCAATGAGTTAATAATATTAAAAAGAGGTTCTGAGATTACAGGAGATACCTCTTTTAAGAGCTTAGTTGGTATTGGATCTAACAAACATGCCTTGTTGATGAGGGAGGTCAACAGAGAATGGCCAGACTGGTTTGAACTTCCAAAGTCTACGGTAATTCAAATAACCGTTCTGTAAAATTGTGGTGAGAAGAATAGCATCTCAGAATTTTGGTATTGGAGCAACCCTACTTTGTAGCCAGTGGAGATTTAGCGAACTACTCTGGTCACTAGAAAGCAAGCTACACATTATCTGCAAATGGCAACAGGAGTTCACTTTGTCATCTTGGTTATCTCTTATCTAGTTGTCTCAGTGTTATCTCTGTTTTCAAAAAACAGTTTGGGAATTCGAGCAGACCTGTCACAACTTACCTTTTATCTTGCTGAATTGAATGCAATGATTGTCTCCCGAGTGAGCGGACATGTTGTCCGCTCATACGCATTTCCAAACACATCTGTGCACATGGTCGCCATGGAGATCTGATGTAAACAATACTACAGCTCAAGAAAACTGAGGTGATCTTCCTGTTTGAGGTATGTATTATTACATATTACTATAATATCTGGAATTGTGTCTTTGTATACTTATTTATCATAAGTCATATTTATAGGTATTTGGTGCTCATTACATCTAGCTAAAGTTACCTAGGAACAGTTTTCTAACCACAGTTAGCTATCTATGTTAGCTAAGCTATTAAGCTTAACATCAACAATATTCTAGAGTGGACAATGTCATATTCAGAGTATAGATGTCTCATGTTTATTGAGAGTAGCATTGTAGTTGTTACAGTAAATTAACATTTTAAATACATGTATATTTGCAAGCACAGCTAGCTACTCTGGTAGTGATGTAACGGTAAGTTATGATGAAGTTAGACTTTGTACAGCTAAAATTTGAGGCTTATGCAAGAATGGTTTATCATAATTGAGTGATATTAAGTATAGTAAGATATGATTTTAAACACTTTCCTTGAGCTTGTATCCTTTTCATTTGCAGGCACTGCACAACACAGCCCACCCCAGGATCCAGCTCTCCTAAGATGCTGCCTTCACCAACTGGTCCCTGCCAGAATAGCAGTCGCAGCCTGGTCTTTGGTCTGGGCCCCAGCATCACCAGTGAGGATGGCATCATCACCGGCGCCAAACTGCCAACTGGTCGTCAGATCTTACGCTGCATGCTTGCCATGAAACCTGGTGCAAATGGAGCATTGTCGCAGTTCGAGGCAGCCAAGGTTGTCCTGGAGCAGGTGCGGCCATTTTACAAGAAAGCCGACATCCCAGTGGTGAGTGACAAGCGTGCGTGCCACAAGGTGGTAGACTTAGTCAATGCTAACAACAAGCTGCGGAAAATCTCCCAGGCCAAGCGCTCCAGTGAGACTACAGCGAAACAATTGGACTTGATGCCACATTTCCGCTGTGGCCTCCAAATGTTGAAAAGCTGATTGATAACCCAGAAGACCTAGCTTTCTTGGCCAGCATGAAGACTGACAGAGTGGCCACATTTGGTGTATTGGACAAAAAGCTGCAGCTCAAGGTGAATCGTCGAGAGGAGCGTCAAGCTGCCGCAGCAGCCAGGCAGTCCCGCTGTGAAAAGGAGCTGGAGGAGATGACTGCAATGTCCAGCTTGGAGTCGGAGAGTGATGGGGAGTCAGAGGAGGATACCAACACAGTCTATCAACCATCTGAGGGCGAACCATCCCACAAGCATAAGAAGACTGGAACAAACGTCTTCATTCCACATGACATCCTTAGCCGACCAAGTGTCGTGTCACTGGCTACAAGGTTGAAGATGTCACCAATGCAACAGGCTGCCTTCACACGTGGCCTTGTTGCAGAGTCAGGCGGTGAATGTACACATCTCTCTGCATCTTACGCAACAGCTGACCGAGCAAGACGCCAAGTGCTGGAGACAATCAGTGAGGAACAGCACAAGCAGTGGACACCACCTCCATTGTGCACCCTACACTGGGACAGCAAGTTAACTCCGATGCTCAGCAATGTGTGCCAGTTGGAGGAGCGTCTTACAGTAGTGGTTGGAGATGCAGAGGCTGAAACTGCTTGGTGTCCCGCGTATAAGAAGCAGACCAATGAAGCATTTGGAGTGATCATTGCCCGGTTGGCATGCAAGTTGCTGCAGGACTGGTGCTGCGCTGACCAGGTTGTCAACATGGCATTTGACACCACTGCGTCAAACACCGGCCATCTCACAGCAGCCTGCATTGCCATACAGCTCTCACTGGGCCGACCACTGCTTTGGTCTGGGTGCCGGCACCACATTGGTGAGGTCCTCCTGAACCAGGTTTTCACAGACCTGAAGGTGGAGTCATCACGCTCACCAGAGGTTACCTTGTTCACACGTGCGTTCAAAAAAAGTGAGGTCAATATATGTGCAATGAATGTGGTCAATGACTGTGCTGAGCGTGGCGTCAAGCTCACATCCGACTTCGTCGCAGTGGCAAGGAAGGAGCAGCACCTGCAGAATGTGCTGCAGGCAGTTGAACATGACCGCAACCAACAGCCTAACCTTCGCCGCTGCAAACGCAAGCTAATCCCTGAATAGGACCGTTACTCTTGGGTGGCGGGTGGGGAAACATATCTGGGGGGAGACGCACTGGCTAGGTTCAGAGTTCAGGTTCAATTTCCTCTCTCTGTCTCCCTGGTGATGTTGCTCAGTGGAGCAGAATCTGGCACAGACTGAGCAATTAAGTTTGAAGTTTAGTTAGTGTCAGCTCTTACCATTAGGCCCTGTTAGTTGCCGGTGAGTTAGCCACTAGAGAGGGTTTGTTCTTTTAAGTGTGTCAGTATCGCCCCTTGTGTTTAACAATAAAGTCATTAAACTTTATATGTGTGTCCGACATCTATCACTGCTGCACAAAAATCAGGGTAAGGCCACGTGAACGTTCCATTGACCTCCATTCATTTTGTCTATAGGACAAATTAATGGAAAATCTTGAAAGTTGAATTCTGAGAAATGCCCAAGTTGCCCAAAGGGCAAACAAACAACTTTTACTTTGATAACCCTATAGAACATGTTACTGTATAAAAGTTCACTGTACTCAACATTTCCAGGTCATCCGTTTGGCAATTAGACTAAAAATTGCACATTTTTCAAAATTTCGCAAAAGTTCATGTGTTAGGTGGCACCCCTAAATCTCAATGGAATTCCTCAAAACTTTGCAAAAGTCATTTTTATGTTAATTGGAACAAAATGCAATGCCAGCCAAATTGATATTTTGAAATTAAAATTTCCCATTCAAATTTGGTGCACAGCCATTTTCGGATCTCTCCAGAGATGTTCAATCTGGTTCAAGTCTGGGCTCTGGCTGGACATTCACAGAGTTGTCGCTTAGCCACTCCTTTGTTATCTTGGCTGTGTCCTTAGGATCGTTGTCCTGTTGAACCTTCGCCCCAGTCTGAGATTCAGAGCACTCTGGAGCAGGTTTTCATCAAGGATGTCTCTGTACATTGCTGCATTCATCTTTTCCTCAATTCTGACTAGTCTCCCAGTTCCTGCTTCTGAAAAACATCCCCACAGCATGATGCTGCCACCACCATGCTTCACTGTAGGGATGGTGTGTGTATGTATATATATATATATATATATATATATATATATATATATATATATATATATATATATATATATACATACATATATATACATATATATATATATATATATATATATATATATATATATATATATATATATATACATATACATATACATACATACTGTAGGTGATGAGCAGTGCCTGGTTTCCTCCAGACATGACGCTTGGTATTCAGGCAAAAGATTTCAATCTTTGTTTCATCAGACCTTACATAGACAGGTGTGTGCCTTTACAAATCATGTCCAATCAACTGAATTTACCACAGGTGGACTCCAATCAAGTTGTAGAAACATCTCAAGGATGATCAGTGGATGCACCTGACCTCAATTTTGAGTGTCATGGTAAAGGCTGTGAATACTTATGTATATGTCATTTTTTAAACTTTATACATTTGCAAAGATTTCAAACTAACTACTTTCACATTGTCATTATGGTGTATTGTTTGAAGAATTTTTAGGAAAATAATGAATTTAATCAATTTTGGAATTAGGTTGTAACATAACAAAATGTGGAAAAAAGCGCTGTGAATTCGTTCAACATGCACTGTATAGCTGACGGTGTCATATTAAGCATTATTAGTTCAGAAGACTTAAATGTATATCCTGTCCTCTGTGTAACACCAAAAACGTTATTGTAAATTGTTGCAACATCTCCTCGACCCTTCAGATGAGGCTCATGTTTATAACAATAACGTGGGGGAGTAGATTCATTTAAACTAATATATTAATTCGGTTTAAGCAAGGTTTCAGTCAAACGGAGCGCATCCAAACTATAATCTGTAATTATTTAATTTACAATTAATGCTTTGGTAGATAGACATCTAATGTTTAGTTGCCCTATCTTTATATGATGTTTATCTTTAATTTGTTTGTTTTGTTCAATTTTGACCTAAATAAAAAAAAATCTAAATTATTTTGTGAGTGTTTGGTAGTTTGGGGAACACATAGTCCCTAAATGATATCTAGGTGATATAGTCTCTTTGTGTTGCACTTGTGTGACATCTCAAGGCAACTAGCAGATGTTCGGATTAACCAGTTTGTCTGCTTCTTGACCTGGGCCCTAGTTAGTCAAATACTATCATTATTAATACTATGAGCCAAATTACTAGAGGAGAGTGGCACCTTCCCTGGAGGGATGGAGTCAGTCTCTCTTTAGCAGGTCAGGTCTACCCCATAGACTCTTCCAGTTGTCTATAAATTCTATGCTATTCTCAGGACACCACTCAGACACCCAGCCGTTCAGTGACACTAATCTACTTTAAACCTCATCACCATGATGAGCAGGGAGGGCACCAGAGCTTATTACAATGTCTGACATTGTTTTTGCAAATTCACACATCTCTTTTTCATTATCTTTACTGATCTCCGATTGTTGAAGCCAGACATCGTTAGTGCCGACATAAATAACAATTTTAGAAAATGTACTTTGCATTGAGCCTTGATTTTTGCTGCACAGTTACACTGGACTCTGCGGCTCTGGGTGTAGAAATCAAAATTAATCAGGAGATAATAGAAAATAAACAAAAGCAAATAAAAAATGCAAGTTGAGCCTACAATACACTACAATCTGCATAAACACAAATCAACTAAAAAGAATTAATAAATAAACTGCATTGCTTTTGCGCGCGGCGTGTGTGTGTGTGTGTGTATGTATGTATGTGTGTGTATATATATATATATATATATATATATATATAGGGAGTACAACATTAACTGGTCAGGACCACGATCTCTGATAAACATAAGAAAATGCACATGACTGCCCGCCGTTTTCGTTGAACCAACAATTTACCTAATTCGAAATTGCATCGCCACAACAGTGGAAGTTGAGAATTAGGCTACAACGTGCTGTACAACACTCAGCATTTCTTATACAAGAATGTATTAGCAAAGGAAAAGGTGTGGGATACAGTTGCTTCAGTAGATTTGTGAAGATTTTAAGTTTGTTTTAATTTATTGTAATGTCTGTCATGCCTTTTTGTCTTACAATATTGTTTACCTAACAGTTTTTACAGTTATATGAAAGAAAAAAATGCTGTTGTTTTAATATTATATTTCATAATCATAATTTATGGGCTGTCGGGCTGGATACAAACTCTTGACGGAGGAACACAGTTTTTGTTCTCAAGAACCCAATACTGTGTGGGTTATTGCCATGGTCTGTCTGTAATTTATTTATCATTGTGGTCGTGTAAATGTTGTTCAGTTCATGTACAAACAACTTCATGAAGACCAAATTTGGTATATTTATCAATTACCCCCTCTCAAAAAAATTCTTATGGCCTTATTTAATCAAATGTTTAGTGTAAGAGCCTAGAAATAACTATTCTCTGCACAGAGCCACAGCTGTGATCAGAGAAGAGACAGCCAATGTGAAATCCCAACCCTACTTCAATGCATATGCCACGCTCATGAAGGGTATTGTGAAACCGGTGTTATTGTCCGTTCGACTACTGAATGTGTGAATGTGCAACGATGTGCTGCAATGTATTGTGTATTAAATGGAAAAACAGAGTTGGGAATTGGTCTGTGCAGTCCATTTCTTATTCTTCATTTCCAGTCGCCAGTCATACACACATACATCAAAGTATGCATTGACGCACAAGTGAGTGTGGACATTTACGCCAAGTAATTTTTTTTTAATAAATCCTGATGTAGGTTTTGGAATATGCGTATGCATCTTTCAATGACTGTTTCAGTGTTATGCAATGTTTATAATCAGGCACCAGATGTTGAGGTCACATGCTATAAACTGCATATCTTTCATTTTTACTGTCTTCATTCTGTGCTTATGCTTATATCTATCATTTACTGAAGGATTCATGAGCAAATGGAGATGTCTCTACCTGAGAACGTTATATAATTTAATTAGAAGTTTTACATTTTCAAACGTCTAACTTGTCATTTTTCCACAGCAAATGCTAAACTATGATCCCAACAAGAGAATCTCAGCCAAGAATGCACTTCTTCATCGCTTCTTCCGTGACGTCACCATGCCAGTGCCCCATTTACGCCTGTGAGATACCATCCGTGAGTGTTTCGACACCCCAGGACTGAGTGTTGGGTCCACCTTTTTCTGAGAATTAATCAGTTGCTAAGTTGTTCTTCAGTTTTATAATCGATGAGCTGTTGTACCTTTCCTCAAGTCTTTCTGGTTTGTTTTTAATCTATCCGCTGTAAAATTGTCATGTTATTGAAATACTGTAGTGCTAGTAGTAAGCATTTAATTAACTTTGACATTGTTTTCCCAAAATTATCTGGAGGAATGTAGATGTGCATTATAGAATATTTTCACTTATAGAAGATTGTATTTCTCAAGTCATTCTTGTTTGGAGAACACATCCCTTGGTTAGACAGAGTTAAATTTGTTTAATTGTCTTGGTCAAATCCCATGATTCATAAAATATGGAATTCTCTGTTTACCAGCCTTATGTATGTAATATTATTTTCGACAGCCAAACTCTTTCCTTTTCCAAGTACTAATGAATGTTTTTAAACCTAAGGTGTTTTGACAGTTTTTACAAATTTGAAGAACCTTACTGTGAAATATTATAATTTTTTTTCATAAACTAGTTTTTTCTACAACTTCCATTGAATTCAAGTCATGTATCATGTTTGGGAATTATTGCTTCCTCATTCTATTCTTTGAACTAACTTCTAGGGAAAACAGCTAGTCAGTTGAGATTGTTCAGCTTTCACATGGAGCCCGTCAAGTCCATTTTATTTGTATAGCACCTTTCACAACACACGTCGTTTCAAAGCAGCTTTAAAGAAGATTATGCATTAACAGAAGATAAAACTGTAATGTTTATAATGTCGATGAGTCATCATTGTATAATTAGATAAAATAAAATTTTGAATCTTGTTTAAAAATAAGTAATTAAATAAGTAATTAAATAATAATTGTATGTAGAACCCCAGTGAGCAAGCAGAAGGCGACTGTGGCAAGGAACACAAAACTCCATAAGATGATGGTTAATGGGAGAAACCAGACTCACTGTGGGGGCCAGTTCCCCTCTGGCTAACGTTATGAATATAATGCCAATATTACTTATGCATAGTGCAAGTCATGGTTTAAAATTATTTAACTAAGTGGTAAGGGACAGTGTTTAAACCTTGATTTTATATGAACTGTAAGATTAATGACCAATCACTTTGAAGTTCATCCTGGATTAACTGCAGAAGTTAACATGGATGCAATTGTCCTTGTTAATTGGCTGATGAAGGCTTTTGTTTGCAATTGATAGTCTATGTATTCCATTTCAAGAGCATAGTCCATCAATAGACCGAGGTGATGCAGGCAGAGATCGGTGAGGTGCATCGCAGTTCAACCTGGCTGGTGAGGTTCGGTGTGGTCCATCCTAAATCCAAGTTTCAGACAATGGCATATGAAGTATCCCATGTTTTATGGTTGGAGTTCGCATCAGTTCATCCTCTGAAGTCCATCATAATAGACAGAAGTGATGTTTCGCTGGCACAGGCAGCATTTAGTCATCACAGGGACACGTAGCAGTTGAGTCCAACACGAAGCAGGAATGGAGCTGATCCAACCGGTTCTGATGACCTCAGGATAGCAGTCCCGAGGTTGAGAGAGGGAAACAAATAAAATAATATAAGCATAGATGTAATGCAATTTATTGCAGAGTTATCATGATCAAAGTTTCTGGTTCCGGCAGACTAAACTAAAGCGGCCTAATTGTGGGTTGAAGGATAAATTAGGTGTATGCCTGGCTAAATAGATGAGTCTTTAGTCTAGACTTAAACTGAGGGAGTGTGTCTGCATCTCAAACAGTGTTAGGGAGACTATTCCTTAGTTTAGAAGCCAAATATGAAAAGGATCTACCTCTTTTGTGGATTTTGATATTCTAAGAAATATTAACAGGCCAGAATTTTGAGATCGTAATGAATGTGATGGAATATAGCGTGATGGGTCACCTTAAGGACTGCGGGCCTAGACCATTCAAAGCTTTGTATGTAGTTAACAATTTTAAAATGAATATGAAATTTAACAGGTAGCCAATGTAACGATGATATAATGTGGCTAATATGATCATATTTCTTGGTTCTCGTTAGCTTAGTAAGTTTATTTATTGATCTTGCTGGACATCCTCCCAGTAATGCATAACAATAATGTAGTCTTGACGTCATGAACGCATGAATTACTTTTTCGCATCAGCAACAGAGAGCAATATTTCTTAGGTGGAAGAATGCGGTTCTACAAACTTTTGTAATTTCATTTTCAAAGGGCAGATTGGTATCAAATATAACACCTAAGTTCTTTGCTGTTGAAGATGATGTAACGGTACATCCATCGAGTCAAATTATATTTTAGCGGCTTATTTTTTATTTTTATTTTTTTTTTTTTAGAGTTTTTTGGTCCAATTATTAGTACCTCTGTTTTGTCAGAATTGAGTAGAAGGACATTTCTGGCCATACTGTCTTTTATTTAATTGATACACTGCTAATTTTGAGAATTGTATAATCTCATCAGGTTTTGAAGAAATATTAAGTTGTGTATCGTCGGCATAGCAGTGGAAACTTCTTCCACGATTCCTGATAATATCTCCCAGGGTAAGCATGTACAAGGAGAAAAGCAGAGGCCCTAAAACTGATCCCTGTGACACTCCATATTTTACTTTTGTTTGGTTTGACAATTCCTCATTTATATAGACAAAGTGGTAGCGGTATGCTAAATATGACCTAAACCATGCTAATGCAACTCCACTAATGCCAACATAATTCTCTAGCCTATTCAAGAGAATGTCGTGATTTATCGTGTCGAATGCAGCATTAAGATCTAAAAGCACTAGAAGTGAAATGCAGCCACGATTAGATAATAAGAGCAAGTAATTTGTAACTCTTATAAGTGCAGTCTCCATACTGTGATGAGACCTAAATCCTGACTGAAATTCTTCGTATATACTATTTCTCTGTATAAATGAACATTTTTGGGAGGATACTATCTTTTCTAGTATTTTCGACATAAACGGGAGATTTGAAATCAGTCTATAATTAGCCAGTTCTCCAGGATCAATTTGTGGCTTCTTAATAAGCTGTTTGATAACTACCATTTTAAAGTTTCTTGGGACATGTCCTAAGGATAGCAAGGAGTTAATAATATTAAGAAGAGGTTCTGAGATTACAAGAGATACCTCTTTTAAGAGCTTAGTTGGTATCGGATCTAACAAACATGTGGCTTTTGATGTTTCAATAAGTTTTGTTAGCTCTTAATGACCTATGACAGAAAAGGATTGAAGTTGCATGTGAGAAATTATTAGACACTGTTTTCTGCGGTGCTCTGACAGATGATTGCATAATTCCAATTTTATTTCTGATGATTTCAGTTTTATCATTAAAGAAATTCATGAAGTCATTACTCATGTGCTGCAACGAAATATCTGGTTCCGTTGAGGCTTTATTCCTAACTGATTTATCCACAGTACTGAATAAACACCTAGGATTGTTGTGGTTGTTTTCTATGCGTTTGCTAAAATATGCTGACCTGGCAGCTTTTAGTGCCTGTGAGTAGCTACAGACGCTATCCTTCCAGGCACCATACTTTATACTTCAAATGTTTTATTCTTCCACAGGCGCTCCATTTTCCGAGCTGCTCTCTTGAGCATGAGTGTGATCATTGTACCATGGTACAGGGCTTATTTCTTTAATTTTCTTTAAACGAAGTGGGGCGACACTATCAAGAGTGCTATTTTTTGATAATTCATTAAGTTCTGGGCTTTGGGGTTTATTGAGTGTATGAGATAGATCTGGAAGATTATTATTGAAGCTATCTTTAGTGGTCGAAAGAATAGTTCTACCTGAAAGATAGTGTGGTGTAGATTGAGGAACATTAGCAGATTGCAGCATACAAGAGACGAGGTAATGATCTGAGATGTCAGCACTCTGCTGCAGAATTTCTATGTTATCAACATCAACTCCATATGACAGAATTAAATCTAGCATATGATTATGGAGTTTAGTTGGTCCTGTTACATTTTGTCTGACTCCAAGAGAGAGTATCGATAAATGCCAATCCCAATGTATCATTTTCATTATCTATGTGAACGTTGAAGTCATCAACAAACAGTCTATCTACAGTTACTACAAGATCTGATAAAAATGTGCAAATTCACCAAGGAAATCGGAATAAGGCCCGGGTGATCTATACACTGTAGCAAGGGTAAAAGACGACATTGTTTTTTTTATTTATGTCTGATGGCGTCACATTAAGCATTATTAGTTCAAAAGACTTAAATTTATATCCTGTCCTCAGTAACACCAAAAACTTCACTGTAAATTGTAGCAACACCACTTCCTCGACCCTTCAGACGAGGCTCATGTTTATAACAATAACCTGGGGGAGTAGATTCATTTAAACTAATATATTCATCCGATTTAAGCCAGGTTTCAGTCAAACAGAGTACATCCAAACAATGATCTGTAATATCATTAATAATTAGTGCTTTGGTAGAAAGAGATCTAATGTTTAGTAGCCCTTATATGATGTTTATCTTTAAATTTCTATTAAATTTCATAAAACGATTAATGTAAGAGAATAAGAATAAGCAATGCTAAGCAGGCTACAAACACTTGTGCAGCTTGCCCTCAGCAACAGGAAGTCCAGTGATGTCAGCCTGAGGGGGGACAGGGTTCCAAGAGGTATGTTGGAATTGTTAACTTTAACCAGTTTACTCAGCCTCACACTCCAAGAGCAGTGTATCATTTCCCCACACACTATATATACACACAGACTAGACCTATATCAAGTAAAAAATTTAAGTGCCCTACAAATCTGCACCCAAATATTCACAATTCACACTGGCCTGCCCTTTTATACAGTTTTTTTTTTTTTTCAGCTCTCTTGTGCATCCGTCATTTAGCAGCTGATGCTTGAGTTTAGTATGAGCATGTGCAGGGAAGTGCATTTTTACTAGTACTCAACTTACTACGTTACATATGTATAAACCTTCAAAAACCTATTAATCAGAAATGTAAATCGTATTCTACATTTCTGTGAGCGATGCGCTAAAATTATCGCTCCTGCTTATAATTGACAAAGCTGTCAACGTTGCAATTTGCAAGTGCTCGAGGCTGGAGCGGTCTTTTGGTGCCTTTCAAATCGTGGTGCTTCCTTATTTTACATTTCTTTTTGTCAATAATTGTAAAGCTAACAGAACTATTAATCTGCAGTTACATCTCCATCTCTCTAGATCTGACATATATCTAGCACATTTTCTCAGCCATCTGAATGTCAATTTAAATTTTTTGTAATAATATACAAAACAATAATAATATACATAATATATATTATTTACGTGACAAGTTTTGACTTACTCAGAGGTGGGTTTAGTAGCCAAAAACTATACTTTTTTTTTTTTTAAGAAAGTATCTAATTAAAAGAGTACTCAAGATGTGAGTAACTTGTTACTTGCACAAATTACATAATAGATGTTATCCCTCTGAGGTCGACGGACACGTCCTGTGTACCTGTTTTTCGTCATTACAACGGAAACAACATAAAATTCTCTGTCATTTTGGGGCATACAGATAAGTGTAAGACATCATTAGAGACTATAAAGGGTATTCTTTTATTTGTGTATACTCACAATAACAAAACCTTGTGTTTTTGTAAAATATAGAAAATAAAAAGGGTGCGTTTTCAGACGTCTTTGTCTCCGCGAGCATATTTCTGCAACATGTCATAAAAATGAACTGAAACTCTGCGAATACTATCACACAAACATGAAACATATATCTAAAGAAAGCTTAAAATGTCTAATTCAAATTTAAAACAAATATTCTCCTTCAATGTATTCTGTTTGAAACAAAGCGATGTACAATTTTGCCTGGCTCAGCTAATTATCCCAAATTTTATCACATCCACGGGCAGAGGGTGCTAATCATACGGAAATGTGCAGAGGCGATCAATGCAAATGGTAAACGCCCCAACAGTGTCTTAAAAAGCATCAAGTTCATTCACTTTTCTGCACGTTTGGAAGATGGCATGATACACAGGTGAGGAAGAGTCCACATTTTCCTCAGAAGAAGAGCAGGACTCCGATGACCATTTGCATTTTGAAGAGAGACTTGATCCAGCCAAGTATACTATTTCGGATGAGTAAGTCATTTTGTTTTACTTACATTAGTTGACATGATTTTTTATATAAACGTACATATTTTACTAGTGGGACTATTTCCAGACTTTTCAGCCAGGTTTCAGAGTATTTAAATTTGAAATATTTCCTAATAGGCAAGTTATAGTTAAATTTAAATGCTGTTTTGGATAAATCAGGTATTTAAATTATATGCTGTATGATATGTAATATGATATAAAAATAATATTAATGTTTAGATTATATTTTAACTTGTTTATGCTGCCTCATTATCATCAATGAAGCACGTGCTTGTAAATGTGTCAAATGTGATGTAAATATGCCCATATTAGAAAATCAGCATATTAGAATGCTTTCTGAAGGATCATGTGGCACTGAAGACTGCAGTAATGATGCTGAAAATTAAGCTTTGATCACAAATTGCATTTCACAATATATTCAAATAGAAAACTGTTCTTTTAAATTGTAAAAAGAGTTCACAATATCATTGTTTTTACTGTATTTTGGATCAAATAAATACAGTCTTGGTGAGCAGAAGAGACTTCTTTTAATTGGTAGTGTAGGTCTAAAAGTAAGTGAAGTCTTTATGTAAAGAAAATGTATAGTCAGATTACTTTTAACTTAAAACTTGATTATGATCATTAAGACTCCTTTCATTCTCTTTCTGTCACATTCCTCAGTGATAGGCCAAAGGGAGGGGTCTTTGTCTCCTCAGGTGTGAATCACATCAATATTCATGATCATCCATGCCTCCTCGCATATGACCTTTCTAACACTAAAAGTGTCTTACAAAAGTTAAATGACTATATTGTTTTGTATGAATGAGTTATCAGGATGGTTTTCACATAAATTTGGAGCAAAAACTCAAGGCTGCAAGATCCAGTTCTCAAAAGTCTTGTGGACAAATGTTTCGTATGTGTTATACGGCCTTATTTCAATTACTTAAATGTTTTGTTGTTTAAATGTTTGTTTTTCAAAAACCATGCATAAATGTTATTTTCTCAAAAATACAAACATATACACATGTGTTGCTCACATATTATTGTAGCCCAGTTTGTGCTGAATACAGTGTTATCAGACTTTATCCATTAATATGTTTTTAAGCAACTGAAAAAAAGCACAAATGTCAAGGCATATCAAAACTTCTCCAGGGCCCAAAACACCCTCAGACCCCAGAGGGTTAACATACCTCAGTAACAGCATAGGTAAATTGCTTAATATGAGAATATGTCCCACGGTGCCAGAGGAACTCTCAGACATTTACAGTAGCCTGGAGCGCCATCTGGTGGTGTTGGAGCAGACAGCGGGTTTTTAAACCACCAGTAGATTGTTTGCTCTTGCAGCTAAGCACTGAGGTGCTTATCAATCCTTTTTTCATGTAATTTCACTTGGTTTTTTAATTCTTTTCAGTGTTTTTCATAACTTATACATTTATATTTCAGTGCATAGTAATTTACTTTTAATCATAAATGCATACACAAATGATTCTAATTTTACTTGATTAAACATAGGACACTATAACTTGAGTGTTTAAAAGAAGTGGACTTAAGTAAAAACTTAAACAATAATGAGTAATAACTTCAGGAAAGGATAACAAAATAACAAACGTAACATTTCTACCTACTCCATCCAAACTAAAGTACTATTTAATTTGATTATAAAAGAAAATATAATAAGTATACTATCTCCCTTGCAATCCAAAACCAGGAGAAAAGTTGAAAATAAAAGAGGCTCCCCTTCCCTACCACTCTTGTGTAGCTCTAGGGCGTCACTAGAATTCATCCAGAATTGGAATTCATCCCATTCTTTTTTCAATCCAGCACCTATGGGTACATAGTGGCCCCAATGTGTATTCCAGATGGTTTTATGGATACATTGACCATCTGTTTAGCTGCAACATTGGCCATCATTGATCTGAGAAAATGTATAACAGAACAGTAACACAAAAACAGCAACACCTGTAGCTATCATTTTTCCCACTTTAAGTAGCCATTCTTTCCAGGATCCAAAAAGGTTATCAAACCAATTTCCAAAGTTTTGATCTTATCCTGCGTTGGCAGTTACTACTTCTCTTAAGTTTTCAATTTCTTCATTGCTACTATAAAATAGCCATCAGGTGCTGTATTATTGGGAATATAAGTGCTACAGTCAGCACCAAACATTACACAGACACCTCCCTTTTATCCCTTTTTAATTAATAAATCTCTGCTGATTGTAATTTATGTAATTTATCCACTCTATTTTTGTATGGATAAACCCAATAAAAATGCAGACTCAAAGCCTGATTTTATTTCATGCCTAACCTTGAATTCCTGAGGTATCCCTCTAGGTTGTCCATTTGCATCTAGATTAACATTAGGGTCTGATGTATGTGCTCTTTTTGCTTTGTTTGCTCTGGTCAATTGTTCTTGGTTGAGTCTAGAATTCAGGTTCCTGGTTGTCCCATGTTAACATGGTTACTTCTTGGACTAAAATTACTCTAGTTCCTGTCCACTTTTTTGATATGACTCTCAATTGTTTTCCTCTGCAAAGCCAAAAGTAATCTGCTATGGCTTCTGTTTGTTCACCATATATAATTATCACAGGGGAAGATAAAGTCTGTTTGTCGCAATTTATAAGGCAGTTCCCCGTAAGTCTGCCCACACATCTTGGAGTTTTAATTACGGTGAAATGTTTCTATATTGTTGCTTTTGCATATAAACTCACCTAAAGGATTATTAGGAACACCATACTAATACTGTATTTGACCCCCTTTCGCCTTCAGAACTGCCTTAATTCTACGTGGCATTGATTCAACAAGGTGCTGAAAGCATTCTTTAGAAATGTTGGCCCATATTGATAGGATAGCATCTTGCAGTTGATGGAGATTTGTGGGATGCACATCCAGGGCACGAAGCTCCCGTTCCACCACATCCCAAAGATGCTCTATTGGGTTGAGATCTGGTGACTGTGGGGGCCATTTTAGTACAGTGAACTCATTGTCATGTTCAAGAAACAATGCTCAGGTAGGCCGTGGCATTTAAACAATGCCCAATTGGCACTAAGGGGCCTAAAGTGTGCCAAGAAAACATCCCCACACCATTACAACACCAGCCTGCACAGTGGTAACAAGGCATGATGGATCCATGTTCTCATTCTGTTTACGCCAAATTCTGACTCTACCATCTGAATGTCTCAACAGAAATCGAGACTCATCAGACCAGGCAACATTTTTCCAGTCTTCAACTGTCCAATTTTGGTGAGCTCTTGCAAATTGTAGCCTCTTTTTCCTATTTGTAGTGGAGATGAGTGGTACCCGGTGGGGTCTTCTGCTGTTGTAGCCCATCCGCCTCAAGGTTGTGCGTGTTGTGGCTTCACAAATGCTTTGCTGCATACCTCGGTTGTAATGAGTGGTTATTTCAGGCAAAGTTGCTCTTCTATCAGCTTGAATCAGTCGGCCCATTCTCCTCTGACCTCTAGCATCAACAAGGCATTTTCGCCCACAGGACTGCCGCATACTGGATGTTTTTCCCTTTTCACACCATTCTTTGTAAACCCTAGAAATGGTTGTGCGTGAAAATCCCACTAACTGAGGAGATTGTGAAATACTCAGACCGGCCCGTCTGGCACCAACAACCATGCCACGCTCAAAATTGCTTAAATCACCTTTCTTTCCCATTCTGACATTCAGTTTGGAGTTCAGGAGATTGTCTTGACCAGGACCACACCCCTAAATGCATTGAAGCAACTGCCATGTGATTGGTTGGTTAGATAATTGCATTAATGAGAAATTGAACAGGTGTTCCTAATAATCCTTTAGGTGAGTGTACTTGCTCATTAAACTTAATCATACTCTCCTGATTATACATATTTTCTCCCAGGTGCCACATTACCGCACAATTTCCTCTAGACTTAGTTCGATTTTTGGCCAGCAAACAGGCCTCAGTTTATGCTTTTAATTCAGCCAATTGTGCGGAGCATGGTTGTTCACAAAGCTGAACCACAATTAGGACAACATTTTTGTCTTCCCTCCTGACAATAGCATACCCAGCATGACTTACCAGATGATCTCTAAAACATGACCCATCAACAAAATAATCTGCCTCTGCATCATTGATTGGTGTTGATTCCAAGTTTGGTCTTAGACATGTAAAAGCTAGAGAATCCACAATACATTCATGAAGTGTCCCTTCTCCTTCTAGGTAATGTAATTAGCTGGAATTACTGTTGCACATCTCCTTATGGTAACATCTGGATAAGTTAACAGTGTTGAGTGTGTCAAACATCTTGCTTGAGTTGAAACAAATCGTCCTTTTTCTAGTAATTCTGTACTGGGTAGCCCATGGTCACAGAAGAGGCTTTGCAATAAGCATAATACACTGCTGCAAGCCCTTGATAACACGGTGGATAGCCTTGCACCACATTGTCGAATTTAGCACTATAATAGGCTATTGGTTGTTTCTTCCACTGCAAGTCTACTGCATTAAAACTGCTGATGCATATACATCATAACTATATACAAATGGAACAGTTTTGTATAGTCTGGGGTTGCCAAATCAAGTGCTGTCTGAAGTTTTCAAGGACTCAAAGGCCATCACAGCATCAGTATCACATGTCAACCTCCCTCAGCCAATTTCACAAGTACCTTAATAGAATCTTGATAACACTGTTCTATTGTTGTTGAACAAATTATTAGGTAATCTACGTACTGTATTAATGTGCTATCAATTCTGAGATCTTCCAAGTCGCTTATCAGTACTTGGTTGAAAACATGATGTGAGGGCTTGAATCTCTGGGGCATTCTAGTGTATGTATACTGTTTACCTTGGTAGGTGAATGAGAAAAGGTGTCTGCTTCTGCTAGAGGGATGCTGAAAAATGCAGAACACTGATCAATTACAGTGAAATAATTGGCAGCAGGAGAAACATTAGTCAGCAGCGTATGTGTGTTTGGCACTTCTGCAGGCCAGTCTTCCACTACTTCATTAACTACTCCTAAATCATGCACTGTTAGGCACACCTTCCTTGGTCTAGGGGTATGGGAAGGTGTGCCTACAATGAAATTCAGAAATTGGCATGCTTGGTTCACCAAGCTGTACTTCAATGTATTTCCCCATTTGTTCACGGTTTCCATCACATCTTTCCCTAAGTCTCCTAACCAGTATACGTTTGCTTGTGGTTCTTGGAGTTTTTTTTTGGCTCTATACACCACCACAATGGATTTGAAATGAAACGAACAAGATGTGCTTTAACTGCAGACTTTCAGCTTTAATTTGAGGGTATTTACATCCAAATCAGGTGAACGGTGTCGGAATTACAACAGTTTGTATATGTGCCTCCCACTTTTTAAGGGACCAAAAGTAATGGGACAGATTAACAATCATAAATCAAACTTTCACTTTTTAATACTTGGTTGCAAATCCTTTGCAGTCAATTACAGCCTGAAGTCTGGAAAGCATAGACATCACCAGACGCTGGGTTTCATCCCTGGTGATGCTCTGCCAGGCCTCTACTGCAACTGTCTTCAGTTCCTGCTTGTTCTTGGGGCATTTTCCCTTCAGTTTTTTCTTCAGCAAGTGAAATGCATGCTCAATCGGATTCAGGTCAGGTGATTGACTTGGCCATTGGATAACATTCCACTTCTTTCCGTTAAAAAACTCTTTGGTTGCTTTCGCAGTATGCTTCGGGTCATTGTCCATCTGTACTGTGAAGCGCCGTCCAATGAGTTCTGAAGCATTTGGCTGAATATGAGCAGATAATATTGCCCGAAACACTTCAGAATGCATCCTGCTGCTTTTGTCAGCAGTCACATTATCAATAAATACAAGAGAACCAGTTCCATTGGCAGCCATACATGCCCACGCCATGACACTACCACCACCATGCTTCACTAATGAGGTGGTTTGCTTTGGATCATGAGGAGTTCCTTTCCTTCTCCATATTCTTCTCTTCCCATCACTCTGGTACAAGTTGATCTTTTTCTCATCTGTCCATAGGATGTTGTTCCAGAACTGTGAAGGCTTTTTTAGATGTTGTTTGGCAAACTCTAATCTGGCCTTCCTGTTTTTGAGGCTCACCAATGGTTTACATCTTGTGGTGAACCCTTTGTATTCACTCTGGTGAAGTCTTCTCTTGATTGTTGACTTTGACACACATACACCTACCTCCTGGAGAGTGTTCTTGATCTGGCCAACTGTTGTGAAGGGTGTTTTCTTCACCAGGGAAAGAATTCTTCGGTCATCCACCACAGTTGTTTTCCGTGGTCTTCCGGGTCTTTTGGTCTTGCTGAGCTCACCGGTGCGTTCTTTCTTTTTAAGAATGTTCCAAACAGTTGATTTGGCCACACCTAATGTTTTTGCTATCTCTCTGATGGGTTTGTTTTGATTTTTCAGCCTAATGATGGTTTGCTTCACTGATAGTGACAGCTCTTTGGATCTCATATTGAGAGTTGACAGCAAAAGATTCCAAATGCAAATAGCACACTTGAAATGAACTCTGGACCTTTTATCTGCTCCTTGTAAATGGGATAATGAGGGAATAACACACACCTGGTCATGGAACAGCTGAGCAGCCAATTGTCCCATTACTTTTGGTCCCTTAAAAAGTGGGAGGCACATATACAAACTGTTGTAATTCCTACACCGTTCACCTGATTTGGATGTAAATACCCTCAAATTAAAGCTGAAAGTCTGCAGTTAAAGCACATCTTGTTCGTTTCATTTCAAATCCATTGTGGTGGTGTATAGAGCCAAAAAGATTAGAATTGTGTCGATGTCCCAATATTTATGGACCTGACTGTATTCCTTCTGGAGAGCACCATACATATAAGTTAATTTTACATATAGCATCTCTTCTTAAGTAAGTTAACCGTCATTGGAATTAGCTGCGTTAATTCCGAGAATCCTACTGTCTTTACATATTTTCCAGACTTTGGGAGGTGTGAGGCATAATTTGGATATATAGTGAACGTAGCTCCAGTACCTAGCATAACTGTTGTTATTTTGCCCTCTATTTTAACCTACAGCATAGGTTCTTGATCAGCATCAGATGAGATCATTGAAAGCTGACCCCTCCCTGTAGGATTCTCACCGGGGAGGGGTCAGCTTCCACTGGCAACAAGTATACCAGGCTCAAGCACAAGGTCCAATTAATGACCATGTGCTTGAGCCTGGTATCCTTGTTGCCATTGATCATTGTTTGTGTTTACTGGTTAGACATTCAGCCATGAATTTATAGGGCAAACTTTCTTGTTGTATCCTGGTTGATTGTACCACCAACATATTCCTGGGAGGCCATAGTTTCTTGGGCCATTATTCTCTCTTCCTCTTCCTCCTTGGGGTGGTCGGTTCCAGTTTCGGTTACTTGGTTGTTCTGGTTTCATATAGATTATCATTGGTGCTGGCGGTTGCATTGCAATAAAATGTGGGCACCAGATTATGATTTACAGGTGCAGGTGACATTGATACACCATGGGCAGCTGGCATGGGCACATTTACAGAAGCCATAGGCATAGGTGTATTTTCTTTCACAGCCGCTTGAATCTTTTTCTTCTTTCCAGTTAACTCTTCAAGTTGTAACTGGGCTAGCCTTCTCTGTATTGTTCCACAGCATGAGCTACATATTCACAGAACTCTCTTTGTGTTTTGGAGTTCAATCCCACAACATCTTCCAGTTTATCCTTGACTAGTGTTGGCATAGCATCCACTATGGCAGTTCTGAACAATGCTGACATCACTGTATCTTTTTCCGGATCTCTTTCCATTTCTTGCTTCCATCTTATTAGTTCTCGCTGATTCTAGGCATTGGGATTCTCTGTCTCACCTATTGGTTCTCCCTTCAATGATTTTGAGTCCATCCGTGTTGGATATTCTTTTCTAAGGGCTGTCCATATTCTGGTGTCACACCTATCCAATGGAACTCCATCCAATCCCGCAACAGAAATGTTCCTGCCATTTTTCTTCTACTACTTTGATCAATTTTCCTGCCCCCTCATATATGTCTGGAAGGCAAGCCGTCAATCCATCAAGGTCTTGATTGACCCATGGCACATCCTGTTCATGATTTCCTTTTATTAAAACAGGGTACTGCTTTGGACTATCACCAAATGTTTCCATGTCTATGAGATCTTCATTGCTGGATTGACTCATGGAGCTCTGCTCCTCATCATCTTTTTCATGCAGGTACCTGTTATTTGGGTAGTCTTTAGTCAGGTCCGTATTACTTGTGGCTCTTATCAATCTTCCTGTTTCACTTCTTTCCCAGTTTAGTTTTCATTTGGGTAAATCTTCAATCAGTAAATTGCCTGACACCCTTTTGTATTCTTTTTTTAGTGTGTCCTGGCTGAGCTTTTGGTGTTAAGAATGTTTGTTTTTCTTCAGATTCATCCTTCTCTCTTGACTTCCTATCTTCGGTTTTCATTCATTCTTGTTGAAATCAGTCTACTATTTCATTCAATTCTCTCTCAGGTATGAGCTCTTCCCTTGTCATATCTTCATTTTGTCTAGCTGTTACTTCTGTTAGAATCTGTAGCATTTCCTGACGAGTATACAATCTTCATTCACCTATTTGTATTTTTCCTCACTTCCTGTCTGCCTCCTTCCTGCATAGGTTAAAGTCTCCCTTTTTCTTTCTTCATTCCCTCTCTCTTTGTATGTCTTTCCTTATTTCTACTTTACCTATTATATCCACTACTCCTGATATGACAGGCATTTCACACTTCTCACTTTGTTCAAGAAGTGGAGCATATGGATGTGGCCTTTCTGTTTTTTTCTTCATTTTCACCACACAGTTCTCCTTTTTGCTGTCTTTTCACCTTTCAATCACTTTATTCCTTGGTTTTTGAAAAATTGCAATATTCCTTTCTCCCTATCTCTTTTCTTTCCGACTTCTGTCCTTTGTTTTTAGTCTTGTGATTTTTTTTATCTGTGCCTCCATTTCTCTGCACATAGCCATGTCAAATGTTCCTGCTACTAGTCATTTTGTGTTCAACCCTTTTGCCCTCTTTTCCCATTTTTATGATGTCCCTGCATATTGGAAACTCAGTGCACACTGGTGTTAGTGCCATTGTTGTTTATTACTATAGTGTAAATTATGCTAATTATTGTACCTCTCTAACCCCAGCTTGTGCTTATTAATGAGCTAATCTTCACCAGGCTGGTCAGATGTGGACCATTAAAAGTATCCAACCCCTGACTTCCCCTGGATGTTTGCTGGGTTAAGGACTTATTACTATTCTTTAAGGAATTATATTAGTTTTTCTCAACTATTTTAAAACAGCCTTTGTTTGTTTTCTATTCAATGGTCCTAGCCTGCATGAATTATTCTGTATCCAGATAATGTCTCCTCTCAGGGTAATTATATCGGTGCTCCAGGGCTCGTCCACAGCAAACCAATGGCCTGATGCAATTATCCCACCTGCCCAGTGCATAAAAGTGAGAGATGGGGTTAGTTGCACTTGACATCCTCCCAATCAAACCACGGTAACATTTAATTAATTTCTCTCTCAGTACTCCAGATGAAAAGGTTCAAGAAAGCTAATTAGGGCTTCTCTTTCTTCTTTGCGTAATATACTCCTCCCTCTTCTTTCTCTTTTTCCTTCTTTTTTGTCTTTGCACAAGTCATTAATTATTTACAAGGATTGGATACTTATACACTATTTATTATTTGCTAAATTGAATTACTAAATATCCCTCATTCTTACAAGGCCGTTTGCTTATTGTTTTTTATTTTTTGACCAAGTTTAGTTATTTTCTCTTACATCTTTTATTGTTTACAATGTTTAATTATTTGCTTATACTTCTCTTTATTATTTACAAGGTTTAATTGATTTGCTTATACATCTTTTATTGTTTACAAAGTCAAATTATTTGTTCATACATCTTTATTGTTCACAAAGTTTTGTTGGTAAATGTATTTATACATCACTCATTGGTTACAACGTTTTATTGCTAACTATGCTCATGCATCATTGTATTGTTTACAAAATGTTGTGACTAAAATATGCTAGTACATCACTATGTTGCTAAATATCCCTTGTTATACAAGGTTGATTGGTTACATATCATTTTATTGTTTACAGAATTTGATTACTACTATGCTTATACATTAATTTATTGTTTAAAAGTTGGTTAATACACATACTTAAATATCACTAAATTTACTAAATTGTATTGCTTCATATGCATATACATTATTAAGATTACAAAGTTTTATTACCTCATGTGCTTTTACATAACTAAGATTTTCTGCTACGTATCTCTTGTTTTCTAAGTGCTAATTACCAAACATGCTCTTCCCTTAATACTTTCTTTTTTCCAATATACTGTATCTCCACCCACAAGTGTCGTATTTCTTCTGGGGCTCTCATAACAATCTCTACTTCCAATACTACCACTGTCCCATTTGTTGTGTAGACTGGCATCAACTCTCCTTCAACATCACTATAATACAACACCTTACTTTTCCACTGCACTGATCGTATGTCTGTAGTGACATTTAGGACAACATTATTCAAGATTGTTGCTCCTCTCTGTCCTGACCTCTCTGAGGAAGTCCTGTAATAAGGAATTTCACTTCTAAGATAAGGGACATACACTAAGATAATAGGTATTGTTGCTGACCCTATCAATTGTTCCAGTTGGGAAGGGCTCAGTATGTACAATCCCTCCAATGGTTTTGCAAATGGTTCGACTGCTAAATACCTATTCACTATGTCTGTTCACTCTACCCACAGCCATTCACGTTCTACTCCCTTCAAATTTATGATCTTAGTCAGTTTTTTCAGTAACTCCTTTCCACCTTGTAATTCCTTTCTCTGACCCGTGTAATCTATGTACTCATTTAGGAGCGCATGTACTCCTTGGGAAAAAAGTTAGCGTAGAGCCCTGCTAAAGTAGAGAATTGAGTTCTAGATTTCAGGGGGCCTGAAATTTGCAGAGGTCGCATGATTGCCCAGAAGAAGGGCTCTAAGAGGAAGATTATGCAGAAGCAGCATATTTTGCCCAGAAGCAGGGCTCTAAAAGAAAGATTATGCAGAAGCAGATAAATGTTAGGTAGAGATAGCATAGACCTTCTTCTGGCCCCACTATGCTATCTCTACCTAACATTTATCTGCTTCTGCATAATCTTTCTTTTAGAGAAAAAAGATTTCAGGCCCCCTGAAATCTGGAACTCAATTCTCTACTTTAGCAGGGCTCTACGCTAACTTTTTTCCCAAGGAGTACATGCGCTCCTAAATGAAAATATGTAGGAGCACACAAAAACATTTAGGAGCACAGTGAAAATGTAATACAGAGTTTATTAACAAACAATTTATTACATACATATTTATACTGCATGTATGAGTGTGTGTACTAAGGGACACAAAGTGCATATAAATCTAACCATTCAAAATGAATACAATCTGAACAGCATAATAGACGGCCACCACTGGCCAAATTGATGCCCTACACGTGATATGAGCGTGAAGCGATTGTCAGTGTTCTGCAACTGCTTTCGGGTAACAAAATAACGTATAGCGAGCGAGTAAGGGCAGCCGGTGGACTTTCTGGTGCCATCCTAGGTAAGATGGTGCCCCCCCTAGGGAGTTGATGCCCTACGCAAACTGCGTAGTATGCATGTAGGTAGCGGCGGTACTGATAATAGAATATTGCACCATATCAAAAAAATAAAAATAATTTGCAAAACTGCAGCATCCCACAAATTGAAATAAATGTAAAAAAGAAGGATCCTATTTCACGTGTGCATTTAAAGTATAACTTTTCAATGTATATAAACAAAGTGCATATAAATGTAACAATTCAAATACAATCTGAACAACATAAGTTGGCTCCGCCCTCCCTCAGGCATCTTTTGTTCATTGGTTGACACTGCGTGTGTGATTGACAGGAACAACAGGTGATGCTTTTAGTCTGAGCAGACAGTCAGAACTAATGTGTGTGCTTGAGCATTGAGGCCTATATTATTTAATTTGTTTTTTCGTTATTTTTAAATCTTTTGATTATTCGTATCTTAATTTGTTTTTAAATATTTTTATAAATAGATTCTGATATGTGAGCCGGCTCCCAACATTCACCTACAAGAGCCAACCCATTCGCAAACGACCCATCACTATTTCAGATGCGTGTTTCCTGACACAAAGGACGAGATGCCCACCTGTTTCTGCCCTCTACAATATTTGCAGAACATGACGTTGTTTTCGAACTCTAGCCATGGGAACATTTTGAGCCAATTTGCCTCCACCGGTTCCAGTCGAAGTTGAAGTGACAGCTGGTGTCACGGTAGCTTTGCTCTCAGCATCCCTAATGTTAGCCGTCTTAGGGAAACCTTGTGAAGAGACTTCATTAGTTGAACCTTGCGAATCCCCCTCGCCAAATTCCTCTCTCTCCTCGTCTCTTTTTCGCTTAAAATAAAATGCGATGTCACCTATACCGATACTTTTTTCAATTGTTCACCTTTCTCTCTATGACTGGACGGTGTCATCACAGAAAACTCTACTGTGGTTGGCACAAGCCGCTTGTGGAATGTGGGTCTTGTAATTTTTAAACAATTATCTTAAAAAGGGGGGGGGGGTTACGTTTGTAATCTTTATTCGCACACTGTGCTCGTAAATAATTTTTTCGGTTCGCA
The DNA here is from genome assembly GCF_025860055.1 of Xyrauchen texanus. Taxonomy (NCBI): domain Eukaryota; kingdom Metazoa; phylum Chordata; class Actinopteri; order Cypriniformes; family Catostomidae; genus Xyrauchen; species Xyrauchen texanus. Next base: position 10,509,235 of record NC_068314.1, read on the forward strand.
CATATCTATTTTTAGGGGCAAATGTGAGTGAAATACTCTAGTAATGTAGAGCCCTGTTTAGCTAATTACTAGTTTTAATTAGATTTGGACGGGCAAGGCCTCAGTGTTACCACAGCCTAGGTCAAACCCTCACAGATTACACAAAACACACTTTTTAAGCAAAAAGCTTACCTCAGTGTTGGTGCCAGTGGTTTTTGTGCAGTCTATAGAGGCAATCCCATGTTGGATTCCCCTTTCTCGGCCTTTTGACCCGTCCCTTTGTGGCTGCCAAGAATATGTTGAGGAGAAAAGTCGAAGTTTGTTCACTATTTGCAAGAAATCTCTCAAGAGCCAGAGGTTGCAAATGTCAGAGGTATAGGTTTATTGAGCAACTAATAAACATGAGGTTCTGCCTTCCCAGTTCCATGCTTTCAGCTTTATACGTTTATGCTACCCTTTCTGAGCACATAAATCGTTCAATTTGGTTATCTTCAGCCAATGGACTTGCATCTTACATAATTTCAGCTCTCCACCAATATTTCCCAGGCCATCGGACTTCTTTCTATTTGTAGAAAACTAGCAAACTATCTAATAAAAAAAATAAATGAAAAAAAAATTCTAGAAACTACACATTCTTAAAACAGGATAATGAAATAAGCACACAAGGAGTCTTTAATATAATTAGCCATAATGATCCTCTTTCTTAATGACTGTGCTGCACGTACTGAGCATCTGTTTCCTGCTTCTGTATGTTGGCTTAGAATGTTACACACATATGCTTTTCTCATTACAATGGTTATGTCACATGTACACGTTTCTACTGATATAATATTTGTTAAAAAAAAAATTAAATGTACCATAGCAACACCTCTAAACTCAACAGGGCGTTATCTGAAACTAAGATGTTTCCAACTGAGCAATAGAAGACAGAAGAAATGAGGGACTTTATATATATATATATATATATATATATATATATATATATATATATATATATATATATAATCTATTCTAGAATAAATCTTATGGACTAATAAAAAAAATGTATAGTCCCTGCCAGATGTGTTCAAAAGTCACCAAATATCTGTAAGACCAAGATTTTTACACATCCTGTGAAGTGTAAATGTTGCTCTAGGGGGATTCCACACTTTTGCTTCACTATGATCAAGGACCAGGGGTGGAAAGAGTACTGGAAAATCAAAAGTACTGTTACTTCCCAAATAATGTAGTGTGAGTAGAGTAAAAGTAGCTGTCCTATAAACTACTCTAGTAAGAGTAAAAGAGTAGCTCATTTAAAAGTAGTAGGCCATCTACCGTCCCCCGGCAGATGGCCGTGGCTGCTCCGTTGGGGTGTGCGGTAGTGGCGAGAACTCTACTACGGCATATCCCTCCTCCTTCCCGGGTTTCGGGACCAGTGTAAAGTGATCAATGGAAAGGAGGTGGCGAGAACCGGCATTTCAATATAAATAATAGTTTAATGATAAACTTAAAAGACAACATAAACACACACATGACGGACATGTCCGTTAACGATCTCTCTCTCCCGCACAATCCTCTGGAGTCGACCTTTATCCCTCACGGAGGCTTAATTAGCCTAATACGGGACCGGGTGTGTAGGATCACGACCTGGCCCCGCCTTCTGCCCTGCCACAAGGATAAATATAGAAAACTACTCAAAAGTTTGATCAAGGACATCACTCTTTTTTCAGATAAACACCCAAATCATTTTATTGCCCAGCCCTATTGATAACATTGCATTAATCTCTCACAGCTGCCCAGTAATCTCAGTGATAGTTTAATTACAGGTTACATTATAGACACACAGAATCTAGTAAGCAGAAATATTAAATTATGTTTCTTCAAATTAGAGGCAGGATTAATGCTGATATGTGTCTTGAGCAAGTTAAACTCACTTGACACTATCAAGCAATTGGACTTTTTCCACTGCGAAAAGCCCTTCAAGGTGTGGCTGAGATGTTCAACTGTAAACTATGCTTGAGGTATTCTCCAGATCCATAACAGATGGCGCCAATTATACAGCTGCTGTTCAAGTGTTTTAATTATTTGATTGGATGAGAGTCACGAGACTCTCCCTAGCCAATCATGTTGATAAAAATTTAATCAGGACAGGGAAGTAGCGAACACAGACAGTGGGAAAACAGTGCAGTAAAAGTACAGTTACAGCACTTAAAATATACGTGAGTATTTGTAATTTGTTACTTTACACCCCTGTCAAGGACTGAGTCCATCAAAAGATTAGCCTCCTCCCAATATTATATAACGTGGGTGCCAGCGGCTTGCAACATCCCTTCAAGATCTATAAAAAAGCCCTGATAATCCGCGTTAGGTGCAAAAATATTATCCAAAATCAAACTTTGTCCCTGAATTTCTGCTAAAACAATAATCTGATCTTTAATCTCTTTGAGATTTTTGAATTGTAGATGCTTATTTATCGGTGTAATGACTCCCCTGCTCTTACTTGATCCAGCACTAAAGAAAACATGCCCACCTCATATCTCAGGCTTCCTGCAGGTAGAGATGCGTTTCTTGAAGAACTATATCATATTTCTTTCGTTTAAAAGAAATAACCTTCCTTCTTTTTATGGGGTGCCCCAACCCATTCACATTCCACGTGGAGAGAGACAATCCTCTCATATTAACATTAGAAAAAATGTATTGTGTGTTAAAAATAAAATTATAAAGATGACATTCCAACATTAGTGCCACAGTCAAACCCCGAACATTACCCAGAACCAAACAAACAGAAAAAAGAAAAATGTGCTCATTAACCTCACGCACTAAAGCGCCAGCAGACGTCCATCCCTCTAAACACAATAGGTCCATGTACACCTATGAGAGTCCCCGCGAAAATTTTGCCATGTCTCCCTTTCACCATATCTCAGCCTTCTTCTTGCTCAGGAATTCCAACAATTCAGACATGTTTCACCTATTATGATTCTCCAAATCCTCCAGTTATTCCCGAATGCGTTCCAAGTCTATCTTGGTCGCTAGCAGATAAGCAGCTAATTCCCTCTCTGATGACTCCAGATAATCAATCAATCTCTCGACGTCCCTGATTCTTGTAACCAACTCAGAGAATTTAGTTTTCATTGCAGTAATCAATCGACATATTACACTAAGATCCTTTAAGCCAGCAACAACTTTCTTCAGCATCGTAGACATGCTCCCCAGTTGCCGTTGAATTCTCCCGCCACACCTTCCAAACCGAGTCCCTGGTCTGCGGGCCCGTCCGAGGCACCAGCTTGAGCTCGTAAGTGTCTCTTAATTTTTTGAGATATTTTGAAAAAGATTTTGAATTATTTGCCAAGTTGACTTCAGATATGTAGCAGTGTATTGAATCTCACCGGTTTATGACATAAAATAATTAAAAACTAGCAAAGTGCACAGAGATCACCATTTACACGTCCGCTCCTCGCATGGCATCACGTGACTCCTTATTAAAGCTTAATTCAACATTAATATTACTATATATTACTTGCCTACATTATTGTTTAATAGGTAGACCGTTATGTTATTTGTTCTCACTGAACTTCATAATAGGTATTAGCATTCATATTCTATTAGTATAATAATATATTAGGTTTTATAGCTATATATCTGTAACGTTTGGCAGGAGGCAGCAGACGAGGAGTGTGGATCTACACGTGGGTTTATTAATCAAAAGTGAAAACAAGACAAACAGGAACAAAGGAAACAACCACGATGGGAAAACTGAAACTAAAACATGAAAACATCAGGGGTGAAACATCAGGGGTACACGAGCAGGATGAACACGGCAAGACAGGCATGACATCTACTTCTCAACATGAGCAAACAACGATCGAGCATCAGAGAGATACATCTTTTCAGTGAATCACTTGACTATCAGCATTGTAGGTGATTAAATGACAGCATGTCTAATTTTTATTTTCAGATAATAAAGCGATTACAATGAACAAGTCTGGAAATGTGTGCATTTATATGTACAGTACATTAATTAAAGGGATAACAAATAAAATCTCTGGAAGTTGCGTGGTGCCATGCGAGGGTCAGATGTGTGAATGGCGAGCTCAGCGCACTTTGCAAGTTTTTAATACTTTTTGTCAGGGGCGATTCTAGGGTCAGAACTTTAGGGGTGCTGAGCACCCAATGAGCCCCACTGCCACCACCCACCCTCTTTTCACACAAAAACAAAAAATATGTCTATTGAAAAATAACTTTATCATTTTAACATTGGTTCAACTAACTCCAAAATCCAGATTTATTTTTCTTTTTTTTGGAGACCTTTTCAGAGCACCAGCTTAATTGTGAGAGTTCACTCAGCTGGTTTTCCTGACCGTTAACTCCATGTCCCTCCTTTTGTATCAACAGTCATCAGATTGGTTAGATTAGATTCAACTTTATTGTCATTGAACAAAGTAACAGGTACTTGGACAACAAAATGTAATTCATCTTCTGTATATTATTTACAAAAAAATGGTTCTTGTAAGGCACTTTTTTGTGTGCCAAACTGAGTATGAGGGTATTGAGACAGCTTTAACTGTTTAGGACCAGTGTCCTTATCCCCTAAGTCTGAACAGCTCTCTTCTGTCTCTGCTGCTTTGGCTTGGTGGTCTCTATGTTGCACTCCCTCTGTCTCTTCATTTCTTTCACTAGTCAATTCCCTCTCATCCCTTATGGACTCTCCCTGTTGTTTTGCTCCTCCTTTATTATGAAAACATTTGGTGTAAAAATAATGTTACAAAAAGTAAATGTAATATAGGCTACTTAATGCCAATAAGTTAGTATAGGAGTATGAGTAGTTACTGTTTTGCTTGCCACTATTCACTATATGTCAATTTATTGTTGTTGTTTCCTCACCTGGTTCTTCCTGCATGCTCTCCCTTTCCCTTTCTCCTTCTCCATCTCCCTCTCTTTCCCTTTCTCCTTCTCCATCTCCCTCTCTTTCCCTTGGCACTAACAATCATACACAAATATATTGTAGGCAGGAGAGTTGAGGTCAGTTTTTCATGTCACAAAAATGTTATGGAGACAATTTACAGATTCTAAGGATATCAAAAGGCACACAGAGGCGTGCCATTTTAAATGTCTTTATTATTATTATTATTATTATTGGGCTTAGAAACTTTTTTAAATCACAAATTCCTTTCACAAGAGATTCTCCATTGTGGGTTTGAAATAAATAAAAAAATAAAAGCAGGAGATTGCCTAGATAAGTAATTTGATACAACAACAGATAGCTGGTTTGCATTATCTGTTACTTTAGCTTAACACTTTTCAGAAGAACAAAAAAAAAAAAAAAACAAGACAGAGGTCATTATGGACTGTCCCTAGTCTCTCACCTGAATCTGTCTTTTTTCTTTTAAAGAACTGTTGTATGTCCATTGCTCACTGGCAGGCCACACACACACACACACACACACACAGAGAGAGAGAGAGAGAGAGAGAGAGAGAGTAATGCTAGGAGTTCAGGAGTTAAGCCTGGTTCAGGTGAAATCCTCTGTGTGTGAGGAATGAATAAATACAGCAAAAGAAAAACATTAAACTTTCTTTTGTGTAGTTTGATAGTCAGCCACAACTGAAAAATAACAGATATAAATCTAGGAATGAATAACAATTCATTTAAAAAGCCACAGTGAGTCTTTTCACACATAGTGGTGGTATACAGTGATATGTTTGTTTTACTCTGGTCCAAACGCCAGGGCTTCATGTTTCCATGACGACTGACCAGAAAAGACGCACGTGATGTCATGTTTACATGACTCCCGATTGTTAAAATGAGTATCAAATTAACGATAAACTTTAACAACAGAGACACACGTACGCACTACACAGGTACGCAGTTTATTTGTCACGCTGCTGTTTTTGTTTCACGCTCTAGCAGTTAATAAACAGAACTGCATGCGTCTTGCGGAAGAACATTGTAACCGGCGCTACTTCTCTCCGTTTATGACTATAGACGAGTCGCCCAGGTCCTGTGCTACTCCACAGCGGCGGCGACCCTCTGGACTAAAATAGTCCGAAAATAAACACTTATTATAGGTGTACCATGGTGATTCAGGATACTGACTCCAATACTCACCGATATGGTTTCGGAATCGGAACAACTCTAGGTAAAAGGAAAGAAGTGTGAGACACAGCTTTGGAGCAACTTAGTTGATTCACAACACTACATAACGGGTTCTCCCCTCTGCGTGTGTTTCGCGCTGGATGACGGTCGTGCTGAGCGGTGCAGGTACAGAGGAGAAGTAGAAGAAGAGAAGAGGATGACACCATTTGCTAAGCGGGGGTGTTTTCATTTTCATCCTTAACACATACATTTTAAACCACAAACTACGGAGTATGTTTTGGACATTATTTAACCTTGTCAAAGACGAACAAAAATTTTAGAATAACAACATTTCTTACTCCAAGTTTTAGGGGTGCTAAGCTCCTTTTAGACTCGCCCTTGCTTTTTGTGTCACAAACCTGTGAGATTCGTTACACCCTGATCCATAACTGTTCTATTAACATAATATGTCAAATAATTCAAAATCCTCAGGCTCTGGAGACATTAAAAGACACTTATGTGCTCAAGCTGATACCCTAGACAGGGCTGCAGTCCGGGGACTCAGTTTGGATGGTGCGGCGGAAGAGATTCAGCATCAAATGTCGAGCATGTCGGCAATGCTGGCGAAGGTTGTAGCGGACTTGGAGGATTTTGCTGTAATACGTTGATTAATCACTTCCATGGAGAGGAAATTCTCTGTGATGGTTACAAGAATGGTGGATGTTGAGAAACAGATCAGTTATCTGGAGTCATCTGAGAGAGAATTAGCTGCTAACCCGCTAGTGACCAAGATAGATTTGAAATGCATTTGGGAAAAGTTGGAAGATTTAGAGAATCGTAGCCGGTGATTCCTTAGCATGAAGATGGTTGAGATATGGTGAAATTCCTTGACGAGATCTCAAAGAGTCCCGACTTTGAGATCTGCTGAGGGAGACAGGCCCCGATTAATTCTGGTCAAATTTCTGAGATCATCCGATAAAGATCTTGTGTTCTGTGAGGCGAGGAGTAAAGGAAGGCTTTCTTGGAAGAACCACAGCATTTTTATTTTCCCAGACTTTGCAAATTCAACGAGAGAAACGTGATCGATTCAAGGAGTGCAAGAAACTCCTCCATCAACAGAATGTCGCTTTTGCACTGATGTTCCCAGACAAATTGAGAATAGATACTAAGGATGGACGCAAAATATTTACATGCCCACAACAAGCGATGTCTTTCATAATATCAATGGACTAAGGAAGTCATGGCGTGTTTTTCACATTGCTCCCAAATTAGCTTGTCTCGCTGAACATACACTTGACCGTCTGAGGAAGCTGGGCACCTTTCTTGTTTCATTTGTGCTGGTCCTGCCAAGTGGCTGGAGTTTGTTTTGTGGAATAACTCTCCTTTGGGAAATTTGTGGATGAATCGGCTCGTTCTTTGTGCTCATGCCTATTGGCTGGAGTTTGTTTGTGGAGTTTTTTTGCAGGACATTGGAAGGATTAGGTTATCTGCTGCACTCATGAACAGCCGGCTCACTGAAGATTAGTTTAACTGCCCGAGGAAACTGAAGGTTTTTTCCCTCCTTTGTGTGCTGGTTCTGCCTAGCGGCTGGAGTTTGTTTTGTGGAGGAACACAACTTCGATTTAGTTTTGTGAATGAATCTACACATTCTTTGTTGGTTCTGCCCATTGACTGGAGTTTTTTTTTTATATAATATTTTTCTGTTATAAAAGCAATCAGAAGAGGAGGCATTGCAATCAAAAGGGAACAGTTGACCTTCTGATAGGACTGTAATATTTTTCCTGACATTGCACCTATCGCAGATTGGCACTGGTTCCGACATGAAAGCAGATCGTCATGGCCCTGTTCAAGCTGGCAAACTGGACCAAGTAGTGGCAGAAACTTTCTGTCTCAGTATAAGTAACATCAATCGATGTGTATATGCTGTGTCTGTTTAACCAAATTTTCATAGAAACGCCGGACTTGAGCAATCCGATGGCAAAGTTGTAGCGAGGGTTCTCGTAGGTGTACATGGACTGTTTGAGTTTAGAGGAATGGATGCCAGTTGGCGCTGTTGTGCACAGGGTTAATGCGCATGTTTTTCTTTTTCTGTTTGTTTGGTTTGGGAGGAAGTTCGGGGTTTGATTGTTGCACTAATGGGAAATGTGGTCTTTATAATTTTAATTTTGACACACAATCTGTTTTTGTGATTGTCAAATGTTAAATGTTAATATGTGTGGATTATCTCCATGTGGAATGTGAATGGTTTGGGGCACCCCATAAAAAGAAGGAAGGTTATTTATTTTCTTAAACGTAAGAAATATGATATAGTGTTTCTTCAAGAAATGCGTCATTCCCCGCAGAAAGCTGAAGAATTTGGGAAGATATAGGGTGGACATGTTTTGTTTAGTGCTGGATCAAGGAAGAGCAGGGGAGTCATTACATTAAGTAAACATCTACAATTCAAATGTCTCAAACTGATTAAAGAGAAATTAGTAAGAGTCATTATTGTTTTAGCAGAAATTCAGGGGCAAAGGTTGATTTTGGCTAATATTTACACACCTAAAGTTGATGATCAGGGCTTTTTTATAGATCTTGAAGGGATGTTGTAAGCCGCCGGGACCCCTCATGATATAATGTTTGGAGGAGACTTTAATCTTTTGATGGACTCAGTCCTTGATCATAGTGAAGCACAGAGATGGCAAAAGTACACACATCATTCACTTAAGTAGAAGAACAGATACTCATGTTTAAAAAGTATGGGCTCTAACATGTACAAGTAAAAAGTAGCCATTACTACTGCCTGTTTTAGTGTCATGCTGGTAACTGGACCTCACATCATATTAATACATTAATACAAAATAACTTACATTTAAAATTTTGGTAGCTAATGAATGTATCCTGGCTGAACAACCACCATGTAGAACACAAGCAGAGAAAAGAATAAGCTGACAAAAAAAAACTATTTGCCATCACCTAGGCCGTTGTGGAAACAACGGTGTAAAAAAGTTCTCTTGTCCTTGGAAACAACTAAAATTTATTATGATGCTTTAAAAATTACAAAAATGTCTTTCATCCACACCCAAATTATTTGCACACATGCATACATACAAATGTACTAATTTGTTTATCACGCCTAGGTGTGGTGGTGGCGTAGTGGGCTAAAACACATAACATTTAATCAGAAGGTCGCTGGTTCGATCCCCACGGCCACCACCATTGTGTCCTTGAGCAAGGCATTTAACTCCAGGTTGCTCCGGGGGGATTGTCTCTGTAATAAGTGCACTGTAAGTCGCTTTGGATAAAAGAATCTGCCAAATGTAAAATGTTTGTTTGTTATTTTATTGTTCATCTTTTCCCTAAAGATTATCTGTTTTGAAATATGTTATTGTCCTGTATGTTCTAACATATACCCATCTTTCCACTAAGAAACAGAAAATAAATTTTTAGTGCAAGCATCATTTACACTTCACCTGGTTTACAGGTTCTACAGCATATGGAAACTATCTGACAAAACCTGTCAGGTTTCAGATAATAGCTTAATTCTGGAGAAATGAAGAGCAGAGTATACGTTTCCATATAAAAAAAAATATATATTTCTTTAAATCAGTACTGCTCAAATTGGCGACATGACTGAGAACATTCCAGACACAGGCCTATTCACTGGCCTGAACAATTTGTCCTAAAGACTGAATATCAATTTGTGTGCCATTAGCACTAGCAACATGTGGCAACATCCCATATACAAAACTGAGAAACAAAATTGTAGGGAAGAATCCTTAGCCTCTCTAAAATCTGGGGAATAATAGGCAAGGCATACACTACATATCTAAGAGAGCCTTCTTTTTAGCCTCAAATTAGTGTGTGTGTGTGTGTGTGATTGTGTGTGTCTTCATCTTTTGAGGAATGTGAGGCCTCACCTTCATGCACTTCCATTTGTTGTTTCAAGTGGCTTTTGATATAGTCAAGACCTATGGAATACAAATGTATTAATAAATAATATGGCATCATATTGAAATCAATAATCTAAGTTCTGAAAACTGGGAATTTTTAACGCACTGCAGACAGCTGTAATGGCTTTTTCTCCTTGTACCCTCACAATTCTCTCGATCCTCTCCACAGCTAGGAAAAGGGAATTCCACCTAGTATCATTTGGCCTCAAGAGCAGGAGTTTGCCGTTTTCCTCAATTATCTCAGCTGTGGTGGATCTTGCGCTTTTGTTCCACAGACTTAAGCACTTTGAAAATGCTGAGTGGGAGTGCTGCTTGTAAGCTGAATTGGAATTGGCTTCCAAGACATCAACTGTAGACACCAGGTTGAGAAGGTGGCAGGCCCAGCAATAGTGTTTAGGCAGTTGATATTCCATGCCATATATCTCTCCAAGTGAGTGGCCTGCTTTCTCTAGAAGTGACAAGACGTATGTGCAAGAAACAGACAGACACACAAGACATAGAAAAGTAATTAAACTAACAGAATTACAATTCCATAAAAATAAACATTATGCACCCAGGGGTGATATAGATTATGGTCTTCTGATGGTGAATTTATTTTCCAATAAAAATGAGAGCTAGATAGCTAACCTTGCAAATGTATCTAGCTAGCAAAATTAACCCTCTGGAGCGACGAGTGCGCCGGCGCGTTCTGCTGGATTTTTCACTCATGACAGTGGAAACAACTTAAAATACAGGAATCCTTTTTGATGCCGACAATTTTGAACTTCTCCCTCATATGTGACCATATGTGATCAGGAATGTCTCTATTCTCAGTCATGTTGACATCCCTAACTCCCTCTGTCTCACCCATAACGTTAGCTATTCTTCTTGTTGCTTTCTGCCTTGCTCCGTGGTAGCTTCCTAGATTAGCCTGCGTCTGTAACTGCGTTTCCATCCTTGGATTTTTTGCGGCAAAAGTTTTAGCGCATTAAAATAAAGCTTATGGAAGGGCACATGATCGCTAAAATATCACAAATGTCGACTTTTTATAGCAATAAAATTGTCATTGACGCAAAAATATAGTGTCACATGACAGAGTTTGCCCCAATCTTTAGCCTGTGTTAATTATGACGACAGTATTGAAAGCCAATTTATTGTACGTGATTATGGATTGATCTTTACGGCATATAGAGCTGATCTGCAAACCTGACACTTCCAGGAGTGCCAACACACATATCTTGTGCACATTGAATGAATGGCCACTGTTTGCGATTTAATTTTGTCGCAGTATCCATCTGTTTATTTATTAAAGTTTTATTAAAAACTTTAAAACAAAATAATAGACGGCAGTCACGGAATTAGCCCACTGTACAAAAAGCATATAATTTCTGTGCACAAAGATGTTTTATATTAAGAATAAATACACAATACTAGGTGAAAAGCTTCAGCGTGCTTTTTTTTTTGTGAAAAAAAAAAAAAATCCCCTGTATAAAAAAATTAATTACCAAACAAACAAAAAAAGTTTTTTTTAGAAAAAGAATATATATATATATATATTCTTTTTCAAACTTAAATTAGCCTTACCCTGTTCTGTAGATGAAAACAGTCTGACAGCTGAATTACATTCTCAGAATGTTCTGCATTTTTTTCAAGACTATAAACTATCAGTCCAATGCGGAGTTCACTTTCAGAAAATGAGCTTTTGAACATTTTAAAACGTTTAAGTATTTTAAATCTAACCCTCTTTACTTTGGATCACATTTACTGCTTCTTCAGAAAATATGAATTTGCATTTGGAAGCTAAAATACATTTTAGATGATAATCAAGTTCAGTTGGTCATTAAAAGTTGCTGGAGAAATATGCGGAACCAGTGCCAACCTGCAATAGGTGCAACATCAGGACAAATATTACAGTCCTATCAGAAGGTCAACTGTTCCCTTTTGATTGCAATTCCTCCTCTTCTGATTGCTTTTATTTGTGAAATTAAAATGATATTAAACTGGCTAATTTCAATGAATTGTCTCAATACTCTCCCCATTTCACCAAAAAAATTAGGGACATCTGGGAGGCGAATTAGAGATAAACGCACATTTCTGAATGGAAACGGCTTCTGGGCAGATTTCATTGGTGCTGAACAGGAAGTTCTTGCCCCATTTCGCCATTGCAAAGCCTTTTTATCAAACGAATCGGAGAAGTTAAGTTGCCCCCCGTTGTCTCGCATTTGCAATTGGTGAGGACAAAAGTGTCCAGAGTGTTTAAATCTGACATTTATTTAAATGTTTCCTCGAGCATATGACTGAACCCCAAATTATCTATCAACAAGTCCTCTTTTTGCTAGTCAGAGTGTATTGTGAGAGATGTATAATACACTCGGTTACCAATGTATAATGTTGTTTGCGATATTTGGCAGTATGTTCTTTCTATACATTTGACTCTGAATCAAGTTTTTTTAATCTCTAAATATTTCAAATTATGCTTGTTTTTTGCCATAGTTATTTGTGCCCTTTTTCAGATGTTCTTGATTCAATTGTCTAATTCTTTATTATCAATGTATTGCTTGTAATCCTTTAATAAAAACAAATATTCAAGAGTAAGTTTAAAGTGTGTTCCTTTACCCTTTCAATCAATGCCATGACTTTTTTTTTTAATAATTAGTAAAACTGCATTTATAAGAAAAATATTGCGTCCTTTGATAGAAGTATGTCCCAAATGTACATTTTTATCGCTCATGCACCCTCATGGACTTGCTGACTTGGATCCATCGGTGTGCACTCGCTTACGTCACCAAAGTCTGCACTCAGAGGAAGGCCACAATGGCAGAGTGTGCGGGTAGCGTGCAAGATGGCGCCCTGATCACATGTACGTTTGTGAGGTCAGCAATCCCAAACTGTTTTATAGTAGTTATAACGAACTTAGAGGGTTTTTTTTAAAGAATTTCCGTTAATTAATGTTTTGAATTCTTGGAACAACAATAATGGGAGGATCTGAAAAGAGGAAAGGTGCGAAGAAGTCAAGGAAAACAGTGTCGGATACTCCTGCTAGAACTGCTCGCACAGGTGACGATAAACAAGCAGTTTATCCTGCATCCGGGGTATTGAAAGACAGTTTGCATGATTATTGTGAACAAATTGGTGAGTCTGAAATTATGCTGGTGGAGGAGGTGATTCCACCGCTTCCCGACACTCCGTGCAGTTCCCCGGCCGTTAAACTTCGAAGAACTGATAACGTAAACGCGGCAATTATTTCCACACAACTCTCTGAGCTCTCTCGGTGAAAAACATATCAGACGGTTTGGAAAAGTTGATTGGCGAAAACTCGCGGGTGATTAAAGACATGAAGGAAGAGATCTGTAGGAATACGGAACGAATCTCTGGAATGATGGAAACCATTGAGTTTGTTTGCAGCGAGGTTAAAAGTTTCGCCTGGCTCATCTAGAAGCCTACACACGCAGATGGAACCTGAGAATCCACGGAGTTCCAGAGAAAGAAAGAGAAAACGTCCGTCATGAGGTTATCAACGTGTGCCAACGTCTTCTACCACAATTTAAAGATAAATTCCCCGAAGTAGTTGATGTGGCACACCGACTTGGCCATGTCAATTCAAATAATAAAGCTCGTGGAATCATCTTCCAATTCACCTCGCGTTTTTACCGAGATGCTCTCTGGCGTGCCGCCAAGGCTGAGTTTCTGATTGAGAACGAACTGAAAATCACGGAAGATCTGGCACCGGCCGATAGAGCGAGGAGGATTACGCTTTGGCCCATAGTTGAAAAGGCCCGTAAAGAGAACAAAAGAGCTTTTTTCGTCGGTGGACGAGCATTTGTGGATGGTACGGAAATATTTCCTCCTGCTTAAAAGGTAACGGATCGGAATTCTGCTCTGTCTGATGCTACGCTGACTTGACCTTGGAACTGATATGTGTGTGAATTCTGGAACTTCCACTTTGAGCCAAAAATGCCATTACATTTTGATGAGGACTCATTTTGATGAGTAATTTTGATTTCACCTCAATTCTTTGCATCACCGTCAAAGTGGGCGTGGGACGGTGATGCGTCTATATAATAGCCTATAATTTTATTATTTTTTTTTTTCTTAAAAGGGGTTTTTTAGTTGTTGTTCCTCAATTGTACATATTTATTTTCTAGATAGATTAATGAATGGATTGTTGACCTCATCCCTTGCTTGTTCTGACCGGTTAGGTTCTCTGTCTCGGTGACTTAGTCCTTAAACTTGTTCATAGAACTAATTCTTTCTTCTATTATTGTTCTGTTCTTTTTCTTCTTTTCTTTATTCTTCTATGTCCTTATCTGTTATTTCTTTAAATTGTAGAGGGCTACGAAACATTCTTAAGCGTAAAGCAGTCTTTCTGTATCTTAAAAGTCTCAACACAGATTTTTGTTTTTTACAAGAATCTCATTCAACTTTACAAGATGTCAATTTATGGAGATCACAGTGGGGGTTGGAAATATGGATGTCTCATGGAAATGAATATTCTGCTGGAGTTTGTATTTTAAAAAATAATTTTTGTGGAAAGATTCTGGCTACTGATTGTGACATCAATGGTCACTACATTATACTTGCTTTTCAGTTTGCAAATATGACTTGTATTACTGCTAATATCTATGGATATAATTCACCAAAAGATAATAAGTTTTTTTAAATAAATTAGAAATGTGTATACGTCATATTTTATCTAAATTTCCAAATTCTTCCATAATATTCGGTGGTGATTTTAATGTTGTTTTGAATTGTACCTTGGATAGATGCCCCCAATTTACTAATGCTAATTCTGAGTATATATTATCCTTTATGCAAAAATTTTCTGTTGTTGATGTGTGGCGAGAAACCCATCCCTTGCAAAAAGTATTCACATGGAACAATAATTCCCTTTCTAGACAATCCCGTCTTGATTTTTGGTTGACCTCAGCAGAGTTATCAAATATAAAGACTGATATACTTCCCTCACTATTTTCTGACCATAAGGCCATTTCTATCTATATTCCATTTGTATCCGCTCCCTTGAGTAAAAGATCCTCATATTGGAAACTTAACACCTCAATTCTTCAACACAACGAAGTTCTTACTAAGATTGATAACTTAATTTCCTTTTATTGGCATAAAGCTAATAAGGAGAATATTTTTTGCATTAATTGGGAACTTCTTAAATACGAAATTGGGAAGTACTGTCGGAAATACAGTAGTTCGTTAGCAAAATTAAGAAAAAGTAATGAAAACCAGATTATGGCTAGAATTTCGGCATTATCATGTAAAAATGTAGGTGATCTTACAGACTCAGAAAAAATTGAGCTTGTTGATCAAAAACACAATTTAGAGGGTACAAATGCGCCTTCATCAGATCTCGCCGGAATTGGCTAGAGGAGGGTGAGCAGAGTTCTGCCTATTTTTTTAGGTTAGAAAGGCAGCGAGTTAAAAAATATATTCAGCAAATATGTATTGATGGGAATGTAACTGTTGAATTTAAGATAATTGCAGACTTTTGTGCTAAATTTTATAATGATTTATATTCTTCTAAATTTTGCCAGCAGTCCACCACGGAATTTTTTTGAGTCCTTATCTCACATAAAACAAATTAATAATGAAGATTGTAGTCTGTGTGATGCACCCATTAGTCTTTCAGAAATTCTTGATTCCATAAATAATTTAAAAAGTAACAAATCCCCAGGTACTGATGGGCTATCTGCAGAGCTTTATAAAGCATTTAGTCAAAAATTAGCACCTTTTTTACATAAAATGTTTTTAGAGAGTATTGAGAGAACCACGCTTCCTCCCTCTTTATGTCAAGGGCTAATAACCTTGATTCCCAAGCCCAATAAAGATCCCCTTCTATTAGAAAATTGCCGCCCGATCTCTTTATTGAATACCGATTATAAAATGATTGCCTTGATTTTAGCAAAGAGGCTAAAACTTATTCTTAATAATATAATAGATGAGTGCCAGTCAGGTTTTATGCATCAGAGACATATTTCTAATAATATACGCTTGATTTTTGACTTGTTGGATTCAGACCTTATTTCTACTGATAGTTTTATCCTCTTTCTTGACTATTATAAAGCATTTGATTGCTTAGAACACGAATTTATGTTACAAGGCCTGCACAGATTGGGTTTCGGTAATTTTTTTTGCAAATGTATTAAAATGCTTTACCGTAATGGTAATAGCTCTATCCGACTCAATAATGGCACCTGTCCTAGGTTTTTTTTAAAGCGTGGTGTAAGACAAGGTTGCCCCATTTCCCAATATCTTTTTCTAATAGCTACTCAATTTTTAAATTTACATATAAAAGAGAGCCCTGTGAAGGGAATTTCTATTGCTGGTACGGAAGTGTTTATTAGCCAACTGGCAGATGATACAGCATTGTTTCTAAGAGATGCCTCTCAGGTCCCAACTGCTTTAACCTCTCTTCAGTCTTTCTCTAATGCATCTGGCCTTTTGCTTAATATTAATAAATGCGAATTACTCCCAATTAAAAAATGTGCTGCAACCTCAGTCTCAAACATTGCCATCAAAGAAAGTGTCACCTATTTAGGAATAAAAATAATAAAAGATACTAAATTAAGATGTCAGATGAATTTTAGTTCAGTTGTGGAGAAAACACAAAAAAAATGTTACCTTTGGTTGTTAAGAGATCTATCTTCGAAAGGCAGAACTCTGCTTACTAAAGCAGAAGGGATTTCCCGCTTATCCTATGCTGCTCAGTCTTTATTTGTGGATAAATCTACTTGTAAGTTGATTAATGTAATGTTGCGCAAATGTTTTTGGAAAAATAAAACTCATTATATTAGAAAATCAGTTATTTTGAATTCTTATAATAAAGGTGGCTTAAATTTCATTGATTTTGATTCTCTTAACAATACCTTAAAAATTAATTGGCTTAAACGTTTCCTTCACAATCAATCTTCTATTTGGAGTATAATCCCAAGATATATTTTTTCTCAATTAGGAGGTATACATTTTCTTTTAATGTGCAATTATTCAATTAGTAAACTTCCTGTCAAACTTTCCAATTATCATCAGCAGATGCTTATGGCTTGGAAACTTATTTACAAGCATAATTTCTCGCCACACAATTTTTTAATTT
This sequence comes from Xyrauchen texanus, assembly GCF_025860055.1. Classification (NCBI taxonomy): domain Eukaryota; kingdom Metazoa; phylum Chordata; class Actinopteri; order Cypriniformes; family Catostomidae; genus Xyrauchen; species Xyrauchen texanus. Next base: position 10,526,273 of record NC_068314.1, read on the forward strand.
GGAACAACTGTAATATTCTTCATAAGAGGAAATCTTTATTTCTTGAAAACTGGTTCAATAATGGGGTGATATTAGTAAACCAGCTATTTGATAGTGAAGGTAATTTATTTAATTATTCCGATTTTGTTTCAGGATACCAATTCTCAGTATCTAGTAAAGAATTTAATATAGTTTTCAAGGCCATCTCTTTGGAAATCTGTATGCTGTTTAGAAACAATAATAGTGCTACAGTGACTTCTGTTTCTCCCCTAGCCCTGAATCTACTGTGGTTGGTTCTATTTGTTTTTCAATACATAAATCCAATTATAAAATTAGGTCATTATTTTTGGACCCTGTTACTTCAATTCCTTCCTCCATTTCTTATTGGAATAACCTTTTGATGATATTAAATGGTCATATGTTTGGTCACTTCCTCAGAAATTCTTTCTAACTAATAAAGTTAAAGAAATATCCTATAAAATTATTCATAGATTTTATCCAGTTAAATACTTTTTAAAGAAATTTAGAAATTATATTGATACTTCCTGCTCTTTTGTGAAGCCTCCTCTGAAACTGTTGATCATTTGTTTTGGGAATGTCTTTTTACTCAGTCTTTCTGGAACAATATTGATGCTCTGATTGTCCAAAAGGTTTTATGTAACTTTTCTTTATCATATAGACACATTCTTTTTGGATTTTATGTTAAAGACAAGCATCTAATTAATGCATGTTTTTGTATAAACCTTCTTTTATATATTGGAAAGTTTCATATCCATAAATGTAAATATATGAAAAGTAAACCCCACTTTAGCTTTTTCAAAGAAGAATTGAAGATGTATTTAAATACAATTTCAACTTCTGTTAACAAGAAAGCAATGAAAATATCCAGAATTTGTGCCATGTTTAATATTCTCTCTTAATGTTTTTTTCTTTTGTGCCCCCTTCTTCTTTTTTTTTTCTTCTCTTACTCTCTTTTCTTTTTAGACTATTGTTGAATATATTTAAATTTCTTTCACATTTCCTCTCTTAATGTATTCCGAACCATAATTTCTCTTTTGTTTTGAAAGATTGTTTATATTTCTTGTATGTATCGTCTTGTTCTGTTTGTTAATATTGCAATAAAAAAATAAATAAATAAAATTAAAAAAATGGCAGTGTGTGCTATTTGGGTCAGGGTCGTACATTGCATGTACACTCGAAATCAGAGTGCATTGTGGGAAAAGAATGTGTGAAGAAATATAGGGAATGAGATGTAGGGAACGAATTTGGACACCACTACAAAATGGCCGACACCCAAAATAGTGCACTATATAGGTGATATGGCTAAAAGCTAACTACACTACCTGTGATCCAGCAGAGAAAGAGCCTCCAATCAGAGAATGCGGCCAAACAAGAAAGCTTGCCAAACAATAACCGCCCACTCCTATGACACTGTGAATTTTGTATCTATCTTATTATTTAACAATAAACAAACTATATTGTTTCTATACTTATAATCAATAAAATAAAAACAATAGTTTATGTATTTGCATCATTTTATGTTCGATTGCATCATTCAGTGCTTCATGGGATTGCAGATTGTGCCCTTGTTAAAGACGGTAAGTACACAGTCTTGTACATTTTTGTCAGATTTTTAAATGCTTTTTTGCTTCAAGAAAAATGTGTAATGTTGTGGTTTATCTCTGAGCTGGTTAGTTTGGTTCTTGGCTTAGAACTCTTATGAAGAAATAAATGGAAGAAATGTGGGCCTGAGATTTTGCGCCTTATTATGACATTATCAAGTATCCAAAGGCCATTATGCCATCGCTGGCAATTTGATTTTGAATGCTGAACATTCTATCAAAGTATTGGAGATTTCTAACTTTAATGATAAATTTCTTTAAAGTTTAACATTTTATATAATGCACCTTTTAATATAACACACCAGAAGACTGAACTGCTTATAAAATGCACAACAAACTATATTACTGCAGATGTAAGGGGAGCTGTAATGTGATGAGTTGCTAACAGTGTAATATAAAAAGTTTGGTTTCACTTTTCTTCAGCTGATATTTATGTTTGGCTCCAGTAGGGGTCGTATTAATGAAAAGAGCCCGCCCCGCCCCCTGCTTCGACGCAAGGAGAAGGCGGAAATGTTTCCGTTCCTAGGCGTTTCCGGTACTCAAATAAAACATCTGCTTTAAAACAAACTGACATTATTCATCAGAGTTGATGTACGTGATTATATGGTGCGCGCGTTTGATCCACGTTCACGCGCTTAGCCTGAAGATTAGTACCACAACGGTGTGACATACGGGAAGCGCTCTGCTCAATTCTACTCAAGGACACCAAACCACTGCACATTTATTTCAGTGGTAAGAGATTGACTTTTATCTGTTCATTCCATTTAATATATTTTATTTATAATAATTAGGATAGTCTCTCCAGTTCTGTTGACAAATACGCATATGCAGATGTACTCCGTGTGTTTGTGTAGATGTGTGGGTGTTCAGAGAAAACGACACCAATTACGTAAACAGAAGCCTAGTTTTCGTCCACTTTTCGCGCTATTTTGTTATCGACAAAGTGAAAATGCGTGAAAACGTTTTTGCGAAATTTGCCGTCTTCTACCTGTTTCCATTCAAATTGCCTTTTTGTCGATAAAAATGGTGTGCGTTATGACGCATGCAGCAAAAAAAAAAAAAAAGTTTTGGTTTATTACAAAATAAATCTGCCCTTAAGCCGTTTCTATACAGAAATGTGCGTTTATTACTAATTTGCCTCCCAGATGTCCCTAATTTTTTCCTCCGAAGTTTTGGTAAAATGGGGAGTGTATTGAGACGATTAATTGAAATTAGCATGCTTACTGTCATTTTAATTTCACAAATAAAAGCAATCAGAAGATGAGGAATTGCAATCAAAAGGGAGCAGTTGTCCTTCTGATAGGACCGTAATATTGGTCCTGATGTTGCTCCTATCGTAGGTTCCGACCCGAAAGCGAATAGTCATGGCCCTGTTCAAGCTGGCAACCTGACCCAAGTAGTGGGGAAACATTCAGTCCTAGTATACGGACCATCCATTGATGTATATATGCTGTGTGCACAAATGCAGTGTAATATCAGCGTTTACATATGATACATTCCTGATATTTAATAGGCTATTTAATCTAAAGCAACGCCATCACAACTGCATTATGTCCCGCATATTTGCCAAGCAAATTTTAACAACCAACTGAACTTGATTGTCATCTCAAATGAATTTTATTGCCATAATGCAATTGAAATTTTCTGAAGCTGAGCAAATGCAATCCAATGTAAAGAGGGTTAAAGCTTTTAAAATGTTCAAAAGCTTGTTTTCTGAAGTGAACTCAGCATTGGACAAATAGTTCTGATAGTTTATAGTCTTGAACAAAGTGTAGAACATTCTGAGAACAACAGAACAAGGTAAGGCTAATTTACGTTTGTAAAAGGCATATATAGGTCTAAAAATAACAAAATTGTTTTCTTTTGGTAATTTATTTTTGTAATGTAATGCTTTTTTCTTTTGGTAATTTATTTAATTTAATACAGGGAACTTTGCCAGCATTTTTTCAAAAGAAAATTAAACTTTCCTCCTAGTATTGTGTATTTATTTTTAAATTTAAACATCACTGCAATTATATGTTTTTTTTTGTATTGTGGGCTAATTGCATGACTGCTGTCTATTATTTTGAATAGTATGGAAAATGTTATATATATATATATAATTTAATAAATATACGAATGGCAACCGTAAACAGTGGCCATTCATTTGTTCTCCTTGCACTTGTTAATGTGAATGATATGAGATATTGTGTAGCCACTCCTGGAAGTGTCATGTTTGCAGCATCAGATCTATATGCATTAAAATAATCCATAATCACGTACAATAAATTGGCTTTCAAGGATGTATACTGTCGTCATTGTAATACAGGCTAACTATTGGGGCAAATTCTGTCATGTGACACTACATTTTTGCATTAATGCCAATTTTCTCTACAAAAAGTGTTTCCAAACCAATTTTTCATGATATTTGAAGTATCGTCATAGAGTTTATGCGCTAGAGTTAAACGGACACTTGTAAAATTTTAGCAATAATTTGCATTTCCATCAGCTTTATTTTGATGCGCTAACTTTTTTTGGCAAAAAAAATCCTTGGATGGAAACGTAGTTAGTGTAAAATTCTAATATTTGGTCAAATGCTTCAGGAGGAATATTAATAAAGTTTTTATACTGTAAGTTAGTTGTCTGATGCCTCACAACATCAGTATTTGTTTTTCATATTCTGATAATGTCATCAGGGCTGTAACTAATGGGCTGAAAGGTGGAAATTTAAACTGTATTTTTTAATATAAAAGGGGCCCAGAGCAATATACAGTCAGGGGGCCTCAAATTCCTTGCTACAGCCCTGAATGTCATTACAACGGTCATATCATAATCATCAGTACTTTGCCACATGCTTACTACTTTTTAGTTATTTAAAATCATCGTCCTGTTATTAAGAACTTTGACTCTATAGAAGACAGACAGCCATTGTATTCATAGATATTTGCATATTTGTTTGCATTGTTTTGTAGTAGAACAACATAACACAAACACACCTTTTCATTATATTTGATAAAATACACTTATTGTGTTCAATTGCTTCCATTTTTGTCAACTCTACATTTACTCTACGTATTCAGAGTTATGAATGTCTGATCTCTAAGAAAATGTACCACAATGGTGCCATTGGTAACATCATTGCCCTCCAAGAAAGTGTGGCATTATTATAATTAGCATAATGTAGAAAGCATTCAGGCTCATTAAGATATACTTCTTGAACTATAGTAATGATGACATTGTCTGTTTGAATCCTTTGATCATAACAGGGGTTTTGTCCCATTTAATTAGATATTTTTGTAGGTTGACCTGATTTTCACTTGACCTGCTTAATTCCATTTAATTGTGCTGAAATTGGCGCTGCCAAGTTCTCTGAGTAGCTAGAGTGATATAAAAGCTAACACTGAAGAAAGAGATGGACAAGAAAAGGATGGTTGTTTTTGTTGTATTTTTCCTTTTCTTTTTTCTAAATAGTTAAATTAAATAGTAAGTGCCATTAGTATGGGCTGGTTAAATGCTCACAGAAGAGATGCATTTTCAGCAGTTTCCTGAATATTGAGATGGTTTCAGCAGATGGAGGTTGGAAGCTCATTCCACCACAGAGGAACAGAGAAAGTAAATGTTACTGAAGTGGACTTTGTGCCTTGTTGCAATGGGACCACGAGGCACCGCTTGTTCATTGACTGCTGAGAGTGAGTTGAAGTAAGAGGGTGCTGTTCCATTGGCTATCCTGAAGACCAAAGTCACAGATTTTAATTTGATGTGGGCAGCTACAGGTTTCCAGTGGAGTGAAATCAAGAGGGGCTAACATGAGCCCTCTTTGATTTATTGAAGACCAGACACGCTGCTGCATTCTAGACCATCTGCAGCGGATTAATTATGCTAGCTGGAAAGGCCGGCCATCATAGCATTACAGTAGTCCAGTCTTGAAATGACTAGAGCTTGGATCAGAAGATGCACAGTATATTTAGCCAGTAAAGGTCTAATTTTCCTAATGTTGTAAAGTACAAACCTGCAAGACCAAGTGGTTGATGAGATTTGTGAAGTTAAGCTGGTCATTAACCACCATTCCTAGATTCTTGGCTGTCATGACTAGCGTTAGTGTAGTTTAACCAGGATGAATTGTGAGTTTGTGGTCAATAGATGAGTTGGTGGGGATAACAAGTAGTTCTGTCTTGGCAAGATAGAGATTAATGTGTTGTTCCATCATACAGGTGAGATCTCATAAAAGTAGGCAGGAATACAAGCTGAAAGATGGGGTCATCAGGCTGGAATGACAGAAAGCAGTTTGAAAGAAGCACTTTAGAGAGCTCAGTCTCAAAGATTGGAGGAAAGAGGAAAAGCAGAAAGAGAGCAATTGTGCATGTGTTGTGTTGAAAACTAGTTGCTGATACTCACCACTTTATCAGTTAAACTGGGCATATGTCATTAGCAGTCAGTGAGGTAGTGCAAGGAGTTAGATGAGGCTAGAGAAGTCTAAGGTGTCTAGTTCATTTAAAGAAAGCAGTACATCGTGGGCAGTTCTGTTTGTGGGTGCAGGTGTTCGTGCACCCAAACTCCGGATGTGTCCGTGTGAACGGCTCTTCAAAGCAGCTGCCGCTGAAGATAAAAATATTTGATATTTTCTTTAATGCCTGCGATGGTTATATACTGAATGGCCATTCTCAGGTAACTTCAAAAACAAACCACAGAACATTTCACTAAGCTCTTGATGAACTGCAAAAAAACATGGAAGATAATAATATTGTTTCATAAATGTAACAGAAATGTCATTCAAATATAAGTTGGTGGTTTAAAAAAAGAAAGGAAAAAAATTTATCCTAATCAACTAAATTCAACTTGTTACATAAAGTTTAGCATCATACACAAACTCTTGCTAGTTGTAAATGATTAGTTTTATAGTAAACTATATATATATATATATATATATATATATATATATATATATATATATATATATATATATATTTATTTTTTTTTTTTTTTTTGCTATTAACAGTTTTTATTGATTGCAATGACAAACCAACATAACAGGAAACACAGAATCAAGCTACATGAACCTAAACCTTTCCCTCCGAACACCCCCCCACCACCACCACCACGACACAAACACACCCCAGTGGCCTTGACACAAATAAACAATAAATCAACAAAATATTCAGAAAAAACAGTAATAATGCACACACATTCAATATTGCTCATCTCCCTACACTGTCTCCCCCCAAGAGCCCTCAAGAAATTTAAATACCTACCCCATTTTTTATAAAATAATCCCATGTTGCCCAGCCTTCTACCAACTTTTTTTTTATGGTCCAAAATGCATATTTAGGGTGCATCAAAATAATCCACACAACTCCAATTGACAAATAAAGTTCTTCTGAACTCAAACAATTGATTATTTTTTAGAAACAAACCAATACTTTTATACTTTTTAACTACAAATATTCACTTCCGTACATCTCTGTGATGCGCGCTCATGAGAGGGATGACATAAGCTCAGTGGTAAGGTCATCATGTGGAGGAGGAGGCAGGAATTGCGGCATTGTTTAAAAGAGACCACAGACCAAGCAGTGTTCACCAACCAAAACAGTCCAAAACAATTTCAAACCAATATAAAAAAATACAAATTATTTCCAAATAATAATAATAAAAAAAACACATTAGTACTGCAGTAAATAACCATCCTTTATTTAGGAGCAATGCTTTTGTGTTATCTACTTTTGCTTTTTCTTTAGCAGAAATATAGGGAATTCAAGTCACACAAGCTGTTGTTAGTGAGACCAAGTGCGAGAGCGTTTACTGTATTTAAAAGGGTTTACACAGTGAGATCAATGGTACAGGTGATACAACACAGAAGAGAAGCTTTGCAAACTGAAGAGGGATTCACAGGGTTTAAATTCCACAGAGCTGAAGAAGAGGTAACAGGCGAAACAGCAGGGTAAGTACTAAACAGATATCGAAGAAGATCAAGAGCAAATACAGACAGGTAAATAAACACTGCATGAGAGCAGCACAGTCAAACTAGAGTCCTTTGTGTGAGAGTTGACAGTGAAGTGGCGTGAAGGTGAGTTAATTATGCAGGCAGTGATGAGCGAGTTAATTAAGTGCATGTGCGGTGAATTAGAAATCAGGTGATGAGGAGCGGAGTGCTGAGGGAGGCGCAGAGTACGAGGGAGGCGTGATAATGACCGAGTTTTCACACATACCTTCTCTTGTAAACAATGACACACTTCCTGCCTCCTCCACGCGTGACCTTACCAACGAGCTTACGTAATCCCTCTCATGAGCACGTCACAGAGATGTATGGAAGCGAACATTGGTAGTTAAAAAGTATATAAGTATTGTTTTGTTTCTTAAAAATAATAAATCTTTGGGTTCAGAAGAAATGTATTTGTCGACTGTGTGGATTATTTTGATGCACCCTAAATATGCATTTTGGACAATAAAAAAATTGACATTCACTTGCATTGTTTAAATGAGGAGGCCTGAAATGAAATCCTAAAAATCTTAAATTCGGATTTGATGAAGAAAGAAACTGATACATCTGAATGTCCTGAGGGTGAGTAAATTAACAGCAAAATTTCACTTTTGGGTGAACTATTCCTTTAACCCACCCCCAAAAACATGGGTTGTGACCCCATCTTCTGATTGCATCACCAGCAGGTGGGTGTGTCTTTGAGACCAAGTCTATATAATTTAGAGGGGGTCCAATAGAATCGATGTAAAATCTTAAATTGCATCAGACGCACCATTGCATCTCTAGATGTAGACTTGATGTTTTTTAGAATCCTAGTCCACACTCCCTCCTCCAATACCAAGTTTAAATCTTTCTCCCATAATCTCTTGAGAGAAGTTGAAGCTACGTCCCCCAGACTCCGGGACTAATACACTGATGCCTCATGACCTTTTCTAAAGGCAGTAATCACCACTTTCAGAGTATTTGCCACTTTAGGGGGGTGCACGCTACTCCCAAAAACAGTACAGAGCAGATGGTGCAGCTGTAAATACCTAAAGAACAGATCTGGGAATCCTAAAATATTGTATCAAATTTTCAGAAGATCTCAACACTCCACTCATATAGATCACCGAGTATATTAACCTCCCTCACAAACCACTCTGACCAACAGAAAGGGGACTTATACATAATTCTGGGTTAATCCAAATGCTCAAGGCAACATCTAAATAAATGTCCGAATTAAACTTTGGACACTTTTGTCCTTACTGAGTGCAAATGTGAGATAATGGTGTATGACATCACTACTCCGGTTAGTTTAATAGAAAGGCTTTGCAATAGCAAAATAAGGGCAAAAACACCCTGTTCAATACAAAATCAATTCACTGAGGCTTTCAGATGACATTCGGAACTTCAGCTCTGCCTCAGCACTTTTAATATTCCCTTCCAACTCCACGAGTTCTCGTGCTTTGGATTTTTTGATGAATGAGGCATACTGTATGATCCGGCCCCTAAGAACTGCCTTAATTGCCTCCCAAGCCACACCCACAGAGGATACTGAGGACCAGTTGGTATCCATATAAACATTGATTTCAGCCTTTAACATTTGTTGGAATCCAGGATTTTGCAAAAGGGATACATTACAGCACCAACTATATGATTTCTTTTTCGCTGTATGTGGCAACACCTCTACAGGTGAAACTCGAAAAATTTGAATATCGTGCAAAAGTTCATTAATTTCAGTAATTCAACTTAAAAGGTGAAACTAATATATTATATAGACTCATTACAAGAAAAGTAAGATATTTCAAGCCTTTATTTGATATAATTTTGATGATTATGGCTTACAGCTTATGAAAACCCCAAATTCAGAATCTCAGAAAATTAGAATATTACATGAAATCAATAAAAAAAAGGATTTTAAATACAGAAATGTCGGCCCTCTGAAAAGTATAATCATGCATGTGTACTCAGTACTTGGTTTGGGCCCCTTTTTAATTAATTACTGCCTCAATGCGGCGTGGCATGGATGCTATCAGCCTGTGGCACTGCTGAGGTGTTATGGAAGACCAAGATGCTTCAATAGCGGCCTTCAGCTCTTCTGCATTGTTTGGTCTCATGTCTCTCATCTTTCTCTTGGCAATGCCCCATAGATTCTCTATGGGGTTCAGGTCAGGCGAGTTTGCTGGCCAATCAAGCACAGTAATACCATGGTCATTGAACCAGGTTTTGGTACTTTTGGCAGTGTCAAGTGTCAGTGTCAGTGTACTTTTGGTGCCAAGTCCTGCTGGAAAATGAAGTCAGCATCTCCATAAAGCTTGTCTGCTGAAGGAAGCATGAAGTGCTCTAAAATGTCCCGGTAGACGGCTGCATTGACTCTGGACTTAATAAAGCACAGTGGACCAACACCAGCCGATGACATGGCTCCCCAAACCAACACAGACTGTGGAAACTTCACACTGGACTTCAAGCATCTTGGATTGTGTGCCTCTCCATTCTTCCTCCAGACTCTGGGACCTTGGTTTCCAAATGAGATGCAAAATTTGCTCTCATCAGAAAAGAGGACTTTGGACCACTGAGCAACAGACCAGTTCTTTTTTTCTTTAGCCCAGGTAAGACGTTTGACATTTGAAGCCCATGTCCAGGACCCGTCTGTGTGTGGTGGCTCTTGATGCAGTAACTCCAGCCTCAGTCCACTCCTTGTGAAGCTCCCCACACATTTGAATGGCCTTTTCCTGACAATCCTCTCCAGGCTACGGTCATCCCTGCTGCTTGTGCACTTTTTTCTTCCACACTTTTCCCTTCCACTTAACTTTCTATTAATGTGCTTTGATACAGCACTTTGAGAACATCCAACTTCTTTTGCAATTACCTTTTGAGGCTTTCCCTCCTTGTGGAGGGTGTCAATGATGGTTTTCTGCACAACTGTCAGGTCAGCAGTCTTCCCCATGATTGTGAATTCAACTGAACCAGACTGAGAGACCATTTAAAGGCTCAGGAATCCTTTGCAGGTGTTTAGCTGATTAGAGTGTGACACTTTGAGCCTACAATACTGAACTTTTCACAATATTCTAATTTTCTGAGATTCTGAATTTGGGGTTTTCGTAAGCTGTAAGCCATAATCATCAAAATTATATCAAATAAAGGCTTGAAATATATTACTTTGCTTGTAATGAGTCTATATAATATATTAGTTTCACCTTTTAAGTTGAATTACTGAAATTAATGAACTTTTGCACGATATTCTAATTTTTCGAGTTTCACCTGTAAACTCACCAGGGCGTGATCTGAGACTAAAAAGTTTCCAATTGAGCAATCAACAACAGATGAAATGAGGGACTTATCAAAAAAATATAGATTCTAGAATTAATCTTATGGACTGATGGACCCTACCAGATGGGTTCAAGAGTCTCCAAATATCTGCAAGACCAAGATTTTACACATCCTGAGAAGCATCAGTGTTGCTCTAGGGGCCTTACTCACTTTTGCTTCGCTATGTTCAAGAACTGAATCCTTCAATAGATTAAAGTCTCTTCCCAATATGAGGGGTGCCAGCGGTTTGCAATATCCCTTCAAGATCTATATAAAAGCCCTGATGATCAGTGTTAGGTGCATAAATATTAGCCAAAATCAACCTTTGCCCCTGAATTTCTGCTAAATCAACAATGACTAATAATTCCTAATTTATCTTTACACTGTGAGACATTTGAATTGTAGATAAATGGAATGACTCCCCTGCTCTTACATGAGCCAGCACTAAACAAACCATGTCCACCCCATATCTTCCCAAATTTCTTATGTTTAAGAAAATAAATAACCTTCCTCCTCCTTATGGTGTGCCCCAACCCATTCACATTCCATGTGGAGAGAGATAATCCACTCATAATAACATTGTACATTTTTCCATGTTAGAAAAAAAAGATTGTGTGTCAAAAATTAAATATTAAACACCACATTTACCCATTAGTGCATCAATCAAACCCTGAACTGGGATATGGTCTATAATATACCAATTTACTAGGAGCAAGCAGTGATTTATTTGAATAGTATAGTATTTCACCATACTATACTATACGATGATTTATGTCTGTGCATATACTATAAAGCCATCTCCATCTCTTATGTGTGATTGACAGGTATGGCAGAGTTGCTGCAGTTGCTCATTAGTGTATCAGAAAAGGCTGCTGATGTGGCTCGAGTTTGTCGTCAGGAGGCTCCGTTGTTTGAATTGCTGGTACAAGAAAAGACTGGAGCTGATAAAAACAAGAAATTTGTCCAGGACTTTAAGACGCTTGCTGATGTGCTGATACAGGAAATGATTCGCCATGATGTTTGTGCTCAGGTTCTTTGAAATTATTTTTATTTAAATCAGATGCAATTTTCAACATATGTATAAGTTATATCATCTTGATGACTACCGTTCTTCATTCTTGCTTATAGTTTCCAGATTTGACTGGCTTTATTCATGGAGAGGAATCCAACATATTTGAAAATGGACATGGTAAGTTACTCTGATAAATCAGTATTGAAACTGATTTAAACAAACTAACTACTACTTATACTACATTTGAAAGGAGTTAAGTGTGCAGTATCCATACTGTGCATTGTATGCAAATTTGCAGTTGTATAATATGTAGATCATGTGACAACATAAATGCATATGTATTCACTTGCCAGATGTTGCTAATAAAGTGACTATACTTGGAAAAGTAGAATGAAGATAAAAGTTAATTAAACTAAGCCCGGAGGAGCCATCAAGACTTCAAACAATATGACCCAACACTTTTGTGTGTATGAAGGGCTGCAAACTCTGACTTTTCCCATCGGTGTGACAGTTTTTTTAAATGCACACTAGTGCGACTACAGAGTTGGCCAACTCTCTCTCTACGATTGTGTGCTGGCATTTTTTGTTAGCAACATCAAACAACAAATGCATCAACAGTGCAACAAAACAGCGCTTTCCGAAACACAGATTGATCATCATCATGGTTTATTGGACAGAGCAGCGCAAGAGCAGAGCAGGTGCATTTCTCACAGACCAGTCTCGAGCTCTCAACCGCAGCACAGATCATTACAGTGCTGTGAGAACCAGTGAGAAATATGGCGCGAGTCACGGAACCCATTTGAATTCTGCACAAATTTCTGTGGTAAAAACACTGATATATATATAACTGGATTGCTCATAGAATTCTAAACTGCCAGCAGTAGGTGAAGCTACCGGAAGTGCTCTGGCGGCCATCTTACTATTCCCTACCGACAGAGGGCATCGTGGCAAAAGTGCCCACAGGTTGTAATTTATACATACTATGCACCTGTTAAGCACAAATGAGTCATTATCCCCATGTAGAGTGGGCATAGCGATCATAATATTTAATAATCAACAGTAAAAATACAACATCAAAGTCTATAAATACCCTTTTTAAAGCAAAAGTATCCAAATAGTGACATCTGCAGATTGTTACAGGATGCAAAGTTTCTCTGCCTTCATAGTTTAAACCTGTTGATGCTCATTGTTCATAATGTTGACAAAATATACATCTGCATAATTTGCCAACATTATTAACTCAATTTTTTTTTTTTTTTTTTTTGACTAGATTATATAGTAAATGTGAACTCATTTAAGCAAGTGACATCGGTTCTAGGGGGGGATGCACATCAACCATTTTTAAAGTTGTTAATAAAAACGACTAGTTTTGTGTTGATATTGTAACTAGATAGTACCTCTTCAAAATGGACCCAGAAGAACCAAATATAAAAATGCAGTATAATGTGTGTGTGTGTGTTCATATGTAGTATGTGTATGTGTGTGTATATATATATATATATATATATATATATATATATATATATATATATATATATATATATATATATATATATACACAAATACATACATGAATTTACCATTACTTAATGGAATAATCCATTTGCATTCATTTCTGGAATACAGTGGTTACGTAAAATATTCAGACCCCCTTAAATTTTTCACTCTTTGTTATATTGCAGCCATTTGCTAAAATCATTTAAGTTCATTTTTTTTCCTCATTATTGTACACACAGCACCCCATATTGACAGAAAAACACAGAATTGTTGACATTTTTGCACATTTATTAAAAAAGAAAAACTGAAATATCACATGGTCCTAAGTATTCAGACCCTTTGTTCAGTATTTAGTAGAAGCACCCTTTTGATCTAATACAGCCATGAGTCTTTTTGGGAAAGATGCAACAAGTTTTTCACATCTGGATTTGTGTATCCTCTGCCATTCCTCCTTGCAGATCCTCTCCAGTTCTGTCAGGTTGGATGGTAAACGTTGGTGGACAGCCATTTTCAGGTCTCTCCAGAGATGCTCAATTGGGTTTAAGTCAGGGCTCTGGCTGGGCCATTCAAGAACAGTCACGGAGTTGTTGTGAAGCCATTCCTTCGTTATTTTAGCGGTGTGCTTAGGGTCATTGTCTTGTTGGAAGGTGAACCTTCGCCCAGTCTGAGGTCCAGAGCACTCTGGAGAAGGTTTTCAGTCCAGGATATCCCTGTACTTGGCCGCATTCATCTTTCCCTCGATTGCAACCAGTCGTCCTGTCCCTGCAGCTGAAAAACACCCCCACAGCATGATGCTGCCACCACCATGCTTCACTGTTGAGACTGTATTGGACAGGTGATGAGCAGTGCCTGATTTTCTCCACACATACCGCTTAGAATTAAGGCCAAAAAGTTCTATCTTGGTCTCATCAGACCAGAGAATCTTATTTATCACCATCTTGGAGTCCTTCAGGTGTTTTTTAGCAAACTCCATGCAGGCATTCATGTGTCTTGCAACGAGGAGAGGCTTCCGTCGGGCCACTCTGCCATAAAGCCCCGACTGGTGGATGGCTGCAGTGATGGTTGACTTACTACAACTTTCTCCCATCTCCCGACTGCATCTCTGGAGCTCAGCCACAGTGATCTTTGGGTTCTTCTTTACCTCTCTCACCAAGGCTCTTCTCCCCGATAGCTCAGTTTGGCCGGACGGCCAGCTTCTAGGAAGGGTTCTGGTCGTCCCAAACATCTTCCATTTAAGGATTATGGAGGCCACTGTGCTCTTATGAACCTTAAGGGCAGCAGAAATTTTTTGTAACCTTGGCCAGATCTGTGCCTTGCCACAATTCTGTCTCTGAGCTCTTCAGGCAGTTCCTTTGACCTCATGATTCTCATTTGCTCTGACATGCACTGTGAGCTGTAAGGTCTTATATAGACAGGTGTGTGGCTTTCCTAATCAAGTCCAATCAGTATAATCAAACACAGCTGGACTCATTTGAAGGTGTAGAACCATCTCAAGGATGATCAGAATAAATGGACAGCACCTGAGTTAAATATATGAGTGTCACAGCAAAGGGTCTGAATACTTAGGACCATGTGATATTTCAGTTTTTCTTTTTTAATAAATGTGCAAAAATGTCAACAATTCTGTGTATTTCTGTCAATATGGGGTGCTGTGTGTACAATAATGAGGAAAAAAAATGAACTTAAATGATTTTAGCAAATGGCTGCAATATAACAAAGAGTGAAAAATTTAAGGGGGTCTGAATACTTTCCGTACCCACTGTATGTACATGCCAGCTTGTGCACATTTAATTATTTCAACAATCCCCTGATCTATTAAATCATAATCAGAAATATGTTTGTTGACACATGCACACTCAAGGAAATCCTACATATTTGTTCAATAACAAAAGCTTCCAAAAAGTACACACAAAAATTGACTATTAAACTGAATAATACAATAAAAATTTGCAGATATGTGGTGACAAATCTGCCTAGTTGTGGTGTAAATGGGCACTAAGTCACAATTTACGCACTACTAAATATTTGAGCGTTACACCATTAAAGTTTGGTAGGATGTAACCCTACGTATAAACTAAATATTTATGGAAGACTCTGACCAGGTGTAACTGATGGAATAAAAAAAGCATACTGATAGTTTGACATCAATGAGCTCATGTTTTGCGTGACAGGCATCAATCGTTTCAACATACAGTATGACGTCGACATTTACGAGAGAGAGAAAAAACTTTCCAGCGTCTTTTCAGCATAAAACCATTCAAACGGTGCAGTTTTCAGGATGCGTCACCCGGTGTCAAGTTTCAACACACAGGCATGTGATCAGCAAAGGACAAAAAAGAAGGTTGCAACCCCAGCGAACCGAACCTCCCATTTGTCATTTGGCCACACAAAATACGAATCCTTGTAATTACTCAATTCTGATTGGCAATTTTATTTTTATCAGTAGATTTTGTGCTGTCTGCATGAATCCGCATGTAATAATATTATTTAAATGCAGCATTTTGCAGTTTTAGTACATTTAATTAGACCCTTTCAACCCTCTACGATCATTGTCACGATCCCCTGTTGTCCTCACTGTGTCCTCTGTTTCTCTAGTCACGTTCATGTCACGTTTCCATGTGGTCCGTCCCGTGTTTTCTGTTTCACCTAACACGCTCCCTGTCATTTCTTCCTTGTTGTCCGCCTGTGTTTCAATGTCTCTGTTTAAACTACACTTCCCTTCTTCCTCACTCCTCATCACCGCTGTCACAGCGTTATTGTCTGCACCTGTCGCTTATTTTGTTATCACGGTGTCTGTCTACTTAAACCCCGTCGTTTCCTCTCTCCGTTGTCGATCGTTATCGTTTCTCGTTCATGCCTTTGTCAGTGTGTGCTATCTCTTTTCGTGTTCGTTCGAGGATTACCCTGCTGTTCATGGATGTTTGTCAACTTGTGTTCACCTGTGTGTGAGTTTGTGTTGAGTTTACTTTTCCCATTGAGGACCCTTTTATTTGTTCCAGTGTTTTGTGTTCATCCTATTGTTTATCTATTAAACCGCTTTTGGATCCGAATTCCCTGTCTGCCTTCTCCTTTCCACATTCATGACAATCATGTTGGAGAAAGAAGCATTTTAGTTTTTACTTGCCAGAGTTTTGATGACATGTAAGCATAATATAACTAACAAAATATATTAAGCAAACTGAGGGGGACTCGTCATATATATTCACACAATATAGTACATTGCCATTTTTTTTTATATTTTCCTTTATGATTTTAATATCATTTTAGCTTTTAAAAAAATTAAACATTTCATCAATTTGTATGATGTCATGAAATCACATTTTTAATAATGATACAAGCTGTTGTCACTGTTTGAAATTTCATACACATTTTTATCAAAACAGTTCACAAGGTAGGAACCTAATAATGAAAATTAGGGGTCATGATTGTGAAATTTGGCTGACAATTAATTGTCAAACATATAATTGTGATTATGACGATTAATTGCCTGTTTTAGGTGTTTCATGAATATGATGATTAATTACCATACAAACTCACTTAGTCATTTATAAAAATTTTGCTTGGGTCATATAATGAAATAAGGGTATGATTTCCTTTTCAGGCTTCAAAAACATATGAATAACAGTCAAATATAGAAGTATAAAATTTTAAACAATTAAAATAATATTTTAATGATCAAAATATGTCTCAAGAGAGCTGCTCTTGTGACGTCAACAGTGACAGTTGCGTAAACAAACAAGGTTTGAACATCAACCGTAACAAAATCAAATCAAAGGCTTTTTAACACTTCTGTGTTCAAATATGAAAGGCTGCTTATTGGATCAATGCAGGTAAACGTCATATTATGCGACTATGCTTTACGGAAAGCTTTAAGAACAGTCTTAGTTACAAACTAAGTAAGTTACTAAGCCCTTAGTGTGAACTTTACACCCCAACTTATGTAAGACCTTACACACAGCTATTTACTTAAACTCATCTCCTTCCAAACCTGTATGACCTTTTCTGTGGAACACCAAAAGATGAGATTTAAGAATGTTTTTGTCCATATAATGAAAGTCGATGGTGACCAAAACAAGCTATTTTCCTCACCATTTACTTTCCATATATGGAATACAAAATACCTTTTTGGGGGGTTCTGCAAAAGAAAGTCACATGGATTTGGAAGGACATGAGGTTGAGTATATGATGACAGAATTTAAATATTTGGGTCAACTTTTCTATTAACATTAAAAGTTATAACTATCTGAAACACAGTGATTGTATAAGACTATTGTTATACTGCATGTTGCAAAAGTACCTTAATTGCAAATAAAAACTGATAGTATCATATTTCTTTCTCAGCTAATGTTGTCTATTCTCTTACCGGTTAAAACAGCTCTTCAGTGAAGCCAAGCTGACATCTGTGTCCTCATACAGCTTTTCCTCCTGCTGCAAACCAATTCCAGTTTTATCTAACATTCAGTGGGATGTTTATTGAAATTGTTTATTGACCTTGTTTACCTTCTACAATATCCATGTGCTCTTTGTCAGGGCTGGACTGGGGAAAGAAATCGGCCCGGGATTTTACATAGCAACTGGCCCAAATGTTGTTGAGAGGGGGTGTTCGCTGTCCTTTTCTGAATATCGAGGCGCTGTTTTGAGGTCCGTTCTGCATAACGCGGCGGTTCATTTTAGCTTATCGCTGCCGACACAGCGGCACGCTCTGTTCTCCCGACGGCCAGTCCACACTGATTGGCCCCAAAGTGCATCGGTCCACCTGGAAAATGCCCGGTATGCCAGATTACCAGTCCAGCCCTGCTCCTCGTCAATTCCAATTGTCCACTTTAGTGAGTCCTGCACTGCAAAAATACAAATCACACACAGCGAATGAATGCAAGCCCACATTATATTCATCATATGTAACCGGTGTTGATCTGTAAGTAGATATACAACGTGACAAAAACAAAACCTAACTTGATGAGTTATACTGTTATTCATTGTGGTTATTTTCCTTAGCTAACGTTAGCTACATAGCTAATATTCATGTAGCCTAAGAAAATAACCACAATTAATGTTCAACGTAAACAAAAGATACAAAGCATAATTATGTATTCTGAATAAAAACTTTAAAGCCTGCAAAACATATGTTTGAAAATGTCTACTGAAATCTTACCTCAGTTTCTTAAACTTATTTCTATTGAAGTAACACGTGCACCGCTGAAGGTAATGCTGCAATAAAGAGTAACATAACACTCTCAAACTTGCAATAAGCAGTGGGGAAGATTGCATTGTGATGCAGTATATGTAGACTTAACATTTTTTTTTAAAGTGACTGGATAGGTAAAAATGACTCCCCAAAACAGACGATTTCCCATTGAGACCCATAGAATACAGAATGTTAGGGATTACCAAGATGGCGGCGCAGTAGCTTCACTGTTGTGACGTCGTGAGCAATCCAGTTATTATATATATATAAGTGGGTAAAAACCCACAGAGAGTAACTAGTTTAAAAACAAATTAAAATGCCTGCCATTCTAAACAGCTTTAACATGAACAAAAGAAAACACTGTGACATGCACATACCTCAATTAAAATCAATTTTCAATTACCTTTTGAATTTACTATAGTAAAAATAACTACTTTAGGCAGAAAAATATTCATAATAAATATTGTCATTTTTCTACTATAGTTCTGTTACATTTAATATAGGCTACATTACTGGAGTGAGGGAATATCATAATTTTGTTTTACAACTATGGCAGTTTCTAAATGTTTATAGTTTTTAAATATGTTACAAATATGCTATAGTTTGTTTTATAGACTATGTTCTTGTTACAAAAAATATAAAACAAGAAAAAACTATGGGAAGATTTCATTAGGGCAAATTAGATATTTGTGAATAGTTTTCCTTATGTGCAAAATTTGTTCTCTGCTAATACTCTCTGATTGTAGGAAAATATAACTAGTTTTGTTTGCCTTCCAAGAGCCTTATGAAAATGAACTGTTAAAGAATGCCAACTCAATCGCACTTTCAGAATAATTTAGACCTATATAAATTATGTGTTAACTTCAGGCAGTTGATGTTATAGTAAACCTTACTGTTGATAATTCCAGTAAATTTTCATCTGCATCCCAACTCAAGGCAAATGCCTTATTGCTGAGTTAGCATGTCAGTTGGTCAAAATAACAATATTACTGGTAATTGCAATTATTTTTGTAATATAATAATTATAATAGCACATTTATTATTCGTTTCTGTCTTAAATTTAAAATTGTATAGGCCCCAGACCCCCACCCCTCACCAGTGCTACCAAATGAGGGGCTGGTGCCACCAACTGTAGAACTTGGTGACACCAGTGCCAGCTCTCTCAAATGTTAGTCTGGAGCCCTGTGTATGTAAGAACTTTATTTATTCATTAATATGGTCAGTATGTTTAGTTATGTCATCATTTAGCAGTGGTATAAGAGACCGTATTATTGGATAAAGGAGCCACTACTCTATTGTATGTAGAAAGCAGGAGGGTCAAGTACAGAGCCTTGGGAGACACCCTGTTTCTATTGAGTGAATCTCATGAAACAATTTTCAAGATTTTGGAGTGAAATATTTACTGGAATTATGTTGACAGTTTGTTTTCTGAGATTCACTCATTTCCCAAGTGTTTCGCTCAATTTCACTGTCTGAAAGCACAGATTAGAGATGCACTTCTGTTCTTAAGTTAAAATCAAAGGCTGCTAAACGTGTTAGATTTAGGCTTAGCCAAAGTCTGTGTGAGGGGGCATATTTCAGGGTTTGGGTTATGCAAAGTATTTTCAAATCAGATGTGGAAGAGCCGGTGGTCAGGATGTGGCTACAGCACATGGCAGGCAGGTGGTTGCATGATGGGTAATCAAAGGCTAAACAATATCATGTGTCAGGATTAAATTTGACTAACCTTTAAGTGACCAAAACCAGCAGTTCAAAGATGCTCGTCTCGATGGACTATTTAGTGAGAGTACCTGATAGGGCTGGGTGATATGTAAGAGATATTTTCTCAAAATGTTTATTAAAAATTAATATTGCAATATCCCTGTTATGTCATCCCCCACTGCCGAGTCCATTATGTAAACCTATTACCTACCTAACAAAAGCAATACGTAATACAAATAAAAAGGATTTAAAACAGAACAAATATAACCTGCACCAAGCAGAACTGGCTTCAAGTTCTTCTCTTTTCTTGATTATTATAATTTTTTAATGTCTGTATTTCCTTAATGATGAAATTTCTAATATATGTGCTGTTTTATCTAGTTGCTAAGCTGTAGAACATTTATTACAGTTAAGTCTTTCTAGCAAGTCAGTCCACTGTCGGCCATCTTTGGAACGCTCTTGGGAGGCTATTCCCAGTCATGGCAGTGCAGCTCCTATCTAATTGAATGGAGAAAGAAAATGGTTGGTCAAGATTACGATCAAAGAACAGATTTCAAATCTGCAATAAAATTTGACAATACTGGAATCATAAATTGTGATTCTTTACCTCATATTATGCTAAAACACAATTTTCCCAGCTTGTATAGCTAATGTGCATCACACTATGGAAAATGTTTCATGCTATTCAGTAAAAATAGACACAAACTGGCCTCTTTAATTTTTAAACGATTTAACGGTTTAATAATTTGATTGGTATCTAAAAACATAAGTGCATGGTGACTACATATATACTACTATATATATATTACAACTTCCCAGCCCAATGGTTTGTCATTTCCCGATATTGTTTATCAGTCGATGACTGTCACAGTCGACATTGGGGTATTTGTAAAATACCATTCTAATACTATTACATCATCCTATCGCCCAGCCCTAGTACCTGTGGGTTTGAGGAATGATTAACACGAAAGTGGCATGTGTTCATGTTGGAGTGAATGTTCAGGAGACTGGTAGGTAGTTATGAGTGTAAAATGTGCTGGGGCTATGTGCTGGGGCTATATGCTACTGTCTCTTGCTTCACAATCATGATTATGTTATTCTCATTACGAACATAACACAAATTGACTGTGTTTAAATGTGATCATGTTATATTTAGGAGAGAGTATCACTGTGACCGTATGTGCTCAGGAAGATGACACTACAACACTGTTGGCTAAAGTTCTGGATGGTGATCAGACCGCTGCATCTCTCCTGTCGAAAGCAATACACCAGAACCTGCAGATGAGAGACGAGTTAGCAGAATCTCTGCAGCTGTCTCTTTGCCCCGCAGACCTGGCCATCTGGATCGACCCCATTGGTTATAAAGACATTTATTATTTTCCTTCATCACTGAAATTACATTTTGGGGTGAACTATGGGATAATTCTGTCTTCATTTATTCATCCTTGTCATTCCATACCTGTATGACTTTCTGTTTTGGAACACAAATGAAATGCATGTCCAAGCTGCTTTGTCCCTGGTCACCATTCAATTTCATTAAATGGAAAAGAATGACAATGAAAGTGGAAAAAAAATATTTTTTTCTAAATGAAAAAGAATCAAAATGATCATTTGGGTGAACTATTCCTTTCAATAAAATTTAAAATAGTATAGCTCACAAAACCAAAAGAAGTAGGCACACACGAACAACCATTCCAACGTGACATAAAGGTATTTGCATACATAATGAGCAGGCCAGGTGGAACCTGCAGACTTTGTTGAATTTTCTGCACTGATTTTTGTGAGAAATATGGAATGGATTTAAATTTGGTGAAATGCGTTAAATAAAAAGAGTTGAGAGTAATACACTCTTGGAATTAGCAGTACAATTCTGTGGAAATCTGCTGAGCTTTTGGTGGAGTTCTGCGCACAGATTTCATGTCAGTAATGAGTCGTTAAAGAAGTGTGCAATGATTGGCACTGCTGAATTTTTTAGCACATATTTTGTGTTGTCTACTTTCAGCCCTGATCAAACCAAAAGTACATTTTGAATGGACAGAAAAGTCAAATGTTACTGTGGGCTTTCCATTTCATGACTAGAACTGCACAGAATCCTCACCCACAAGGAGTGGAGCAGATTTCCACAGAATTCAAATGCAAATTGTTTGAATTCTAAGAAGTTCTACACCTGCATCTTGCTTGTTTGTTTATTCTATATTTTGGCTTATCTATTAATACTTTCAGTCAACAATAAGAGTGAAGGACTCTGTTTAATACATTTTGCCATTTTTAAATCCAAAATTATGCCACAGTCTGCACAGAAAATGCTATGAAAATGTACAGATACCAAGTGGTAGTAGACATGAAACTATAAAACATATTAGAATTAACGTAAGATTGTGGTTGAATCAAAATATGCCATTTATAGACTTTTAAGAAATACTTGTTTTTTGAAACAAGGCACATCAGAAACAGCTCATGTAGAATGAGACCACATGTCCAAACAGGGTTATGAGCCTTATGAATAGTTGGTGTGTGAATTGCTCATGGGTTATTTTCTTGTCAGATGGTACGAGTCAGTACATTGAGGGGAAGGAGGCAGAGGAGCAGGATGGTTTTTGTCTGTCTGGATTGCCATGTGCTCTGGTTTTGATCGGGGTTTACTTACGAGCCACTGGTCAACCCGTGATGGGTGTCATAAACCAGCCATTCAACCGCAAAGACTCCAAGGGTAAAGGGTAAGAGTGCAAATCTTGATTCAAATTTTGCAGCTTGTGCAAAAGCTTTGCATGTCACTATACAGACCCTCAACATTGTTTAAAGACGCAGTCAATAAGCTGTGGCAAATCTCATATGGGAGGTGTCGTTGTCAATCTCTCTCTCTCTCTCTCTCTCTTAAGAGATAAAAAATATTATATTTTTGGTTATGTAGTACAAAAACAACATAACAGATATTTACACATCCCACAAGACAAAATAATAAAAATTTACACAAAGCATCCTGTTCAAAAGTTTACTTCCCTTTTGTTCTTTACATAGTGTGTTGCCTTCTTGAATACTTGGTCCTTAATAGTTGTTTGAGTCTATTTATTGTTCCAAGTGTCAAAAGCTGGGTGACAACATCATAGTGAACTGTTTGGAAGAACTCAATTGTGCTGAAGTTTCTGGGAAACCAAAAAACATGAAGTACCTGGATTATTTTTCTTTAGAACATTGGGCAGATTCACTGACAAAGCAAGTAACTCAAACAGTTATTATTCATTGAGAAAGCAACACCGCTTTAAGAACCAAGTTCTTTTGGATGTAAGCTTTTGAACAGGATCATTTTTATTTATCTTGTCTTATGGAATATATGTAAATATCTGTTTTCAAATAGCTTCATCATGATGCAATTAAAATGCAATTCTTATGATCCCTCTTTTATTTTTCTTTTATTTTTGCAAGGATTCTGCGATGCACTTATGCACCTAAAAATGAAAATGTCATAATTTACTCACCCTCAGGCCATCAAAAATGTGTTTGACATTCTTCTGCTGAACACAATCAAAAATTAGAGAAAGAAAATTAAGCTCTGTTGGTCCTCATTATGCAAGTGACTGGGTAACAACATTTTGAAGCTCCAAAAGCACATAAAGGCAGCATTAAAAAATTCCAGTGGTTAAATTCATATCTTCAGAAGCTATATAAGTGTGGGTGAGAATCAGATCAATATTTTAATTCCTTTAAATATCCACTTTCACACTCATCTTCTGTCTTTGCCTATTGCCACCTTCTGGCAGGGAAAATAATTAATAGTAAAAAAGGACTGTTTTTCACACACACCTATCATATCAATTCTGAAGACTGATTTAACCACTGGAGTCTTATGGATTACTTTTATGCTGCCTTTATGTAGTTTTTGGAGCTTCAAAATGTTGTTACCCCTTCACTTGCATTGACCTACAGAGCTGAAATATTCCTCTAAAAATCATTGTTTGTGTTCAGCACAATGAAGAATCTCTGGGATGATGGTGAGTAAATGATGAGAGAATTGTGAACTGTTCCTTTTACCACACACACACAGACGTTTGTTTCACTATATAAGAGCATCTTACTTTGACTTCCATTGATTTCATAAAGCTAATGCTATTTTCTATTACCTACCCCTAAGCCTAACCATCACAGAAACCTGTGTACGTCAGTAGATTTAAAGCTAAACATGATTTGGCCGATTTATGAGCCTTATTTATTTATTTTTAACTAGTGAGGGCCACCTAAAATATCCTCACTAGTGGGTTTTCAACAACTTTCACTATATTAGTGAGGACATTTAAAATAATGTGGCACTCACAAATATAGTGAAACCTGAACACACACACATACATGCGTGTTTAACTCATAATAATTATAAAAATGAAGAATGTGGCTCTCGAGGCTATAGATTTTTCGATTTTTAGAGTTGAGTAGCCCTGGTTTAAAGACTAAAAATGTCAATTTTCTGTTGATTGTAGATGGAAGGGCCAGCATGTCTGGGGTGTGTCGTATGAAGATGTAAACGTTTGCTCATTGACGGAGCGGATATTGCCATTTCAACAGAAGAGCGGTCATGTGTCAATACTGCTCAGCTCAAGCGAGAGACCGGCAGTGAAGGATGCGCTAGAACCACTTGCCAATGGCGCGCTGATGTATGCATCCGGCGCGGGCTACAAGATTTTGTGTGTGATCCAGGGCCTGGTGGATGTGTACGTACTGTCAGAAGGTAGCACATTTAAATGGGACTGCTGCGCTCCTCATGCGGTGCTGCGGGCGCTGGGCGGTGGTGTGTTGAACCTCAGCGAGTGTCTTCACGCTCACACTAACGGAAACATGACACGTGGAGCTGAACTGACCTACCACGAGCCCCATAATGGAGGTCAAGGTGTAGAGAAATGGGCAAACCAGGGGGGAATAATTGCATATTTGGACTCCAGAGTGATTGATAAAGTCGTAGCGGCACTTGCTGGAAAGATATAACAAAATATCATGATATAATCCTTTAGGATGTGTATGCAGGTTAATACACGTTTTTATTCATAACCTTTTGTCCTATATGATGTAATGTATTTAGTATGTTATGTATTTATTGGGATATTTAAACATTAAGTTAAAGCTGTAACTCTTAATGAAAAAAAGAGTAATAAACATATAGTGACTCGATATGCAAAGTCTCAAATAGATACAGTGGGGCTTAAAAGTCCACATTGAAAAGCTGTTATTCAAAAAGTAATTTAAACCTGGAAATGAATGAAGTTTTAGGATTTTAAAAACCAAGCTTTTTAAATGAGTAAGAAAAATGTAAGATTCTGGAATTTCTAGGTCAATAATCAAATTTGTGACAATTCTGTACTGTACAAGATGCGTTTTGAAACGTTATCTAAGAATGCAGGGAGAATAATTGGCAATATTGTATTGTTTACAGTCATGCCAATAAAGCCACTTTGAATTTAATTGAGAACATGGATCATCAGGTTTTTTTCATGCCATCTTGCTGTCATTAAAGTAAAAGAGGAGCATACCAAACATTATGAATACTATTAAATTCAAGTAAATATTTACTGTAAATATCTCAATTCAACTTTCAATTTTGCATGCTGATTATATAAAAAATTAGAAAATTGCAAAATAGAAACATTTTTGAAAATTGCAAGTGTCATGATATTGTTGTAGTTTGAAGTTTAATTCTGTGCTGCACTAAAACATAAATGTAACAGATGACGTTACATTAATAAGAGTTTCATAGTTATTAACAGTTACATGAGGTAAAAGGAAAGCCAGAAACTGACAGGTGTCTCTCACATTTAGTGCAGGCTGCATAATACCTGGACAATCATTCGAAACATGAGATTAATTTTTTTAGGTTATTGTTTGTTAAAAATAAATAAATAAATGTTTCCATTAAATATTTGATTTTGTGAATGGCAGAGATGTGAAAAATATTGTTACAGTGATGGTCACTTTTGAGTATTTTAGACTTCTGCTTTCCTTCATGATAGATGAGAATAAACTGAAATGATACTGCAAGTAAACAATTCATTTATTTTTATGGTAGGTACTGAGCATATTTAAATTTGGAAAATATTTCTGTAAAAAGTAAGTAAAAATGTTTCAGAATGTTTAGATTCTTAAATGCGGTGCCCATTTCATTGTAAACCCAGTTAGGTTTGAAGAAGAGAAAAAAAGGCAAAACAAAAAACAAGATCTGCAGCTTTGATGTCTGGACATATAAACACCATCATTCATGATTTATTGGAAATGTTTGTTGATTGTTGCTATAGTTAAATATTTAGAATTATAATTTATATAAAAAAATGGTAAGTAGAATACTGCATTGCACAGAATCATTTATGGAAATAACCACCAATATATACCAACGAATGGTAACTAAATAAAACAATGAACAAGGGTGGTGGGAGGTAGTGCACTACTGTAGTAGTACTGTACTACTGTAAACTAAATGAATGAATGGATTGTTTTATTTCTGGTATACCTCTTCAGTTCAGTTTTCATTTGTGAAATGAAATTATACAGAATTTGGCATTATCAGATGAATCTTTCTGTAAAACATGAAGAATAGAATGAAGTCTGACCTATCAACGTAAACAATATACACAATTGATGATTCAGGTAAAATGTATTAATCAACGCAATTGTGTATTATTGATTTAGTTTGGGGCATTACCGTAGCGTAACAATGTGGTCAATCATAAATTGTGGTCAAGATGTAAAAGTCCAGCTATTTTAAAATAATGTTTTAGTTGAGTTGAACTGTAACCACATTAAACCAGTTGATGGCAACTCAATCTAACAGACCTCTCATCTCCTCCATTTCCTTAAATCAGTCACAGGCTATAAGATCACTGAAGAATTATATATATATATATATATATATATATATATATATATATATATATATATATATATATACACACACAATTGTGTGTGTAGTGTTTAGGGACACTATTGTTCAAAAGTTTAGGGTCACTTATTCATAATATTATTATTATTTTTTTTTTTTTTTCACATTTTAGAATAATAGTAAAGTCATCAGAACTATGGAATAATAGAAATGGAAATATAGGAATTGTGTTATGGCAAAAAAATCCCAAATAAATAAAACATTTTGCCTATACTTTACAGAAATGTACTCTTGGCATTTTCTCAACCAAAGTCTTGAGGTATCACCCTGGGATACTTTTTAAACAGTATTGCTTAGTGGCTGCTTTCTTAATTATTCGGTCCAAGTCAAAAACATATTTTTTAATACAATTTTAGTTTTGTAATTAAATTACTGTGCAAAAGTTTTAGGCACATTAGATGTTTAACAAAAACATTTGTCTTAAGATGGTTTATATCTTTATCTGTAGTGTGTCAATAGGTAATATACATTTTAGACTCCCAAACATTCCTTCTGCAAATAGAATAGAATAGAAGAATATGCAACAGATGGCATGGCCCCACCGAGACCCCCATTGAGCATCAAGTCAGTCTGGGATTACATGAAGAGAAAGAAGCAATTGAGACCATCACAGATCCTCCACCAAATTTCACAGTGGGTGGGAGACACTGTGGCTTGAAGGTCTCTCCAGGTCTCCGTCTAACCATTAGATGACCAGATGGAGGATCGGTGATGATCTGGGGGTGCATCAGCAAGGATGGATTCGGGCAGATTGGTCTTTGTGAAGGATGTATGAATCAAGCCATGAATAAGGTTATCCTGGAAAAAAACATATCCTTATGCCTTCACAATGTTCTCCAACTCTGAGGATTGTTTTTTCCAGCAGGACAATGCTCCATGCCACACAGCCAGGTCAATCAAGGTGTGGATGTAGGACCACTGGATTTAAGACCCTGTCATGGCCAGCCCAATCTCCTGACCTGAACCCCATTGAAATCCTTTGGAATGTGATCAGAGGAAGATGGATGGCCACAAGCCAACAAAACAAAAGAAGCAGAGCTGCTTCAATTTTTAAGCCAGGAGTGGCAAAAAGTCACCCAACAGCAATGTGAAAGACTGGTAGAGAGCATGCCTAGACGCACGAAAGCTGTGATTGAAAATCAAGGTTATTCCATCATTTCTGAACACTTCCTAAGTTAAAACATTAGTATTGTTTTGTTAATATGAACTTGTTTTCTTTGCATTATTCGAGGTCTGAAAACACAGCATCTTTTTTTGTTATTTTGCCCAGTTGTCATTTTTTGCAAATAAATGCTCTAAATTACAATATTTAGGCCCAAGCACTAAAAGTGCGGAGGCCCATTGTTCTTCTAAGGATTATTATTAGGGCCCAAGCACTGAAAGTGCAAGGTAACCTATAAGCGCCACTTAGGTAACCTGTAGCGCCACTTAGAAGATGGGCATGTTTGGGGGCTCTGTAACATCCCTTTTGGACTACCATCACCAATCTTTGTCCAAATATAGATCTCATCAAGCCGGACAACTTTAGTGCTGACAGTCATAAGCTCTCCCCAACAGGAAGTTGGCCATTTTGGATTGTTTAAAAAATGCATGCTAATACTCCTAGGGATTTCATGTTACAGGAACCAAATGTGGGTGACATCATGCCAAGACATTATAGTATATTTTTCTATATCATAATATATTTTTTATATCAAAGTATGGAATGGCCTGGACTTTGTGTGACCCAGGAGAGGGCATATGAGGGCATATGGTGGTGTGGTGGTGGTGTAGTGGTCTAAGCACATAACTGGTAATCTGGTAATCAGAAGGATGCTGGTTCGAGCCCCACAGCCACCACCATTGTGTCCTTGAGCAAGGCACTTAACTCCAGGTTGTTCCGAGGGGATTGTCCCTGTAATAATTGCACTGTAAGTCGCTTTGGATAAAAGTGTCTGCCAAATGCATAAATGTAAAATGAGGTTACTGGACTTTGTGTAAATAATCATGCTATGGACCTTGGGAAACAGCTGAAAATAAAGATTAAAACAACTAGTGGTCAAAGTGACCGTATTATGCTCAGACTGTCATGTTTTTTTATATTTTATCAAATTAAAGGCTCTGTGAGATAATGGTGTCATTGACAACCAAAAAATAATGAAGGGGCGTACCCATGAGGTAATATCAGAATAAAACATAAAAGATGAGGATCTGAACCACAGACTACCAAAAATCACTGGTGCCAAAAATGTAGGTAAGGATTTTGCTTAAAATGTGTTTTGTGTAGTCTGTTGTAAGTTTGACGTGGGCAGTGATAAATCAATGAGTCTCTCCAGTTTCGAACTGAATTAAATTATTAACTGGATAAAATAGAGAACTGGGTTCCAGGTTTCAAAAACTATGCATGCAAATGTATATATGTCTTGTAAATATGTTGAAGTGCACAAATCCTTCGGATACTGCACCTCTAGGCAAGTGCAGGGGTGAGCAGCTCTGGTAGGTCACGCAAGAGGCATGCAAATCCTATGGATGCTGCACCTTTAGGCAACTGCAGGGGTGAGCAGCTCTGGTAGGTCATGCAAGAGGCATGCAAATCCTACGGATACTGCACTTCTAGGCAGTGCGGAAGTGAGCAGCTCTGGTAGGTCACCCAGAAGAGGGGTGCTTTAAATTCTGCAATTAACGCTGAATGCAGTGACACTAGTGAGGATAAAGAGCCCACATGGATGTTTTGCCTTTGAACTGGCTGAGAAACAATGAGCCCACATGGATAGTTGGCATTGTTCTCAAAATACCACTGCTTCTAGTGAAATTGACAGGTGCTCAAGAGGTGTGGTTGCCCAAGAGTGGCATAGTGATGGTTAAAATGTTTTGATATTTAAAAATATGTGCTGAATAGTGTAAATACGTGATACGTTGAATAATTGGATGTAAATAAGTATTTTGGTTGTGCTAAGTTGTGTAAAATTTAATTGCATTGCTGTTGTATGTTGGCTGCGTTGGTCGATGTGTTTATGATGACTGTATTGTGCTTATGCTGGCTGCAATGTGCTATGCTGTATGTATGTATGTGTGTGTGTGTGTGTGTGTGTGTGTGTGTGTGTGTGTGTGTGTGTGTGTGTGTGTGTGTGTGTGTGTGTGTGTGTGTGTGTGTGTGTAGACTGAGTGTGTGGTTGAGTGTACTAATATGTGTCCATGTAATAATTTTTCTCATGAGAACTGTGCTGTAACGAAACAGGTATTTTAGGCTTAGTATTTAACAAGTTATAAAATGAATGATAAAAAGAGCAAAAGCAAAATCATTATAAGACCAAAAAAACGTTATAATGTATGGGCTTTGTCGATTATTTGGACATCATCCAAATTATAGTTGGTGTGATCCAGATAAAGGAACACAATTATTAATAAAGAAACTAAATTAAAGTTAAGAAAAAGCACCTGTTTCTCTCTTCCACAGAGGGAGTAAATGAGTACAGGATTTAGTGTGTGAGACGGAGAGAAAAGGGAGGTGCTGAAGTCAGTTTTGTTTTAGAATTGTTTTGTATTTTTTAAGAGCTCTGTGTTTACAAAGGTCTTATGTTTGTAAAAAGTGTGAAAGTTTCTGTGTTTGTGAAAATGTTTGTATCTGTGTCTGAAAGTGTGTGTGAAGTGACTGTGAAGTGTGACTGTTTGTAAAAGGTGGCTGTATAAGATTCAGCTTTGGTCTGTTTTTTTAATGCCATGAAGGAAGCGTAATATGAGAGTAACTAAACTGAGAACGAGCAAGTGGTATATCTGTGCTTAAGTTAAAGTTTGTATTACATTATCTGCACAAACAATAACGTTTTGCAGTCCAGCGTATTACTTTAAACTAAAGTCAACAAAATAATTGGATTTTAAACAAAAGTTGTATTGGAGATAAGGTATAATTATGGCAAACACTCCAGTGGAAATACTAACATCTAGAAATCCACGGTGTAAAAATTGATTAATATAATCTTAAAGAAATGGGAATGAGGAAAACATTTTTCCAAAACCAAATTATATTTTGTAACTTGAGTATGAGAAGCAAACCTTAAATGTGAAAACTTCACATTCATGTGTTTGTTTTACATTCTGTCTGGTCCAGTTTATGAGAGAATACAATTTTGAACAATATTAAAATAAACATTGTAAAGTCTTGATATTTAAATGTAAGAACCCATGATTATGTGTTTTGTTTTTGATTTTCTATGTGTCTATGTGTATGTTTGGAGAGCAAATTTACATGTGAGTTGCACCTTCATTGTAAACTTGATCAACCAACAAAAATAAGATGGATAGAATTTATTATTTTGTTAGGGACTGCCTGATGGAGAGAGATGCTGCTCTGTAAGCAGAGTGAGCGGGAGGGGTTATACTCCATTTTGAATGGGAAAACTGGTCTCTCTTGCTGCCTCCACTCAGACAGGGATTGGTACCCCGAATTTAGAAACGATAGAAAGCAGATTGTATTAGTTAAAATTAGATATTTTTTATTGTATTTTCTTGTTTTATATGTACAGTGTAGGCATTGGTTGATCATTTGAGACAAAAATTTAAGGAAAATAAATTCTCTACATTTCCAATCCACTGAAGTTGTGCTCTTAATACCTGGTTTTCTGATTTTTATGTGTGGCAGCCTTGCCAACATTGTCATGCTTTTTCCTTGGGTTTGATCTGTTACCAATCATGCCAGATAAAATGGAAAATAAAGTTCAAACCTCCAACAAGGAGGAAGAACTAAGCAAACATTGTAAATAGTTTTGCTCAGATGCTCTGATATCTAATAAAATAGAAGTTTTCCTCTTTTGAAAGTGCATAAAATGGAAACTGTTATTCATGCTAGAAGTTCTGATTTTAAGAATTAAGAAATATCTTTGATGTATTTGCTTGTAAAAAAATATTGATAATGCTAAGGAAAAATTGGTCATTGGGGGCAGGTGAAACCAATGGAGAAACGTTAAGATTAAGTTAAATATTGTAACTTCTTCATCTATGAATATTAATAACTTCATATTCATCGTCTACTCTGTGTGTGTCTTTGATCCTAACTATATTTTACCCTTTCTTTTGTCATTATTATGTCTATGTTGTTTCACTAACTCATTCTGGGACCAATTGCAGATGGCTGGGCCAGATGATTGATTGAAGTTACTAATACTGCAGGTGAAAATCCGGAGAAAAAGGAGACTGAAAATGATGTGGACTATTATCTGATTGGTTCTTTATTGCAAAGTTAGTGTTACCTATTGGATTGGCTACTCCCCCAATTTTTCCAGATAGTACCCTCATTTAAAATATATATATGTATGTGTGTGTGCGTGTGTGTATGTATATAAAGTACGTAGCGTGTGTGCATGTATATAAAGTACGTACTGGGCATTTTTTTTAAAACACAAGAGATTTGTTTGAGTTTCCATTGTGCCTCTTTATGACTTTATTCTGTTTAAATTTTTACTTATTTTTCTGTTAGTTTAAAAACTTGATTTATGTTATTTCATTAGATAGAATGGAAGTTTCTTCACCTGAGAAAGAGTAAGAAATGGAGGAAGTAATCATAATAAATTATCATTTGTAATTTTTTATATTAATAAAAAAAGGATTATAATATATTAATAATAAAATGACAAGACTACAAGATAGGTGTTGTAAATGTAAAAGTAATTGCTAAAGTAAGTTTTATTGAATGTAAGAGAATTTCAAAAAAGAAAGGTAAAGTTTGTGTTTTATTAAAGATTTGAAGGATCTATGTATGTTGTTTGAATTGACAAAAGAAAGTAAAGAATGTGTATGAGGGTGCTGGTCTTTGTGTGACCCAGGAGAGAGCATATGAGGTTACTACAAGTGTTGATGCTGCAAAAACCACACAGTGCAATGTAATAGAAATAATCATGCTATGGACCTTGGGAATCACAGCTGAAGCTAAAGATTCAGCTGTAACTAGTTGTCAAAGTGACTGTATTATGCTCAGACTGTCAAGTTTTTTATACTTCTCTAATTAAAAAGTTATTTAAAAAAAAATAGACTAAAGCCAGGTTTCCACCATTAAAAAGAAATGAAAGGCTCTGTGAGATAATGGTGGCAAACGGTATCCTTGACAACCAAAAAATAATGAAGGGGCATACCCATGAGGTAATATCAGAATGAAACTGTATAAAAGATGAGGATCTGAATGAGACAGTCAGATCTCAGCTGACATATCTGGTTTATTGGTTTGCTCAATACTTTTTGACACCTGGAACTTTTCTTACTGAGAGGAAAGAAAAGTCTATGATGCTCCATGACAACACTGACGATGCTAAATTGCTAATGGATTTTTGATATATCTATCAATGTTGCCATGGCAACGTGATAAATTAACATAAAAAAATTGGAAAAAGGAAGTATCTTCTACATGCAAAATTCATCAAAATTGAACCAAATGTTTGTCCTTGCGGGCTAATCACATTGATTGACTATTGTGGGTCACGGTCGTCACCAACTGGCGGAAGGAAGTGTGGTAATTTTAACAGACTCTTATGTCTATCTGAATTCTTTTTTAGGCTGCTAGTACTGAGATGACTATGCAATTCTGCAAGAGCCAAGTCATAAACATTAACAAAGAAGAACATCTCCATAAAACAAAATGCACCCTACAGAGCAAGGAACATAAAACACAGTTCTCACCCACAACTAACTTGAGAACCCATTATTTCACATATATGCACTCGGTATGGACAAAAGAGTCTGGAGTGTTTAATTCGGACATTTATTTAAATCAGGGGTTCTCAACCTTTTTCAAGCTGGGCCCCCCCAAAGCTGGTTCATTGCAGTTGGGGCCCCAGTGCCCCCCGCCCCGCCCCGCCCCATGCTTTATTGTTGTTATTATTATTATTATTATTATTATTATTATTATTATAATTGGCAGTAGCACCAGACTTCTAATGTGAGCTTGCAGGCATTATTATTATTATTATTATTATTATTATTATTATAAGTAGTAGTAGGCCTATCATCATTACTAGGCTATTGCTATATAATTATATGAGGTTACATGCTTTATTGTTATTATTATTATTATTATTATTATTATTATTATCATCATCAGTAGGCCTATTATCATTACTAGGCTATTGCTATAATTGGGAATTGGCACCAGACCTCTGATATTAATTTATGCTTTATTATTGTTATTATTACTAGGCCTAATAGTAGGCATCATCTGCATTTTTACAGAAGCTTGCTGGTAGGTGATGTTAATGTGAGACCTGAGCCTGCTTTGCCTTGCAAAGATCCTCAATTCTTGGCTCAATGTTTGATAAACATAGCCTCAAATCATCCTCGATTTGTGCACGATTGCGGTATTTCGTTTTGAGTGCAGTCATTTTTGAGAATCCTGCCTTACACAAATATGTCGACGCGAAAGGAAGGAGAATCTTCAAGGCGACGTCACAGAGTTCAGGGTTTTCCTGCATCAATGCTGCCCAGAATGACGAAAGAGGGCAGGAGCTAAAAAGTTCCTTCAGTCTACTGTCACTCTTCAGCTCAATAAGCTGTTCCTGCATATCAATTGATAGCTTGTTTGCTGTGCACACAAACGGATCTCGAACCCACGCAAAAGAGCGATAATCCTCTTTAAAGTACGTCGCAAATTGTTTTCTCATTGCTGACAGGTGCTCAGACGCTGATTGAAATAGGGAGGAGAAATCGTGTGACGTGCCTGCATCAGTGATAAAGTCTGCAAGGCTGGGGAAAATGTTGCAGTTCCCTCGACTGATGCGGCCATGCCAGAGGTCTAGTTTTTGTGTGAAGGCGTGCACTTTGTCTGCAAAGAGCAAAATATGAGTTTCGCGGCCTTGCACAGTCAGGTTGAGGCCATTCAAGCGGTCAAATATATCGACCAAATAGGACAGAGACGCAAGCCACCTAGTGTCATCCAGATGCTTCGCCAGATCTGATTTGATTTCTGTCAAAAACCACTTCACCTCCTCTCGCAGCTCATACAACCGCTGTAACACCCGCCCCCTGGAGAGCCAGCGAACTTCAGTGTGTAGAAGCAGCTGTTCGTGCCCTGACCCCATCTCCTGGCAGAGGACCCCAAACAAGCGAGAGTTTAGCGGCCGTGATTTCATGAGATTTATTATTTTCACGGATTGGTTCAGCACGGAGTCAAAGAGAACCGGCATTTTTTGAGCAGCTATTGCTTTGCGATGGACCATGCATTGTGTCCATTTCACAAGTGGAGCTACTTGCTGAACGCGAGCAGCTAGGCCACGCTCACGCCCCGTCATTGCCTGCACACCATCTGTGCATAGGCCAACGCGTCGGTCCCAAGCCAAACCATTTTCACGGATAAAAATATCAAGGACATTGAAAATGGCTTCTCCTGTAGTGTGCGACTGAAGAGGCCGGCAAAACAGGACATCCTCCTCAATCGCCTTGTCCCGCAGATACCTGACATAGGTGAGGAGCTGTGCCTGCCCAGCAATATCAGTGGATTCGTCCAGCTGCAGCGCGTAGTAAGGACTCTTTTTAACGAACTCTATCAGTTGCTCTCTGATATCATTGGACATGTCTACAATTCTCCTAGCGACTGTGTCATTGGACAGTGGTACTGCACCGAGTTTGGCTGCTGCACTATCGCCTATCATTATTCTGCACATGTCTTGCGCTGCCGGCAAAATGAGAGTCTCTGCGATTGTATGCGATTTACCCAGTTTACCGATCCTTTTGGCCACTACATACGATGCCTCCAAACACTGTTTAGACACAGTGCTGTGCACTGAAATGGTTGCGTGTTGCTGATGGAGGCCATCAAGCTTTCTTTTAAAATATTCAGCTGGTTTATTTTTTATGCCAGCATGCTTTGTTTCGAGGTGCCTTTTTCATTTGCAGGGCTTCATACTGTCGTTTGCCAGCACCTCGGCACACACGACACACTGATGTCTCAGATCAGCCGTGACTGTAAACCCAAATTGCAGGTATGCTTCATCGTACCTTCGAAGCTTTTTTGCAGCTGGTGGTGCGTCGGTTGGCTTGTTGGTCCTCACAAGAAATTTCTCCATTTTGATGTGTTTTCAATAAAGTTTAGGCAATATGTAACTGTGTGTGTGGTGTATGTTGAGAGACGTATCAGGGGCTAATCAGTCGGGACTTAGGCACAATCTTTAATAAATGATGCCTCGAGCATATGGCTGAATCCAAATTAATGTATTAATAAGTCCTCTTTCTGCTGGTCAGAGTGGATTAATAGGGGGGTTACTATATGAGAGTGGAGTGTTGAGATCCTTTGAAAATTTGGTTCAAAGTTTTGGGATTCCCAGATCTCAGTTCTTTAGGTATTTACAGCTTCTGGATGTGTGATTATTATTTTTTGTTTTGAGTGTGTGTCTATTATCATGTATGTCCACTGGGAAGTTGCTGGGGGCCTGGGTGGGGTTAGGGATTGTGAGGGGTAAAAGTGGGGGTTAATTGTTGATTCTGTGTATATATCTATTGTTTTTCTGTGTTCAATATGTGAATCAATAAAAAAAATGTTAATCAAAAAATAAAGACCATAAGTTATAAAATGGTTATCAAGAGTGGGTCATTGATAAGTTTTACAAACTTGATAGTTGTGAAATCTTATTTACATGAGGAGAATGCAAACGCGGCTGTGATTGGGTATTGCTGAAGCCTATAGATGAAGTTACTGTTTACAAACAAACGCTTCACCCTGCCCCTTCCATGTTCTTTTGTTTCCCAGAAAAGAACTGAAGTCTATGGGCGTTTTGCTCAAATTGCGCTGAAACTGCCCAAAAAGTGCTGTTTGTAGTGTTGAAAAAATGCTTTTTTAATTTCCAAAGTAAATTATAAATTATATTGTTCAATCAATAACAGCTGTTATTGTTTATTTTTTTGTGATAAAATGTTTTATTGATTCACACATCAAACAAAGAAAAGAAAAACATACATACACAGAATCAACATTTAACCCTGACTACCACCCCTCCCCACCCAATACTGAACCTAACCCCACCCCGACCCACAACAAACACCACTGTGGTCACACATGAACATACACAAAAACTTATTATTCTAACAATAAATATAGCTGTGAGAAGCAATGGGAAATGCATGGGTCCATTTCCAAAAACAATGCATGGTGGACCCAGCAACAACTCAACATTAATGTAAACTTGGACCCCAATCATACAATGAGTAATAGACAGAGGTGGGACCAAGTCATTGTTTTCCAAGTCACAAGTAAGTCTCAAGTCATTGCATTTAAGTCCCGAGTCAAGTCCCAAGTCAAGTCCCATGTCAAGGCAGGCAAGTCCCAAGTCAACACAGGCAAGTCCCAAGTCAAGTCCCAAGTCAGGGCAGTCAACTTTTAGCTTCAAGTCTTTAACAAGTCATTAGTGCGCTTTGCCCAAATTAGTGTCAGAGTATTAATTACCATAGTAAATTTATATTAATTTTATCTAGAAGACTTTTAAAATATGTTCATCACTTTGCAATTTAACTTAATTTGAGATGAGCTATAGACTATTTTTTCACTAAGCGCACCCATCTATCTCAGTTCAATTTGTCTTCCTTAGGATGTGCTTGAAAGTTTCAAGTGTGACATAAACTTAACGAAAAGCAGTGAAAAAAATATTTTTTATTTCTTATTGGTAGAGTAAAAAAAATAAATAATAATAATTCTATAAAAATAGCACAACTGCTACACACTTTGCAAGTGTGTGAGTATGTTTCAGTTAGTGTTTTTATATCTAACCCCTAGAACAATTATGTTATTGGTACCTCAAGGAAATAGATTAAGAAAAACATGGGAAAGAGGAAATATAGTTGCAGAACAAAGCAACTGTTACCACACTTTACAAGTATGTGTCTGCATGTGTGAATGTGTTTGCGTATGTGTGTGCAAGAGAAGGTGGAAACATGGACACAGAATAATCCAGAAAGACAGTCATATAGAACTGCTGCTGCTATGTACCATACTTTAGATTTGAGAGAGGGAAAGAGAGTGTAAATGTGAGTCAGTGAGTGAATGTTTGAGTTATTGAGGGTATCTGATCTTCTCTTTGGGCCCTATGATGCAAAGATCAAATTAGACAAAAGTCTGTCAGTCATTTGTGCACAATGTGGCCGTAGTATGATTCCTCTACGGCTGAAAACATGCTCCACCGTAGCACTAGCGGCAGGAACTGCCAAGACCCTGATGGCCACTCGAAATAGTGCAGGAAGTGGTTTCATGTTCAGAGCCCAGAACAAGAGAGCATCCTGTCCTTCAGAAATGTCAAAGTAGTGACTTAGCTCTTGTGCTGGAGTGGTCCCAATGAACTTCCTTGGTCTCTTATGATATGCTGCAAACAGTCCCTCCTCCATTTCAGGCTGCTGACCCTCTTGCTTAATCCATGAAGCAGCACTTACATCCTCGACAGCATCTTGCAATATCAACTCTGGGAAAGGATGAACACCGCAACAGGCAACTATTACTATTACAGTGTTGCTTATGATGCAGTAAGTTAAACTAAAAATATATTATTGTTTCAATTATTTCATGTGTTCCATGGGAGAAAAAATTATTAACCATGATAATATTTATTTACCCTTCACTCCTTGTTTAACCACTTCCTTGACTTCAGGGTTGACAAGCACATGGTGCACCACCCAATGCAAAGAAAAATTTGGATCCA
The DNA here is from genome assembly GCF_025860055.1 of Xyrauchen texanus. NCBI lineage: Eukaryota > Metazoa > Chordata > Actinopteri > Cypriniformes > Catostomidae > Xyrauchen > Xyrauchen texanus. Next base: position 10,565,062 of record NC_068314.1, read on the forward strand.
AGACAGCTGCTTTGAGGTATACTGGGTCTGAAAAAGGCGTAGTAGTCCCATCGTTTGTGCTTGCCATTTTCACATTGATGAAGATTCCAAGAAATGTTTTGTTCAGGGATGCCTCCAGACTTCTGACCAGACCTGAGACTTCAGCTTCTCCAAGTGGTGATTCATAGCAAGAACAGAGGGAACAACAGAACTGATGGTAACATCCTCTCTCCCTGGGTCAAATCTGTTGCCTCTGCAAATGGCTTCAGAATGTCCACCAACTCCTTCAAACTGATTCCACTCCCTTGTTGTGAACAACAGCTCTTTATGTCCAGACTTTTCCAGAACACAACTGACCTTTGGATGATCACATTCAATTACTGCCCGTACCTGTCTCAGTGTTGATTTCCATCTTGTGTTAACAGCAGCTATAATGCTCCTTTCACCAAATTCAGACTGAAAAACTTCTTTGAATGTTGTGCTTGTGTGAAGCAATGAGCTGATTTTTTTATAATTCTCCCCCTTTGCCTTGACTTTGTCTTTCTTTGTCAGCAGCTGTTCCTCTGCGTGCACAGCGTGCACCAGGGTGGAGGTCAGGTGGGGGCTGCTTATGGTGCTTGTCTTCTGGGCGGAGAGCAGTCGGGGTCGGAGTTCAGTTTCAGGGCTTTCAGCTCCGCCACGGGATAGTGATGATTATACGCCGGCGGTGCCGGCACGATCGCCGTTGCATGTGGGGAAACACAAACATACTTTTCATTAGTCGGTTCTGGTGGTGCTGACACACAAACAGATCTTTCACACATTTTATTTTCTTCCACATTGTCAATCCTACATGCTAATTCTTTCTGCATTTGCTTTCGTTCTCTTCTATCTGCTTCCTTAAGCCAACAGCCCACTGTCTGTTCACATTTTTTACACACATGTTGAACGCAGCCACAACAACCTTTTTGTGCCTCGCTGCCCTGTTCAACTGATTCTCGCACCACTCTCAGTCTAGTCGTGCTCAGTCTAGTCATGCTCAGTGTTCCCTCTCTGGGGAAATCATGGTATTTGATCAGTTTCTCTATGTCCTGCATACATTTTCTCCCATAGTTTTTTCTCATTTGACAGAAAACCGGTGTATCAAATTTGGCAAGCTTGCTTTGAGACTTCCCCATACTGGCTGTTTCTGCTTCTCTGTGGATTTACTGTTCAACGCACATCAATAATCTTTCGGATGTCTCCAACAGATTTGATTTCTTAACCCAAGATCAGATAAGGGTGCACTCCCTAGTGCTTTCTTAATTACGGTTTACTAAAAATCTTTCTCTGGAGTACGTTCCAGCGCTCATTATTTCAGCTAACCTAATTAAACAATTTTTGCGAGAACTCAGTCTCTGTTTAGAAAACCTCTTGACCTGTTCGTAGGTCTCAGTTTCTGCTCGAGAACCTCTTGTACTCGCAACACAGAAAACAGTCTCAGCCACTATGGTTCACTCACTCTTATACCAAAAGAAAATAATTTAGTCGTCTCTTATCAGAGATATTTGGGTTGCCACGGGTTCGTTTTCATTTGATTCCAGTGGAGTTTCTCCTGGCCCTGATGTGGTCAGTCCCTCTCTCTGAAGCTTACGAGGTAGAGCTGGAAATTCTCAGTCCAGGTGGCCAAACACCATCCGCTCTCAGGTCCAGAAGGCACTTCCAAGGAATCCCAATATTCTGACACCAAATTGTTGTGGCAAAAAATTATTAACCAACCATTATCACTGCGTAAGAGACACTCTGAATCAAACAGTCTTTTAAAAGAATGTATTGTTGCACGAAGGACCCAGTCATTACACAGGAATTACACTGTGCCATGAGTGAGACGTTGTCGGGGAGGGCTGAGTTGTTTTTATACCTCTTTTCCCCAAGGTCTCCAACAGAAGCAGATCTTCAACCTCTACATTCCTTAGATACAGGGACTAGGCCACTAGCACTGATTTACTACTAACTAGCCCAAACATACCCCCTGTACTAAATGACTATTACTGATCAATGAGTATAAACATTTCTACAACAGTGCCCAGTCTGAGCCTGATGCACAGAGGTCCGCTATGCTTTCCCGGGTACCGCGAGCGCGAGACTGGACCGTAAAATCCCCCCCCCCCCCACGGCTACTTGATTGGTTCTGCGGGCATGTGCACCGCTCACAGCCGCGACCCTTGGGTAGTCCTGTTTTTGATGTTCTGCAGGAAATACGCTCAAAGACCGATTGCACCCCCCCGGGCCCACGAAGGTCAGAAGCGCCAGCACTCGAATGGGCGATGGCCACCCCTGTGGTCCAGAAATGCAACCTATGGACTGGACCTGGTCGAAATACGGGCGCCTTCTTGAACACCCCGTCTCCCAGCTCTGTCCATTCAGCGACACCGTTGACGACTCCACGCAGCAGTCCTCAGCAGTGAAGAAGCAGACGGAGGCCATTTTACACATCCTGCCCTGCCACAAACCTGTCGCCAGGGGCCATGCCCAGTCTGCTCGCCGAGGGCATCCTCCTGCGGCTTCAAAAAAAAACCTGCTGCTCCGCCTCAACCAAGAGTGGGCCCAGCTCTCAGCCCCAGCGTCGAGCACCCCGCAGGAAGCGCACACCCCTGTCTCACGGACCCCTTCGAGGACCTGGAAGGCTCCCACGCGTTCCAGAGATGGACAACCCAGAGATCGAGACCATTGCTCCGGAGTTGGTAAACATACCACTCCATCCCTCGGTGGAGGGCTGGGAAGAGAAACCTTCAGTTAAAGGTACTTTCTTTTGCAAGTTTTTTACTAACAGAGCAATTTTGTCTTTCTGGGTCACCTGTCCCGCAGATGCTGTTCTCACGGCACTCTGCCGCTACACCTCAACAGTCCCGGCATGCTGGATGCGGACCCTCCGCCCTAAGCCCCACGACTGTTCCCCGGCCGGCCGGTTCTGACGAGTCCAGAGGACGCCGCTACAGTACCTCCTCTTCAGTCACTAACCCGTCCCCTGCCGTGTGTGTGGAGCAAGGTAAGTGCTTCGAGTCCTTTCTCAGCACTAGAGCCTTGCGTCCTCGCCTCCCGATGCCGTACTACCTGCTCTGCCCCGCTGCGAAGCCCCGCCGGGTACGTTAATAGTTATCGTTCCCTTAGCGTCCCCAGCACGGAGCTTGGATGCGTGTCTTTCACTTCCCAATCCGTCACGCTGGCTGGCCAGGACCATCCGACTTGGTTATGCAATTCAGTTTGCCAGGCCTCCGCCCCCTTCATGACCATCTGCTTTACCGCAGTACACGGCAAATATGCCAAATCCCTGCGTGTGGAAATCGTCTCTTACTTAAAGACGCGATAGAGCCTGTCCCTCCAACCGAGATTAAGAAGGGTCCCTACAGCCCTTACTTCATCGTCCCTACAGCCCTTACTTCATCGCGCCTTACGACCGATCTTGAACTTATGAGTTTTCAGCCAGGCTTTGCACAAACTCCCTTTCAAAAATGCTCATGCAAGAACACATGCCTCCCCTCCAGCCTCTCTTGCAGGAATAAGAGCACTGACCTAACTGCGCACCTCTGCGGGTCTTCGGCCCGGGAAGAATACCAATTTGTGAACAAGCGCCACTTCAGGGCATAGAGATGCCTGGTAGAAGGGGCTCTGGCTTGGTTGATTTTGTCTATGATGGTAGGTGGTAGACCAGCTAGATCTTCCATGCCCCATCCAGGGGCCAGACGTGGAGGTTCCAAAGGTCTGGGTGCGGATGCCAGAGCGTGCCCTGCCCCTGAGAAAGAAGGTCCTTCCTCAGGGGAATTAGCCAGGGAGGGGCTGTTGCGAGGAGTACGAGGTCCGAGAACCAGACCCGGGTGGGCCAATAGGGTGCCACCAGTGTGACTTGGGCCTACCAGAGCGGGCAGTGGGAGGTCTCTCGGGAGGCAAACAGATCTACCTGGGCCTACCGAATCATTCCCCATCAGCTGGACCGACTGGGGGTGAAGCCTCCACTCTCCGCTGGGCAAGCGTTGTCGTGACACGCTATCACATTGAGTTTGCCGGGGAAGTGAGTGGCACACAGCGAACTGAGTCGCTGCTAGCTCCAAAGGAGGAGACGACGGGCGAGTCGTGACATGTGGCGGGAGTGTATGCCGCCTTGGCAATTTATGTACGCTACCACAGTAGTGCTGTCTGACCTGACTTTGGAATTTTTGTCCCGAACTTACGGGAGGAACTTCCGCAGGGCGAAGAAAACAGTCAGCAACTCTAGGCAATTGATATGCCAGCGCAGTGGGGCCCCTACCCAGTCTGGAGGCATCAGTTGTGACCAGGACGCGTTGGGACACCTGCTGCAAGGGTACTCCTGTCCGCAGAAAGCAGAGGTCTGTCCAGGGTTTTAAGGTTTGGCGGCAGGCGGGGGTGATGATCACACGGTGCGTGCCGCGGCGCCATGCTTGTCTCATGACTCAAGTCTGTTGTCAAGTTACATCCGTAACCTAGACGTTTTTAAATCCATAAGGATCTCTTTTTTTTATTATTTTTTATTATGCAATATAAAAATAACAAATGCATATACATAAAAAGATCAATGAGGGTTACATTACATTATGACTAAGCTTGTTATACTAGCTTATATGCATTACACCATAAAAGAGTCTTACATGCAATAGAATTGTTAGAATTCCTTAAAGAATTTAAATTTATATCAATATCTTTCTTGAAAGAGTTTTCTTTGAAAATGTACACTTATGAAGATAATATTTGGCAATTTTTTGGCTTATACAAAAGTTTGAAGATAAATACTTTTTAACAAAATTTGAGAAGTCTACCCAAAATACTTTGCAATAAGTACACTCCCAAAACAAATGAATAATTGTCTCTTCAAACTGATGACAGAAGGAGCACATGGGAAATACTATTATTGAATTTAGCAAGTTTATAATTTACTGCAATTATGTATAATTTAATAGAGACTTCAACAACTTTATTGGATAACAAAAAATGTTGTCATAGGAGCCAGAATTCTTCCCATTCTATATCATTAAACGTATTATTCCAAAAGCTTACACAAGCAGGTAGAGAAATCTGACACCTGTTAAGAATTAAACAAATTGTTTTGTTTGACATGTTTCTGAAAAGACATTGGTCAACAAATAAATTAGTGTTGTCAAAAATAGGAGGAGAGCATAAAAAACCTTTAGGGCCATGCTTTACTAAAAGTTTGACACAATCAGGAATTGCACCAAATACAATGTCATACTCTCTTGGGGGTACTGGAAAAGAGAAAACTTGCATACAATTTTCGTAATTGAGCAGGACACCCATATCATCTATAAGTTGACTCACTAAAAGTATATTCTTGTCAAACCAATTATGAAAAAAAAAGAGATTTATTTTTATATCTAATATTTTTGTTGTTCCAGATAAAATAACTATGTGGAGAAAAACTATAATTATATATTAGTGACCAACATATTAAAGCCTGTTTCTGAAAATTAGATAAAGCTAAATGTATTTTAGAGACGTCATAGTTGGAGCGAAAGAAAAAATGTAAACCTCCAACTGAACTGAAAATATGATTTGGAATTACATTCCAAAAGGATGTGGGGTTGTTTAAAATTATTTTATCCATTTAACTTTGAAAGAGTTATTAAGAGTGGAAAAGTCCACTAACTCAGATCCCCCCATAGCCCAATCAGCTATCATAAAACTCTTTTTTATTAAGTGAGTTTTAGAATTCCAAACAAAGTCTACTATAATTTTGTCCAATTTTCTACAAATCTCCACAGATACATCCAGTGCCATTGCGGGATAGATAACCCGAGATAATCCATCTGCTTTGGACAGCGACACTTTACCTGTTATAGACAGATCACGCTGTAACCAGGAGTTTAATTTATGATGAGTAGCAAGGATAGGAGGTTCAAAGTTCAGTTTCGATCTCTTTTTCTGATCTTTACATATAATTATACCTAAGTATTTGACTTCAGATTTGACTGGGATGTCACAAATATTAACATCAGTGGAATGTTTTACACATAAAAGTTCACATTTGTTGATATTAAGAACTAAGCCAGAAGCAGATGAAAAATAATTAATTATGTCTAAAGCTAAAAAAAACCTTGATCTTTATTTTTCAGAAATAGAGTTGTGTCATCAGCCAATTGGCTTATTAATATTGATCGATTTGCTACAGAGATACCTTTCAAATGACTATTTCGAATGAGGATGGCAAATAATTGCATAGGAAGCAGAATAAGGTATGGTGAGATTGGACAGCCTTGATGGATGCCTCTCTCTAAATTAAACCTATGAGTTGTACCATGTTGTAATTTGATTGAAGCATTGGCGTTATTATACAATTTTGAATTGCGTTAATAAAATTGGGGCCAAAACCAAAAATATTCAGGGACTTGAGAATAAAAGGAAACTCAACAGAATCAAAAGCTTTATAAAAATCAAGAAAAAGCAAGAAACTGTCATCAAGGATCAAATCTGAGTAATCTAAAATATCAAGAACAAGTCTAATACAATTTAAATACGTCTGTCTCTCATGAAACCTGACTGACATTCATCAATTATATAATCTAGAAAACATTTAATCTTTTTAGCAAAAAATCATGGATAATATTTTGTAGTCGTTATTTAGGAAGCTAATAGGTTGCCAATTTTCTAATTGAGCATGGTCCTTTTGCGGTTTAGGGATCAAATTTATAACGCCCTGAGTCATAGAGGGTGGGAGAGTACCCTTATGAAGACTTTCTAAATAAACTTTGAGGAGAAATGGAGAAAGAACATTTGAAAATTTCTTATAAAATTCTGTGGTCAGACCATTATTTCCAGGAGATTTATTTAGTTTCAACTTGTCAATAACCTCAAAGATATCTTTAATTTGAATAGGAGATTCACACAGAAGCTTGCCATTATCATCAATTTTGGGAATATGGTCCATGTCAAGGGAGTTACAAAATAAATTCAAGGTATGTTGAGAGTGTCTAGAACAATAAAGGTCTTTATAAAACTGTTCGCAATAATTACAAATGTCTTTATGTTTCTTTAAATCCACTCCATTTACATTAAGACTATTTATAGAAATAAGATGATTTCGCTGTTTCTCTAATTTGAAAAAATAGATGGAATTACCTTCTCCCTCTTCTAGCCACCTCCTTCTTGAACGAACAAAAGCACCCTTTGCTTCATGTATATACAAGTTATCTAATGAATTCTGTAGTTCATCCAATTCTGATTTCTGAACAACTGATACACTTTCAAAGGGGATGCAGGAGAGACAGACAATTCTTTTAACAATGTTGAGTTCCTCTAATTTAAATTGCTTGGCTTTTTGAGTACCAGCTTTAAGTAGCATTAACCTAATATTGTATTTTAAAAGCTCCCAATTAGAACAAAATTATCTTCAGCTTGAGCTTTATTAAAAAACATTGAATCCTAGATATCACAGATCGACAAATTTCCTCATCCTCTAATAAAGTAGTGTTTAGTTTCCAATATGAACTATATGTGCTTGAATAAGAATTTGAGTTATCTAAAGATACAATTATGGATTTATGATCAGACAATGGAGAAGCCAAAATTTCAACCTTAGTGACATAATCAAATAAAGAGTCAGATATTAACCAGAACTCAATCCTAGACCTCAGTGAACCAGAACTGTTAGACCAGGTAAACTGTGAAGCATGAGGATGTTTATCCCACTAAATGTCAATTAGGCCAAATCGGGAGATCAAATCACAAAGGCCTGATAATCAATTAGATAATTTGGGTGGTGATCTGTCCAAAGAGTTGTTTATAGTTTGATTAAATTCTCTACCCAAGAGAATAAGCAAGTTAGAATATTTAGATTTGAAATATTCTAAATGTGTTTCTATTGAGTTCTATTTCAAGTTATTTTTTATATCATTAAATCCATAAATGTTACCCAGGACAAAGATTAAATCATTTAAAGCAACCAATAAAAAAAGAAAATGGCCTTCAGGATCAGAGATTGTCTCTATAATTTTACACTTAAATTCGTGCTTTAAAGTTAGGACACCTGCTGAGAAATTAGAACCATAAGAAGAAAACAACTCATCACCCCACTGAGATTTCCAAAACTTAAAATCACTAGGATTTGCATGTGACTCTTGTATAAAACTGAAATCAGTATTAAGAGTTTTTGCATATAGGAAAACAGCTTTACGTTTGACATCATTACGTAACCCTCTTGCATTAACTGAGCAAATAGAAAATTTAGGAAACATTGGAACAAGATAACACCAGAACTGTAACAAGAAGTGAATCAGCCCACATTTTGGACATAATTACTTGTAAATAAGCATGGTTGGGGTCGTTCAGAAAAAATGAAAAATAATATGAAATACATATACACATCTAAACACACATACAAAAATCTGTTAAAAATAAAGTCAAAAACCACATCTGCACCTGTGACTTCTTATTAAATAATCTTTTAACCTTTCAATTGGCATTTTGAAGGTTGAAAACAAAGTCACTTTCTCAGGCCAGAAACGCGTCGAGAAAGGCAGAACAGAACCGCAAGCTAATTTAAGCTCAATTCACTCGGCTATCTCCATGTTCTGCAAAACGATTTCTTTACCATCGACATACGCCTTTGGACCAACAAAGTAAGCGCGGTGTCCTTGCTGCCGATCCTTCTCAGCAAGAGGCCAAAGTTTGTTCCGCTGCTCTCGATCTTCGGGGGAGATATCTTCTGCGAAACACAAGTGATGTTTTGCCAGATAAGGAGAGTTCTTTGCAGCTTTCCAGAGTGTGTCACAAAAATGACGCATTGTGAACTGTAAAATAATTCCGCAAGGCTTTTGACCAGCGGACAGAGCGCCATCGCTCCTCACTTTTCCCAAACAGTGTACCACATCGATAAGCTCATGAGATTTGCCAGCAAAAGCTGGAGTGACAGCCTCGCATATATCCAGAACTTTCTGCCTGAGGTTTTCTCCTTGTTGTTCGGGGAGGCCGTGGAGCCGCAGATTCCATCTCCTCTTATATCTTGAGAGATCCTGTACTTTGTTCTCCAACTCACTGATTCTTTTTTCCGCATTTGTTACCCGATTATCGACTCGCTCCACTTTTCCCTTTACATCTTTAATTTCTTTTGTCAAAAACTGATATCTTCACCTCCCCGATGCCTTTATCGAGGATATCAGCTCTTTCATTGATGATGGATTTGAGAGACGTTATAATCATAGAGGCTAGAGGAGATTGTAAATCTTCATCACACCATCATCATCATTTCTGCCTTTTTTTTAATGGTTCCTTTATTGGAGTCAAAGTCCATTGTAACACAGGCACCGAGATTTAAAGATGAATCCATCGGTTTATATTTGCGCTTCTTCTCTTTTGTCATAATCCAACAACCCTCCAAAGGTTTCAATCACAGTACTGACGAGAAAGATTAAACTGTCATCGGAAAGTGAGATGTGTTAACTAACAAAAATCTAAATAAAGTTTAGAAACTAAAGTTCATGTAAACGAACTTCACAAAAGCAGAAAATAAAAAAGCAACAAGATGAACCTAAATGAACCCCTAACTGAGCAAAAATTGCTTCAGAGTTAAAATTATATAATACTGAACGAAATGCACTTAAAATTACAAGTTAAAAGACAAATGTTCAAAGACTGATTCACCCACGCTATCAAACTCACGCTGCCATTTTTCTCCTCCCATAAGGATCTCTTTCTCAACGGCAATACGACCAGTGATGACAGCTGACTCGTCAGCAAGATCTCGCACTCTTCACTTTCAAATTACATCACTTAGCGCCAGCTAGAAGGCCTGGACTGGGACATATCCTAAAGACCACACCCACAAGAACAAATAAATCAATTCGATTTGCTGATGAATCTGACAATCTGATTTTAGATTCACTTGCACTGTTGAGGGATTCTGTAGAAATTCTGAAGGCTTGACGGGGTGGAGCTCAAACTCACGCATTGCTTTGGCTAAAGAGAATGGCTTCGGGGATGCGATTTGTGAAACAGCTGTCACACTTTTTTGTAAGCGTCGAGGAATAAATTCTGATTGGATAAATGTTTTTAAATTTTTTGCTATTCATTTGTAGATTAATTATGAGTGGAAAGCAATTGAAAATACATAGGCAAAAAGGTCAATGAGAATGAAAGCATGAAAACATATTTATTTATTTAATAATAATAATAATAATAATACATTTTATTTGTAATGCGCCTTTCTCAGACTCAAAGCGCTACAGCATGTACAGAACAAAATAATCAAACATGTGAATAAAATATATATAGAAGTATCAAAAAAGAAAAAATACATAAAAAATAATACAATTATAGATTGAAAACTTGACTAAAAAGATGTGTTTTAAGAAGTTTCTTAAAACAATCCACAGAAGCAGCATATCTAACAGATGAGGGTAGTGTGTTCCATAACTTAGGCGTGTTATAGGAAAAGGCCCTTCCCCCCATGGTTTTTAATTTACAACGAGGCTGACACAGAGAGAGAGAGCCAGCACAGCAGAGAGAGCGAGTGGGAATGGATGGAGTAACCAAATCACAGATGTAATCTGGAGCCAACCCATGTACTGCTTTATAGGTTAAAATCAGAATTTTGGCATGTAATGCCAGCAGAGAAGGCTTTGCTGGCCCTGAGAAATCACCATTGCAAACAAATACTTGATACATATATTTGAGTATTTATGTACACATTTAAATTCCACAAGTGTTTAAAAAACATGATACGTATATGAAAATTTTTATTTTTGTCATATTGTCATATTTTGTATATTGCATAAATTTACATTTTTATAGCAGTAAAAATATTTATGAACACTTTCAGCATATATTGCCATTTTCAGAATCGTAGACTACGGGAGCACGGGGCATAAGCTAACGCGGGGTTAGTTGTCACACACGTGGTGTAAACATTTCCACACATGCTGGTAAGATGAAACTTCATTTGTTTACTTGTTGCCATATCAAAACTATGCAGATAAAAAAAATTGCATATGAAAGTAAATTTTCATCTCTGTTTTACTGTTTATTTAAAATTAGGCAAACCAGCCAGGTTTAAATCCTAGTTGCTCTGACGGGGCACGTTGTAACACTGTGTTACAATATACCCCAATTCCAAAAAACGATATATAATTCCAGTCAGATATGTAATTTACATAATTCCCCTTAATACGTGTGTGTGTGTGTGTGTGTGTGTGTGTGTGTGTGTGTGTGTGTGTGTGTGTGTGTGTGTGTGTGTTTAGTCATGTCCAGTGTTTGTTTTGCTCATTTTCACATTGACAAAACTATGTTGACTTTATTCTAATTTGCTTTTATTGAATCTATTTTATCCTTTTCTTTAGTGTCATGGTTCGGAAATCTATCTTTAAAGAACAGAAATTATTTGAGTCAAATTTTCAAATGGTCTAGTAGGCTGATTGGGAAGTCACAGCTTAACCCAGCATCCCTATATACCACACAGTTACAGCGGTTGGCTGGCTCGATATTAAATGATGACTCCCATCCTTTGCACAGTGAATTTCAGCTACTTCCTTCTGAACGAAGATTTATAGTTCCAAAGTGCAGAACAAAACGGTTTAAAAATAGCTTTGTTCTGCAGCTATAACTTAGTTGAATAAGTCCTAGCAACATTGCTAATCTGATGATATAGGTACACTGTCTATTTTATTTAACTTTTTTTATATTGTTTTTAAATGTTGATTGGAACGTGGAGCACTTTTTAAATATTCGTACACTGTTTGTGTTGTTTTTTAAAATCAAGTCGTTTTATATTTTTTGTCATACAATGTTTGTGTTGTTTTTTAAAATCATGTAGTTTTATATTTTTTATGTCATAGACTATTTGAGTTGTACGGAGCCCCTGAAGTGACCTGTACCAATAAATTAATCAAAGAAACTTTTCGCGTGCGCACTAGAAAAGATTCCAGTGTGTGTATAGCTCTTTTCCGATTGCGTCATTGCCACAGAGTATGCGATAGGGATCACTGATCTATAATATACATTCATCACTGATCTATAATAAAAACTAAATTTTTGGTTTGGAAATTTATCGGGCCCTGTACAAAATGGAAGGAGAGTTCATTGAATTTCTGAGGACACGAGACGTTCCTCAAGGATCAATTGAGAGACTTTAACATCAATTTGTCTTATATTACAATGTGTATCGTTAGCGCACATATGCATTTATTAAGGCTGCTTCTAATTGTCATAGTAATCATCGACCTTTCATTTTAGATTGGCATTAGTGTCATTGCAATTATGACTGAAGAAGAACTTGGAAAATATATCCTCAGATATGGGGACCGTCTTGCAGTCAGAGCTTTTTGCCGTCAAAGACTTGCGGCCTGCGAAACTACCAAATCGACAGTACAGAGATTAAGAGACAAGATGCCGGAGGGAAAAGGGGGCACATATCTAATAATTTATTTTAAAATGCATGTATGGGAAACAGACATGCATCTAAGTAGACCAGGTGACTGGAAATAGGATGGCTTCATTTTCATAACAGAATTTCACCAAATTCGGACAAGACAGGGAGGAGGACCTGTTAGTCAAATAGAAGACATCGGTTGAGGAATTAATGATGATGGGGAAAGATTAGTTTTTTCCAAAAGGGATTTTTTCGAAAGGCCCCGCTGAAAAGTACTCTTGATATGCGTGATTTCAGTTAAAAAACAATTCCATTGGGGGACTTCCGGTGATGGTGTAACGAGATAGACGTGTTTGGTGACCGCTCTCCGAGATTGATGGAAAATACCCACAAAAACTCGACGATATATTTTCCATTAATAGAGTAAGTTAAGCATTTGAGTGGGGTTCAAAACATTAAAGGCCAAAAAGACGCAAAATGCCTAAAGGAGACAAATCAATAACCGCGACAAAAGCTAGCAATGCAACCGAGCAAGCAAGCACGAGCCCGGGCGGAACTAACAAAACCTCGAGCGCTATATTGGAAGCAATAGAAACGCTTAAATCCGAAATGAAGGAGGACAATGACAAATTAAGGAAGGACATCAATACCCTGCGCCAGGAGGTGGGTAACAAACTTGACAATCTGACGGAGGAAGTGAGAGGCCTGACTGAAAGAATGGAAGAAGCGGAGAGTCGCGTGGGACATGTTGAGGACATGATACTGGATCTGACTGAAGCGCTGACTGAAAGCATTAAGCGACAGAGGAGTATTCAAAACAAACTGACCGATCTCGAATCCAGATTGCGAAGGAACAACATTCGCCTTTTCGGGGTAGAAAAGGGAGAGGAAGGGAAGTCGGTGACGCAATTCGTGACAGATTTCCTCAAGTGTGAGTTACCTTTGCCAGCGGACTTGTATCTTAAAATTCAGCGAGCCCACAGAGTCTTCGCAGCTAAGCCCCGACCCAATAAAAACCCGAGACAAATTATAGTAAATTTTCAAGAATATACTACTAAAGAGCTAATCCTCAAGGAAGCGTGGAAAAAAGGATGCATTCAGTCAAATGGGAGAAACATTTATTTTGACCACGACTATGCAACAGAGATCGTCCAAAAACGCATGACATATCAAGAGATTAAGAAAGTGCTGAAGGAAAAAGGTGTTCGTTTCCAAACACCCTACACGAGCATACGAATCCATTGGGAGAGTGGCGTTGGAACATACAGCAGCGCACAGGAAGCTGGGATGGAGTTGCGGAAGCGGGGCTTGGAAGTGGAGGTGCCGACAGCGGTTACGGAAGAAGTCGCTATGGAGACTCGACTACAGAAGTCCTTGGGATGGCAGCGGGAGACGCGTCCCCAGCGAGAGCACAGAGTCCCTACGGCGCAGAGGGCAAAAGAGAAACTGATGGAGTTTCAGAGAAGCGGGAAAAAATGAAGGATGAGGAGCGTTCGCATTACTGACACAGGAAGGCCTCCGTAATTCACAGGACTGATGGAGAGGCACCAGAGAAGGAGTTAGGACGTTGGACACTTAGGATGGAAGTAGTTTCCAAACCTTACATAGGGCCCTCCCCTTACGGGAGACACTACCCTAGGCCTACCGACGGGGCCCAGTTGGGAGAGATAATTTTCCCTTTGAGTTGGAGTCACAGGTATCCCTGGTTTTATTGTCTTTATTTATTTTATTTTTTAAACTTTTTTGTTCTCGTTAATAGTTCCTGTTCACTTGTGGGGTTTACAGCAATAATTTACTCAGGGTATGAGTGGGTCATGTAAACTGAAAATTGTATAGCAAAAAGATTAAGATCACAGCAAATAAGGAACTCAATTAACAAAATCAGAGATCCAGAAAGTAAGGTCATAAAATATGAACCTGAGGAAATCAAAAATATTTTTCATAAATATTATAAGGCTCTGTATAATCATTCAGAACAAGTAGATAAAAAAGAATTTGAAGATTATTTAGCTGAATTAGAGCTCCCCTCCATAGGAACTACTCAAAATGGGTTATTAAATTCACCCATTACTAAAAAAGAGCTTGATAATGCCATCAGTAGATTGAAATGCAAAAAAAGTCCAGGTACAGATGGATATCCTAATGAATGGTACAAAGTTTATAAAGAAGACCTTGCCCCTGTATTGTTGGAATCTTTCAATTGGACACTCAAACATGCAAAATGCCCTCCCTCGTGGAAAGAGGCCATGATAACAGTCATACCAAAGGAAGGTAAAAATAAAGAGTTATGTGAATCCTACCGTCCAATTTCCATTTTGAATGTTGATTATAAATTATTCACGTCTATAATCGCTAGAAGATTAGAAACTTTCCTCCCAGACCTGATAGATGAGGACCAGACGGGTTTTATAAAAGGTCGCCAAACACAAGATAACATTCGGCGCACATTACATATAATTAATGAAGTCAATAAACAGAGCACTCCTACAGCCTTGGTAAGTCTTGACGCGGAAAAGGCTTTTGATAGAGTCAGCTGGAATTTCCTTTTTGCGGTTTTGAAAAGAATGGGTTTTGATAAAACTATCATTAAATGTATACAGGCCCTATACGATAAACCAGTGGCTAGAATTAAAATAAATGGCGACTTAACAGACAGATTCGAGCTCTTCAGAGGGACAAGGCAGGGATGCTGTCTGAGCCCCTCCCTATTTGCCCTGTTTATAGAGCCTTTGGCTCAGTACATAAGACAAAGTAAAGAACTTAAAGGAATCACAGTCGCTAAGGATGAACATAAGTTAGGTCTTTTTGCAGATGATATTATCATATACCTCAGCAATCCGGAT
Source organism: Xyrauchen texanus (assembly GCF_025860055.1). Taxonomy (NCBI): domain Eukaryota; kingdom Metazoa; phylum Chordata; class Actinopteri; order Cypriniformes; family Catostomidae; genus Xyrauchen; species Xyrauchen texanus. The sequence continues at coordinate 10,580,230 of NC_068314.1, forward strand.
TATACGATTCCTAAACGTTTTACGTTACTAAAAGATTTTGGAGGGAAATCTGTGTATAGGTTAAACATTTCAAAAACCCAAGTTCTCTGTATAAAATACAGACCAGCTGACTCAATCAGACGTGCTTACAAATTAAAATGGGATTCAGGAAAAATAAAATATTTAGGTGTTTATCTGACTAGAGAACTAAATACATTATATGAGGCTAATTATAATAAGATTAATGAAGTTATACGAAAAGATCTGACAAAATGGGCAACACTAGTAATGGATTTAAGCTCAAGGATAGAGGTGATAAAAATGAATGTGTTGCCTAGATTGCTGTACTTATTCATTTCACTGCCAATTTGTATACCAAAAACTCAATTTGATAATTGGGATAAACAAGTGACTAGATTTATTTGGAAGGGGGAAAGACCAAGGGTTAAGCTCAAAACTCTACAACTAGAGAAAAAAAGAAGAGGACTTGCTCTTCCTAATTTTAAAGAATATTTCCTAGCGGCCCAGTTGAGATATATAATCTATTGGTGCTCGTCAGAATATTACTCCAAATGGAAACATATTGAGCTTAACTACGGAACATGCCAACCACAAACGAGGTTGGGTGAGAAAACATTTAACCAACCTATAGAACCAAATCCTATAGTAGACACAACAATTAAGATCTGGTGGGATATAATGAATAAATACAAATTGGAGGGGGATTGTAAATTGTTGATCTGGCCATTGTACTCTACAAAATTCAGAAGTGGTCAGATGGATAGCACATTTACAAGATGGAGAGACAAGGGAATCACCGCAATGTGTACATTAACAGAGGGTAAAAACTTTAAATCTTTTGAAAACTTGAAGAGGGAATTTGATCTGGAAAACTTTGATTTATTTAGGTATTTCCAACTAAGACATTTTTATAATACAGACATTGAAAATCACCTCTCACAAGAGGGCAGTGATTTAATAGATATGATCGCAGGGGCATACAAATATTTACCCTCGAAAACTGTATCTAGGGTGTACAAATGTTTACAAAATTGCAATAGGTTTGACTCACTATACATAAAACAGAAATGACAAGTAGAACTTCAGCTCGAATTGTCAGAGGATGATTGGCATTCGATCTGTCTTTTACAACAAACTTCTACTAGCTCTAGACAATGGAGAGAATTTGGCTGGAAGAACTTGGTGAGATACTTTATTACCCCCCTCATCAAAAGCAAACAGTTAAAAACCCCCCAACAGTGTTGGAGACTTTGCGGGGATGTCAATGTCAATCACTCTCATGTATTTTGGTCATGTATAAAAATTCGCCCCTACTGGGATTCCATTGTAACAGAAATGGAAAAAATTTTGGGTTACAAAATACCGAATGACCCACAGTCTCTGTATTTAGGCCTGTTAACTAAAGATGTTGTTAAAGGGGAAGACATTTATCTAATCAAAGTGATGCTGATATCAAGTAAGAAAGTTATAACAAGGAATTGGTTGAAAAGTGAACCTTTGAGTCTGGACCAATGGAGGAATATCATGGAGGAAATATGTGCAATGGAAAAAATTACCCATGACCTGAGACTGGAAGCACATAAATGTAAAATACGATGGTGGAAATGGACTTGTTATGTAACTCACTCAAATGTATGAAACAAATGGAAGACCTGTATTTGTAGTACCCTACTAGTTTTTTTTTTTTTCTCTTTAATTATGAAATTTAAGAAATGCAAATAAAAAAAAGAGGAAAAAAAAAAACAATTCCATTAAGCAATACAGTAAATGAACTGTATGAGCAGAGTAACTCAGAATGCTATGATTGTACAATTTCTGAAGAGGAAAATGGCGGAGCCTCTCTGTATCACTAAGATACTGACAGTTTGGATGATTTTAATGAAGATTCAGGGCCATCTGTTGCTGTTTCCATTGATCTATCAGTGGAGGACTCAGAGATTCAGTTTGGAATTGTTCATGATCATTATCACATCCTGGATTCCACTCTTCCCTGGACTACAGAAGATGGTGGGGGTCCTAGACAGGTAGTTATGTTTATAATAAATATAAAGAAAAAAACTTTAAAGGAATGGTTTAACCAAAATGAAAATTCTTTCATAATTTACTCACCCTCAGGTTGTTTTGAACTTGTATTTTTTCTGTAGAGCACTATCTTGGTTCAATCTTGGTTGCTCCTTGTCATATAATGAAAGTGAATGAGGACTTGGTCTGTAAGATTATCAGTGAATAACGACTTAAATTTGAGTCTATTCACAAACTATTGTACCACTTCAGAAAACTTGGAAAATAGAACACAATTTATGGTGCTTTTATCATTCAATTTGTTTTGACAGACCGAGTCCCCGTTCGCATTCATTATATGGAAAAGAGCAATCAAGATTTCTTCCAAAATTATAATTTTGTGGTCACAGGAATAAGGAAGTCAAACAGGTTTAAAACAACATTAGAATGAATAAAGGATTTACATTTATTTACATTTATTCACATTTACATTTATTCATTTAGCAGACACTTACATATGCAAAGTCGCTTTGGATATATGAAGATAAGACGGGTCAATGTTGTAAAAGATGTTTTGGAGATCTTCATGGATCCCCAAATACTGAAAATAGTCCTGCGAATTGAATTCACAAATGAAAATGCTCTTGATGATGATGGAGTGTCACGGGAGCTGTACACAGCCTTCTGGGAAGATTTCCTTGCTCAGTGTTAGGGTGAGGAAGAACCAGTTCCAAGACTGCGGCCAGACTACCCTGAGAGAGAGAGAGAGTGGCAAGCTGTTGGAAGAGTGTGGGTGAAAGGATATGCAGATCATGGTTTGATTCCTGTCAGGTTGTCTCCAGCATTTATATTGGCATGTAATCAGGGTGTTGACACTGTGGGTGAAGAGCTTCTGATGTCCTCCTTTTTAAAATATTATCTCAGAGCAATCCATAGTTGAAAAAGCAGTTCAAGGCAGCATGGATGAAAGTGATGAAGAAGATTTACTTGACCTCTTCTCACGGATGGGCTCACACTGCTTGCCTCCAAAACGGAACATGCATTCTGCTATTTTGAAAATGGCTCACAAAGTCCTGCTTCAAGAGCCCAAATTTATAATTGACTGCTTCCGCTCCAATATGCCAAATGGCATTCTGAATCTAACCACACAAAGCATTCTGGAAGCTTATTATTCAAAAAAGCTACAAACAAGAAAGTGGCACAAATGATTAAGCATCAAAGGATTTTCTGAACCAGCCGGAGCAACTGACCCTTAATCATTTGCAACGCTATGTGAGAAGCCTAGACCAAAGAAAGCATGAGACCTTCTTACGGTTCTGTACAGGATCTACTGTCATGTGTAAAGACAAAATTGAAGTCATGTTTAATGGATTATGTGGTCTTGGATGGAGGCCTGTTGCACACACATGCGGAGCAGTTCTCGACTTACCATGTACCTACATCTCATACCCAGAATTTCGGTCAGAGTTTGACCATGTGCTAACTGGAGATTGCTTTACAATGGACATACTGTAATTGAAAAAAAAACAAAGACTGTAGCTCATTTAGTTAATTAAGCATATTGATGCACTGTAAATGTATGTTCCCCGTCTGTCGCTCACTTCGACGTTGTGTCGAAGAAGCGACATAAGTGCCATATCTTACATCCTGCCCTGCCGCAAACCTGTGCCACGCTCTGTCTGCTCACCGAGGGTGTCCTCCTGCGGATTCCAAAAAACGTGCAGCTCCGCCTCAACCGGGGGCCCAGCTCTCAGCCCCTGCGTCGAGCGCCCCGCAGGAAGCGCATGCCCCCCATCTCACGGACCCCTTCGAGGACCCTGAAGGCTACCAAACGGTCCTGAGATGCCCGACCCAGAGACCAAGACGTTCGTTCCGGAGCTGGTAAGAAGACCACTCCGTCCCCCGGTGGAGGGCCGGGAGGAGAATCCTCAGTTTAATTTATTTCCTTTGCCACACCTCCTTCGGGCTGCGGTACCCACATTCTCAATAAAAGAGCTATTTCCTTTGTCTCTGTGAGGAGACGGCACTCTGCCACTACACCTCAACTGTCCCGGCACGCTGGACGCAGACCTCTCGCCTTCAGCCCCACGACTGTTCCCCAGCCGGCCGGTTCCACAGGACCTCCTCTTCAGTCACTAACCCCCCCCCCATGCCGGGTGTGCAGAGCAAGGTAAGTGCTTCGAGTCTTCTCTCAGCACCAGAGCCTCGGGACGCACCCTTACCTCCCGACGCCACATTACCTGCTCCATCCTGCTGCGAAGCCCCGCGGGTACGTCAAGAATAATCGTCCCCTTAGTGCCCCTAGCTCGGAGTTTGGAAGCGTGGCTCTCACTTCCCAATCCGTCACACTGGCTGGCCAGGACCATTTGACTCGATTATACAATTAAATTTGCCAGGCAAGTTGCCAAATCCCTGCGCGCAGAAATCGTGACTCTCTTACTCAAAGACGGGATAGAGCCTGTCCCTCCAACCGAGATGAATAAGGGTTTCTACAGCCCTTAATTAATCGTACCCAAGAAAGGCAGCGGCTTACGACCAATCTTGGACTTGCAAGTTTTCAACCGGGCCTTGCACAAACTCCCGTTCAAAATGCTAACGCAAAAACACATTTTAACTTGCGTCCGGCATCTAGATTGGTTTGCAGCGGTAAACCTGAAGGACGCGTACTTTCACATCTCAATATTGACACCTTTCTATTTCGTATTTCTATTTCTTTCTAATGTCATAAAAGTTTGAGAAGGCCTAAGGGGTGAGAAGGCCAAATGACAAGAGCATGACAAGCATTTTTGGGTGAACTACTAAAATCATTCGATGAAGCTGAACAGTGAACATAAACAAAACACTCAGCTAATTTAAGATGGTTTCCCTTTAAGACAAAGGCATTTAAAGAGACATTTGGACATTTGTATTGAGACACGTAGAAAAGTGAATTACTTGTTGGCATTACCTGTTGCCTGATGAGTTTCTGCAATGCGAGTGATGTCTCTCCAGTGAAAAATCTGCAGGAATTCTTTGCCACTGCCTGACAATGAGAAAGCACAGCATTTCCCATGAGAAAAGTATGGTGTAAGTGCCACATACAGAATATGAATTATTGTAATTTACTTCCTCAATGTCATTTTGGAGTGGTGGTGGTGTAGTGGTCTAAGCACATAACTGGTAATCTGGTAATCAGAAGGACGTTGGTTTGAGCCCCACAGCCACCACCATTGTGTCCTTGAGCAAGGCACTTAACTCCAGATTGCTCCAGGGGGATTGTCCCTGTAATAAGTGCACTGTAAGTCGCTTTGGATAAAAGCGTCTGACAAATGCATAAATGTAAATGTTAATGTAAATTTAAGGCAAGTGGCATTACATTACAGAGACCTAAATTTATGCTTCACATATTGATGTATGTATTTATTCATGTTGTCTCAAACACTAACTGAGGCACAATTTAAAAGAATAACCCGAACACTCAGACGGTTCATAAAGCAGTGTGGAAATGCTATTAACTTACCGGAATTATCTGTTGTTTGCTGAGTTTCTGCAATGCGAGTTAGGAGTTGTAAGTGAAGGCCCTGAGCAGCGGTTGAAGATGAGGAGTATCTGCCTGGTGAAAATATGCATGGGTTCCTTTGTGTTTGTTCAACTGTGAAAATGTACACATCTAATTAGCCTCATGCAGACAAATGTTTAATAAACTGTAGATTTGCAAACGTGACGTAAGTTGACATTACTTCTTTAAGTGAATCGAAACTTGAATACACATAAAATGTATAGCAACAACAACAACAAAAACATCTACTGATTTCACACTATGTTTACCTTTGAACTATTTGGCAAAACCTTTGTGTTGTCCACCACAAGCTCTCCTCATCTAAAATGGCAGCCAGCCCCCAAATATGCTTGTTTAAAATTCTATCACATTTTGCATCACGTGGATTCCCATGGAATCTTAAAAAAATAGACTGGGTTAATAAACTTCACGTCGCTTCACTCAAAATAATTAGCAACATTTCTTTATTATTATGAGTATAGCATTACGTTTTCAGTTAAATCTGTTTATTTTAATGGGCAATATTTGCTGAAGCAAAGAAAAATAAATTTCAGTGTTTGTGCCACGCTCTCTCCTACTGGTATGGTGATGATACATAGACTTATCAAGCATTTGTTTTGCCACTGTCAAACATAAAGGAAAGGGATGGGATTCCCATAATAACATAATAAATGTAATAAATTAATCTCTATGTGTGCTTTTGTCAGTCATGAGATATTGTAAGTCAGTGGTGAAGTACATCAATTAGTGCAGGTAGAAGGAATCTGAGTAAGTGGTCTAGTGGTAATTAATCCGCTCATTGCATAAGAGGTTAACCCTCTGGGGTCTGAGGGTGTTTTGAGCCCTGGAGAAGTTTTGACATGCCTTGACATTTGTGCTTTTTTCAGTTGCTTAAAAACATATTAATGGCTAAAGTCTGATTACACTGTATTCAGCACAAACTGGGCTACAATAATATGTGAGCAACATGTATGTACAGGTTTGTATTTTTGAGAAATTAACATTTATGCATGGTTTTTGAAAAAACTAAATTTTTAAGTCATTGAAATAAGGCCATATAACACATAATAAATATTTGTCCACAAGACTTTTGAGAACTGGACTTTTTGCTACAAAATGACGTGAAAATCATCCTGATCACTCATTCATACAAAACAATGTAGAAATTTAACTTTTGTAAGACAATTTTAGTGTTGAAAGGTAATGTGAGGAGGCATGAACGATCATGAATATTAAGGTGATTTACACCTGAAGAGACAAAAGATGACAACCCTGGCCTATCAATGAGGGATAGAGAATGAATGTGAGAAGACAATGATCAAAATCAATTTTTAAGTTAAAAGAAGTAATCTGACTATACATTGTCTTTACATAAAGACTTTACTTAATTTTAGACCTACACTACCGTTAAAAGAAGTCTCTTCTGCTCACCAAGGCTACATTTATTTGATATTTGAAAGTAAAAAGAGTTTTTACAGTAAAAACATTGTGTGAACTCTTTTTACAATTTAAAAGAACAGTTTTCTCTTTGAATATAATGCAATTTGTGATCAAAGCTGAATTTTCAGCATCATTACTGCAGTCTTCAGTGTCACATGATACTTCAGAAATCATTATAATATGCTGATTTGATGGCATATGTAAAGTGCATTTTACTCATTTACACCTAAACACATATTTGTTAGCACAAGCTTTGTTGATGATAATGAGGCGGCATAAACGCTGGTTCAAATATAATCTAAACATTCATATTATTTTTATATCATATTACATATCACATTTATATTATACAGCATACAATTTAAATATCTGCTTTAGCTGAAACAGCATTTAAATGTAACTAAAACTTGTTTATTAGGAGTCATATTTCAAATGTCAATACTCTGAATCCTGTCTGGCAAGTCTGGAAACAGTCCCACTAGTAAAATATGAACATGTTTATATAAAATAGCATGTAAGCTAATGAAAACTAAATGACTTACTCATCTGAAATTGTATCCTCGGCTGGATCAAATCTCTCTTCAAAATACAAATGTTCATCTGAGTACCGCTCTTCTTCTGAGGAAAATGTTAACACTTTCTTAATATCCAGGAGTTTGATCGCATGTGTATCGTTACAAACATGCAGAAAAGTTGAGCTGTGTTGTGTTTACATTAAACCTCTGAACACCGTTGGGGCGTGCACCATTTGCATTGATCGTCTCAGCACATTAGCGCATGAATGGCGCGCTCTGCTGGTGGGTGTGATCACATTACAGATAATGAGTTGAGCCAGAAGAAAATGTACATCGCTTGGTTTCATACAGATTACATTGCAGGAGAATATTTGTTTTAAATCTGAATTGTTTTATTTAAAAGTAGACAATTTAGGCTTTCTTTAGACATATGTTTCATGTTTGTGTGAAAAGTATTCACGGAGTTTCAGTTCATTTTTGTGACGTGTTTCTGAAATATGCTCATGAACACAGAGACTGCTGAAAGCTCACCCTTTTTATTTTCTTTATTTTACAAAAGCACAAGATGTTGTTGTTATTGTGAGTGTACACAAATAAAAGTAGACCCTTTATAGTTTCTAATGATGTCTTACACTTATCTGTATACCCAAAAATGACGGAGTATTTTAAGTTGTTTCCACTGTAATTATGAAATGACTTTGATTTTCTAGTATTTTTACATTTCAGTTGATGTTTTTATTGTATTTTATTTATATAAAAAATATAAACTTTTTGCAGTACATTTTCATTACAATAAACTTGAATATTCAAGCATGCCAAGTACCTCAAAACATGTGAATATACACAAAAATGGAATGATGACATGTAATTAGTTGCCATGGCAACATTAAGATATGAAGAATCACTTTAGAATTATAAATCTGCATTTAAGTCTTGACATTATTCTAAAAAAAATTAAGCAATTCAGGTAAACATGAGAGGTATGTTTCAAAGTCTAATAAAAGTGACACATGTCCTTCCAGCAGTTGGTGGCGCTATGACATTTGTGGCATTTTAAATTATTCTAAACAATTTTGAAGCAATTTGGTTTACCAATAGAAGATAACTATTTTAATTTCTCTTGTAAGAGCCATACTTCCTGCTGCCATTGGTGGCGTTATGTCCATGACCCAATATAGTCAAATACATGTGATTAGCCCCCAACATACATCTTAGTTTTGATCTAAAACACATTGCACACAGAAGATAAAAACACTGCTTGTTTCCCATTTTTTGCCATTAATTTAATACCTCACTATGGCAACCCCATTCGATATTTCAAAATATGTATCTATCTATTACGGGTGTAACAATTCTCTGTAAAAAACCAAACCGCATGGTTCACCACCCACGTTCGTTAAGCATTTGTTCTGCGGCTCATCTCTAGTTTAATAACACATCTGGATCATACACTTTGGCAAAGAAAATAAAGTGCCAAATAGACATGTAGTATTGTACATAGTATAATATAGACATAGTATTGTAACCATAACAGTGAACGTGCAAATTGTTTGGTTACTTTGATTTAACTACAAATACCATGGTTAAACTATGGTTACTGTTGTAAAACCATAGTGATTTGTAGTGAGGGTAAATCTCTTGAAGTATCTGTTACCAAATAGAATATAGTTACCAAATAGAATATAGTTCATTTGGATTTGGCAGTAAAATTTCTTTTTCTGAACATAACATATACCGAACCATACCGAAACCATGACCCTAAAACCTTGATACAAACCAAACCGTTACACCTCTACTATCTATCTATCTACTGTATATTGTGGCAAGCAGGTCATAGCCGAGCGGCGTCAGGGCATAGCGAAACCAGTGAGATAAATGATAAATTAGTTCCACCTGTTTGCATACTGGTCTCGCATTCCAGGGAGGAGCGTCAGGAGTATTTAAGGAGAGAAGACAGCAGCAGATGGGGAGAGACAGACGCACGGAGCTGTGTGGGACTGTGCCACAGTGGCTGCTGAAAAGCAAGGCTGTTGAGTGTTGTTGAATGTGTTTGTTTATTGTGCTGAAAAGCACGTTTATATTTTGATGTACACTGTTATAAAGAATATAAACTTGAGAAAGACTCACAATAATGTTCATATGTGCTAATTCTGAATATGTTACAGGAGCTTTTAAACAAAATAGATGTCTTTGAGAAAGTTCTTGCTTGTGTTGACAATGCAAATAGCATCTGCTCTTTCATAGATAGCACTAACTACAGTGATAATGATTTTTTGATGGTGGGGAACTTCAAGATTTTACTTACCCTGTACACTGATGAATTTGAGATTGTCAATCCTCTTGGCACTTCAAAAAAGAAACACAAGATGTTCAGTGTGTATACAGTTCTTGCTAATCTTCCATCTAAACACCGGTCTTATCTTCAGGCAATTCAGCTGGTAATCATATGAAAAGCTAGTGCAGTAAAAGTCTATGGATATGAGAAATTCCTTCACCCTATTGTACAAGATCTTATAACTCTGGAGATGGTGTCTTTGTGGAGCAGTTATGGGAATGTGTAAGGGGAACTGTTCTCAATGTATCTGCTGATTAACCATGGTGCTCATTCCTTGGCAGGATTTCAGGAGAGTTTCATTGTGGAACACCCTTGCCGCTTTTGCATGGTGAAAAGGAGTGAAATTCAGCAGAAAGAGGTCAGAGGTCAGCAGTCAGGAGGATTTTAACCCAGGACAAAGCAGAATCATGACAGGCAAGCTGAAGAAGTTGTAAAAAAAGTTAAAATTTGGCGAAATAGTATGGTGTGAAAGGCAGTTGTGTTTTAAATGAGCTAGACCATTTTCACACTTTCAGTGGTTTTCCAGCTGACATCATGCACAATCTCTTGGAGGGTGCAATACCCATTGAAATGGCAGTGTCTCAATGATTTGATTAGCAAAAAGTAAATCACCCTTGAGTATGTGAACAGAACAATCAAACATTTTCTGCACAAATCCTGAGCCGTACAAACCCAAGCCTGATCAGCCTCAGATCATTTCAGCTTAATTTGCCTCTAGAGCAGCGTTTCCCAAACTTGGGTACGTGTGGTGACAATGGGGGTACGCAAATAACATTCTGAGATTTACCGTTCTTTCAATTTCATCAGTCTAAAATAACATTCAAACCTAGTTCATGTATTTCTCACTGGCAAAAAGTATTTTGTGTGCCCTCTAGTGTAGAAACACCAAAATGGTTGTGTCATAAAGGTCAGAAAAATATGCAATGAAATAACCCTATCTTTTGCAGTTAAAAAAAACTTCTACTCATGTGTCATGCATCACACAAGTATCTTTTTTCGTCAGCCCAGCCCACTGCTTGGTGACGTAGCTTAGTGATAGTCAGTAAAATACTTCACTGTTTTACCAGACTCGACAGTTAGATGCATAGGGAGTTTTGATACTGATGGTATAATTTCCATATTCACACACCGTAATTTTCAGTCACATTTGCTCGCACTCTAGAGAGCCGTTTTTACATTGTTGCATGATGTTTTTTCACCAAATGAGCTCAACCTTGCCAACAGTGTCAAATGTGACATAAAAAAGCACCTTGAGCTGACCACGCTATTGCACAGATACTTGCCCGCAATACTCAAAGCCAGCCGGCAATGGCGTATCTGCAATGATGCGCAATTCCTGGCACAGAACCGAGCGCTATTCTTGCATATCGCAGGACGTGACGAGGGGGGAGTTTTCAAGTTATGCAGTTATATCATATCTAGCATTCCCATCTCAATCGAAAAGCCATTTATTCAGTATGTGTATGATTAATATAACATGTACAAATACTGATATAAGGGAGTTGCTTTACAAAGATAATTGTGTTAAACAGACATATTTTCAAATGACCTTGTGTGAATTGTATCTATGCGTTACAGAGGGGTACACGAAAGGATGTTGAATGTTTGAAGGAGTACGCCACTGTAAAAAGTTTGGGAACCACTTCTCTAGAGGAATGATTGATGATAATGGCCATGAAAACTGGGCTTGATATTCCAGAGAATGATGCAACATGGGAGATTTTAATGCTTTTATAAGACATTCTAGAACTGATGACATCCTTCAGATTCACTGATGATACTATTGATTTCCTTGGGGTTAAAATTTTCAGAGCACAGAGGTTTGCTTTTAAAAGTCTTTCCTAATTTTGTATTGCGTCCCAAGCACAGAGGCCGCCCTTGCCCTGCAATGGGAAGTGGGCATCCGCATACTCAATTACCTCGATGACTGGCTCATTCTAGCTCACTCTTGAGAGATACTATGCACGCACAGGGACCAGGTGCTAAGGCACCTCAGCCGTCTAGGGCTTCAGGTCAACTGTGAAAAGAGCAAGCTTAACTCGGTTCAGAGCATCTCTTTTCTCGGCATGAACGAGCGCGCCCAGTCAGTGCTCAGATGCCTCTCTCTCTAAAACAAATGTGCGTTGGCACATCACCTGCCTAGAGTTGCTGGCTGTATTCCTTGCCCTGCGGAGGTTTCTCCCACTGATTCGGGGCAAGCATATCTTGATCCGTTCAGACAGCACCGCAACAGTAGCATACATAAATCACCAAGGCGGTGTGTGCTCTCGCCATATGTCACAACTCACCCGCGATCTCCTGCGCGCCACTCGTATCCCTGGCAACCGCAACATGACGGCGGTCACGCTGTCGCGACAGGCTTCACCCAGCGGAGAGTGGAGGCTCCACCCCCAGGGGGTCCAGCTGATTTGGGGCAGATTCGGCATGGCACAGGTAGATATCTTTGCCTCTCAGGACAGACGCATTGGCACACAGCTTGCCCCGGGGGCTGCGCAAGTATGCATTTCCCCCAGTGAGCCTTCTTGCACTGGTGCTGTGCAAGATCAGGGAGGATGAGGAACAAGTCACCTTGGTGGCTCCTTATTGGCCCACCCAGACTTGGTTCTTGGCAAATTCCCCTGAGGAAGGAGCTTCTTTCTTAGGGATGGGGCACCCTCTAGCATCTGCGCCCAGAACTCTGGAACCTCCACGTCTGGCCCCTGGACGGAAGGCGGAAGATTTGAGTGATCTACCACTTGCTGTCGTAGACACGATCAACCAAACCGGAGCTCCCTCCACTAGGCAACTTCACGCCCTGAGTGGCACTTGTTCGCAAATTGGTGTTCTTCCCAATCTGAAGACCGCAGAGATGCACAGTTCAGTCAGTGCTCTCATTCCTGAAAGAGAGGCTGGAGGTGAGGCCATCCCCCTCCACCTTGAAGGTGCATGTAGCCACTATCGCGGCCCACCACGACACAGTGGATGGCAAGTCCTTGGGTAAGCACGATTTGATTATCAGGTCCCTTTGAGGCACCGGAGGCTGAATCCTCTCCGGCCAAGCCTGTTCCCCTCCTGGGATCTCTCAGTGGTCCTCTCGGGCCTTTAGAGACCCCCCTTTGAGCCGCTTGACTCTTGACGTCCTCTCCTTGTAGACGCCCCACCTGATAGCGCTAGCTTCCATCAAGAGGGTTGGGGACCTGCAAGTGTTCTCTGTCAGTGACACTTGCCTGGAGTTCGGTCTGGCACATACTCGCATTATCCTGAGACCGTGACCGGGCTACGTGCCCAAGGTTCCTACGACCCCCTTCGGGACCAGGTCTAGAACCTGCAAGAAAGCAGCCCCGGGAGGAGGTAGACCAAGCCTTCTCGTTGCTGTGACCAATATGTACTTTGCGTATCTATTTGGACAACACGCAGAGCTCCATATGTTCTGAGCAGCTCTTTGTCTGCTTTGGTGGACGGCGGAAAGGGAACACTGTCTCTAAACTGAGGCTGCGCGCTGGGTAGTTGATGCCATTTCCTTGGCCTCCCAGACTCAGGCCGGGCCTGCCCCCTTGCAGGTTCGAGCACATTCAACGAGAAGTGTGGCATCCTCATGGTCACTGGCCAATGGCACCTCCCTAGCAGACATCTGCAGAGCAGTGGGCTGGGAAACACCCAATACCTTTGTGAGATTTTACAATCTCAGGGTTGAGTTGGTCTCGTCCTGTGTTTTGTCAGGTCCGACCCGGTAGAACTCAGTAATGCGGAACAGCCGACCAGGTGTTCCGCTTGCACCCAGCACCCTTCACCAAGTTGATCCAGTGCGCTTTCTCTCCCAGGCTAGCCACTAAGTGTTGCTTCCTGGATGTTCTTCCTCCCTAGCCCTCTGGCCTGCAAATTCATCTAAGCAATTTGCGACCAGACCCACTACGAGCCACAAGTGTTCTGTACTGGGGTAGGGCTCCACAGGCTTAATTCCCTCTTCAGGCAACTCCCTGGGATGGATTTTCCGTGGTACGTTCTCCCTGTCGGCAGGCCCGCGTCTCCCTTGGGCAGTCCCACTGCCCCCAGTCACTGTGTTTGTAGAGCTCCTCCCTCATCAGATAGGACCTACCACCGCACCGCTCCCACGTGTGGCTTGACAACCCACGTGGTGTATTAGCCACATATCACCTCCCCCTAGTCTGGGCAGGATGTGGCCTCCGCAGGGTCTTTTTCCCCATAAAAGAATAGGATCGGGAAAGACCGCCTTCCCCGTTGCATTTTCATAGCACTAAGATACTATGCACGCAGCACGCAACAGCCTGCTTGCACCTGAGTCGGCAGTTCACATAACACAGGCTAGTGGATGGCGCTTTTGACGGGACACCTTGTGTCACTTCATTCGACACAACATCGAGTGAGTGACAGAAGGGGAACGTCATGGTTACTGTTATAACCTCCGTTCCCTGAGGGAGGGAACAAGACGTTGTGTCCCTTCTGCCACGGCACTAGACCTACCACTGTAAACGTCCGTACCTTATACTCAGCTCCTCAGTGCAAAACTCTGACTGATAGACACATGTCCGCTTCCCTTTATACCCGTATGTTCGGGGCAAGACATGCAAATTCTGTCTGACAATTTCTCATTGGCCTTTTCTCAAGTTCAGAGGTACGCGAGGCTCCCAAGGAGACCAATTGTGTCACTTCATTTGACACAATGTCTCGTTCCCTCCCTCAGGGAATGGTGGTTACAACAGTAACCGTGACGTTATGTTGCCACAACAAATATTTGGTCATCAAATTATGGTGCAGTTAAGTAATGAAAGAAGACTTATTTGTACTTATTAAGGTTCCAAACTGCATTTTTTGTTACTGATTTGCCAACATAAAAAAAATTTGTCCAGAGTATCAATACATTGTCTATTAAACACATCAACAAATTCTAATTCAAATTTGTTTTTAACTGTACCCATGGATGTAGAGTGCATGATTATTCTGCTAATAAAATCCTGTAGACTATCAAGCCCTTTGAAAGGGAACATTAACACAAAGTTAGTTCTAAATACAAATAAACTCTAGGAAAACTCTAGCTGTGCTGCAAAACTCATGAATATTAATTATTTTATGCAAAATAAGAAATTATTTTAACTCACATATTTTGATAAACTCTCATTCTTAATGACCACTCAATTGATTCTTAATCAATCACTCAAATAGATATTTCACATTATATGGTAATTTAATCTCTACACCTGCCACTACAAGTCTTGGGATTTTGTTAGTCAGTAGATCAGCAATTTAATCAACAATATTACTGATTGGTCTAGTGGTTACTTTTTGCGTCTCGTTTTTAGAGGTTCTGGTTTCTAATTCACTCAAATATAATGTTTTATTGTAATAAACCAAGATTGCATCTGTATGTCAGTGGATGGGTGTTACACTTACAAAAATTAAATGCTATAAAAGATGGGGAGACGATAGTAGAGGAAACAAAGAAACATTCATTGAAGAAACAGCAAACTCCGACGTTCAGACATCGACAACCACAAACTGTCCGCTCCAGCAGCGAGAATCTGCGCGAGAGCATCGGTGACCAAGATGGCACACCTCACGAACACCCGTCTCCCTTAGCACAACCCATACATGGAACACTCAGTTTATATAAGAAGGAAACACTGTTCCGGTGAGAGCCGCCTGAGAGCGATTAAGAGAGAGAAAGTCAGAGAGAGAGAGAGAGAGAGAGAGTGAAGAGATATAGACAAAACACAACGCTCTATCTACATACACACAAACAATATGGCCGAGGAGGCAATCACAATGGGAGACATACTTCACTTTTATATTTCCTGGAAAAGTATGTGAGCTGCAGAAAAAACTGCTGACACTAAACAACAATGATAACAGCCACAACGAACATTTATTTTCAAATTCTAAATAATACATTCCAGCTCCGGATCGGCAGTCAAAACATACACAGATCAGATGAAATAGAAACTCCAACTCAAGAACTGGAGATGTTTAACCTGTTGATACGCAATTCCCCGACACGGTGGTGTTGTTACTCTGCTTACATTTAATATAAAATTTACTGTCTATAAATGTAATGTGAACAAATTATACATCTTTTCAAAGGTCTAAGGGTTCAAAATTGATACCCGATCTGTTTCACGATAGCAGTGCTCCAGAAACAGTGATTTAGTTATTTGTGCCAGGAGTACGAAAGAAAACATGCAATATCAAAACGGGACTTCATACCTTTGTTATGAAAACGCGATCGCCAGATGAATCCAGTTCACCACACTTGGGTCAATTGTCCATGACAAGCCTTCATTGAAAAACACCCAATAGCACTTTTTGTCCATAAAAGTGATAAATCTGAGAAATATTGATATATTTTCCATTGTTTACATGAGATCTCACCTGAACAAATTACCCTTCGTCATCATTCAACAAACTATGCAATCTGAGCAGCATTCATGTTGTAAAACTCTTTATCTGAATATTATCTTATATATCAGAGTCTCATAAACAAAATGAGCCTGTCTCCGAAGTCTATTTTTAAAAATGTGCCATAGTTTCATTCATAATAGCCAAGCAGTGCAGTCAGATTTTGTGTCATCTTGAAAGGTGGAGCCTTAATTTTACTCTGTATGCTTCCAGCGATTTTACAGAGAAAAAAGCTTGCAGAAACCAAATTTTTTTGTTAGATCATCTTCAAATATGAAACATAACTTCTTTAGACTTGTGGCTTTGAGAACATTGTATTTCTGGGTTGTCTTGGCATTTTTATTATTGTTTTTTTAGATTATAAATACATATTCAGCACAAAATATTTCCATTACTATAAACTTCAGCTTCTCTAACTTTAAAAAATAACAACATATATTAATTATGAAACTTGGGAGATAAAGCCCAAGGTGTCTTCTTTCAGAAGATACAACAACTGTGTCCATACTCCAAAGGGTCCAGTAAATACAACCATTTAAGTTCAGGTATGTAATTTTAATGGTTTGCGCTCAAAAAGGGGGTGTGTACCAACAGGTTAACACATGAAATAAGAAATATAGTTTACCGAAGAAGGTAGTTACACATACATATACATAACGTACAAAAGAGGGATCCCAGCTAGACACCACAGGCAAAATCCTGGAATCCAAAAATCATTCATCAACTGAGCTCGGCTCATTGTTGACATGGTGGACATTTATGGTACTGCGTTTGAATAAATTGAACTGCCACTCATAACTGGGATGGACATATTGCTTTGACTTTCAAGTATTTTTACCTTTCATTTTATATTTTATTTGTAAAAACAGTAAAAAGTTTGAGCAGTACATTTTCATTACAATAAATGTAGACTTCTATATCTTTTATTTCACTTTAAAAACTCTTTTACAATAAAAAATAAATTACAATGGAAACAGTATTTAAGATATCAAAATATCTCTTTACAATTTTGCATCAGCAGTGTCTTGACATTATTCAAATTTTTTTTGAAACAATTCACGTAAACAAAAGAGGGCTATTTCAAAGTCTGTTAAAATTGCCTTACTTCCTGCTGTCAGTTGGTGGCGCTATGCCCTTGACCCATAAAAGCTGTATAAATATGGTCAGCCCCCATTACGAAACATACACCTGAATTTTCATCAAAATCATACAATGCACACAGAAGTTATAAGGAACTTTCTGTTTCACATTTCTGTCCTTAATTTATTGCCTCGCTACAGCAACACCATTCAAAATATCCCAAAATCTGCCAGACAACTTTCGCGCTGACAGTCATAAGCTCTGCCCAAAACGAAGTTGGCCATTTTGGACTGTTTGAAAAATGCATGCACAGGAACTTTATATACTCCTCCCAGGGATTTTATGTTACTGTTACTAGATGTGGGCGACGTCATGCCAAGACATTGATGCTAAATTACGAAAGGATTTTTGATGTTGTTGCCATGGCGAAGCGATAAAATAACATCTTCTGCATGCAGAAAATAAAAAACATAAAAATTGAGCGAAATGTTTGTCCTTGCAGGCTGATCACATTGTGACTATTGTGGGTAACGGTCTTAGCGCCGCCAGCTTGCGGAAGTGTGTCACTTTTAACAGACTTTGAAATATCCCTATTATGTTAACCTGAATTGCTTAAAACAATTTTTGAATCAAGTCAAGACAGTGCAGATTTAAAATTCTGAAGGTATTCTTGATATCTAAAATACTATTGCCACGGCAATGCATTACATCTCATCATTCCTTTTTGTGTATATTCACATATTGAGGTATTTTGCATGTTTGAATTTTAAAGTTTATTGGTAATAAGCATATTTCTTAATTTTTATATAAATAAAATATAATAAAAATATCAACTGAAATGTAAAAATATTAGAAAGCCCAGGCTAAGTCTAACCCAGTGTGTTAGACACTCAGAGTGGCAATTACAAGAAATGTTCAATAAAGAGCATCCAAGCTCCATTGTTGAATGATTCTCAAAATAACACTGAAGGTTTTTTTTTGGGTTGTCTCTAGAAGGGATCCCTCTTTCGTACGTCATGTATATGTAGTATGTTAATAATATTAACTATGTTCTTCAGTTAATTATATTTCAAATTTCATGTGTATATCTATTTGAGTGATTGAATAGGTCATTAAGAACAACTATTTATCAAAATAGGTGATTTAAAATAATCTCTTATTGTGCAAAAAATAATTAATATTCATGAGTTTTGCAGCACTGCCACCCAAAGTACAGTTTTCCTAGAGTGAATTTTTATTTAGAACTAACTTAATGTTCCCTTTCAGGTGGCTTATTCCAGCTGTTACAAAGTTAATAGGCCTATAGGATTTTATTAGCAGAATAACATTGGATATGCATGCGCTCTCCATCCATGCGTATGCTTAAAACAATTGTCCTTTTAATGTGAATTTTATTCCAGATTGCCAGTTTTGTCAAGCTAAGAAACATTTAGAATTTGTTGATGTGTTTAATAAACAATAGACATCGGACATAATTTATTTTTATATGTTGGCAAATCAGCAGCAAAATTGTTACTATGTGGTTTCTGTGGAAATGCAGTTGAATCGCAAATTCATGATTATTTATAATTTGATTGTAACTCCAATTAATGATCTAGTACAGTCCATCATTATGACGTCCTGGCAACATCGATAAACAAAATTCCGAAGTATGTGTAACTACGTTCTTCAGATAATTATGTTTTATCAATAGAATGACAGTTCTAGATCTGTTAAAGATCCGTTTAAGATGGCTAGCAAAATAACAACGTCAGTATCTTAGAAATAACTGCTTGTATTCGGGAGCAATGACGTCACTCTCCATGGCCCTTAATCCACTAGCTAATATTCAAAATATATATTTGAGATTACAGCGCTGTGTTTGAAATCATGTTACGTGCCATTCGTATGCTTGAATGTATTTGTTTTTGCACTAAAATGATACGCAGTCTCAACTCAAGACGTTAAACAATTTAAGTTCTTTTTACTTGATATGGCATCTAAAAACACAAACAAGCCGTCAAAGACGTCTATCTAGTGCATGTTTACATTTATAAAACAGCGCAGAAGGACATATAGCGCGCTATGTGAATGGCCCCTCAGTGTAAGACTAGAACTCTGTAAATAAGTTGATCACACTTCCTATTCTTTATTATTTGTTGCTGCACATTTTCACTTCAAGCAAATTGTTTTTTTATTTGTAAGGAATTTTTAGAATTGGCCCCTAAGTATCAAGTCAGGCCTGCAGTCGCAACTGTTCTGAAAAGAGAAGTTGTTGAGGCACCCTCCCCTGAGCGCTCACGGCTTGATGATTTGGTTCTTGGGTTCGGGGTGCTGCTCACACTACCCTGGATGGCGGGTGGTCAATGGGTACATGGATATCTCTCAGGTGGATAAGGCGGTTGCAATGCACCTGTGCCCGCAAAATGCCGGCACCTGGCAGGAACGACCGGCACTCCCCTCCAGAGCCTGTAGGACTACATCATTGCTGGTGACCAAAGCCTACAGTGCCTCTGGACAGGCCACCTCCGCCCTTCATGCCATGGCCATCCTGCAGGTACACCAAGCCGAGGCAATCAAAGAACTGCATGTGGGTAGTCCTGATCCCGACGTGCTGCAGGAGCTGCACTCTGTGACCGACCTCACCCTTTGGGCGGCAAGGGTCTAGGCGTGAGTACTCAGGCAGCTGATGTCCACCTTGGTGGTCCAGGACTGCCAACTGTGGCTGAATTTGGTCAAGATGAGTGACACCGACAGACACCGCTTTCTCAAGGCCATTTCCCAGATCAGACTTGTCAGTGACACCATTGAGGACTTCGTCCAGCAGTTCTCAGTGGTGAAGAAGAAGATAAGAGGCCATCCAGCACATCTTACCTTGGCAAGGCTCAAGATCCCACACCCCGTCAGCTCACCAAGGGTGTCCCCCTGTGGCAGCGAAAGCCCAGGCGGCTCTGCCTCAAACCGAGCTCAGTTCTCGGCTCCAGCGTAGAGCCCCCCGCAGGAAGCTGACCCCCCCCCCCCCCATCTCCCGGGCCGGCACAAGGACCCAGAAGGCTCCTAAGCGCCCCTGAGATGGATGACCCAGGGAGCGAGACGTCCACTAGGGAGCTGGTATCCACGACTGGTTCCACGACAGGACCGCGACTGGTTTGGCACATCAACTGCCTAGAGTTGCTGACTGTACAACTCGTCCTGAGGAAGCTATTGCCATTGATCCAGGGCAAGCATGTGTTGGTCCAGTCCGACAACACCGTGACATTGGCATATATAAATCGCCAAGGCAGCATATGCTCTCGTTGCATGTCGCAACTCACTCGCCATCTCCTCCTCTGGATTCAGCAGCGGCTGAGGTCGCTGCGGGCCAGTCATATCCCGGGCAGCCACAAAGCCACAGCAGACGTGCTGTCACAGCAGGCAATGCTCAGGGGAGAGTGGAGACACCACCCCAAGGTGGTCCAGCTGATTTGGAGTCGATTCGGCAAAGCACAGGTAGACCTGTTTGCTTCCCGGGAATCCTCCCACTGCAAGCTCAGGTATTCCCTGACGGAAGCCCCCCTCAGGACAGACACACTGGAACACAGCTGGCCCCGGGGGCTGCACAAATATGTATTCCCCCCAGTGAGCCTACTTGCACAGACCCTGTGGAAAGTCAGGGAGGATGAGGAAAGAGTCACCCTCGTGGCCCCATATTGGCCCACCCAGACTTGATTCTCGGACCTCACGCTCCCCGCGACAGCACCTCCCTGGCAGATTCCAGAGGAAGGACATTCTTTCTCAGGGACGGTACAAATATGCGTTCCCAGCCCTGTCGTTGCTGTGTCCGGTGCATGCTTTGCACACCTAATTGGATAGCAAGCAGAGCTTAAGACGCTCTGAGCAGCTCTTTGTCTGCTTTGGAGGACAGCAGAAAGGGAACGCTGTCTCCAAACAGAGGCTTTTCCACTGGATCGTGGATGCCATTGCTCTGGCATAACAGGCTCCGGCCGTGCCCACCCCTTTGGGAATACGAGTACACTCAACAAGGAGTGTGGCATCCTCGTGGGCACTGACCAATGGCACCTCTCTAGCAGACATTTGCAGAGCAGTGGGCTGGGCTACACCCAATAACTTTGCGAGATTTTACAATCTCCAGGTTGAGCCATTTTTCCCTGTGTTTTGTCAGGTAGGAACAGGTAGAGTTTGGCAATACGGAACAGCTGGCCGAGTGTATCCTTTGCGTATAGCGCCTTTCCCTTCCCCTGAGGTCGAAAACGTGCGCTTTCACCCCTAGTCAAGTTCACAGAGTCGTGGACCTTGGATGTCCTTCCTCCCTAGCCCTATAGCTCACGAACTCAGTGGAGGAGTTTGCAGCCAGCCCCAATACGGGGTCTAAAATGCCCTCTACAGGGATAGGTGCTCCACAGGTGCCGATTACTCCGGTAACCCCTGTTATGTATATTTCGTGGTATGGCATCCCTGTTGGCGGACCCACGTCTCCCTTGGGCAGAGCTCTCTTTCCCCCTGATCGCTGTGTTTGTAGAGTCCCCCCCTTTTGTGTCGGGACCTACCACTGTGCCTCTTCCATGTGCGTCTGCTGAACCCATGTGTCTTTTTGGCAGGATGTGGTCTCTGTGGGGTCTTTTCCCCCTGAAGAATAGGAAGGAAAAAGAATGCCTGATAGCGTCAGATGGTTCCAGCTGAATCTAATACTCTGTGGAGAGAAAAACATAGAGAGAAAAGGCTGTGGCCTGCTCCCAGGCTTATTACGTCGCTTCCCCCCCTCAGAGATGTGGAGAACTACATGACGTCTTCTGGGGTATTGGCGGAGGTTACATGCAGACTGATGCTCCTGCTATTACGCATGCCGCAGCTTGCTTGCACCTGCTTCAGCAGTTCACATAACACGGTTCAGCTGTTGTGGCATTTTTCTATAGGGACCCCTAGTGTCACTACATCGACACAATGTCGAGTGAGTGACAGAAGGGGTCCCTCTTGCCACAACACTGTACTAGCCACTGAAAATGCCGGACCTTGTCTCGGCTCCTCAGCACAAAACCTGAATGGAGTAGGCATTCCAGCTCCTTTTATACACGTATGTCCGGGGTAGTGGCATGCAAATTCCACTCGCCAATTCTCATTTGCCTTTTCTCAAAGGATGTGAGGTATTCGTGGCTCTCAAGAGTGAACCCTAGTACCTAGTGTCACTACATCGACACTCCGTCTCGTTCCCTCTATCAGGGAATGGACGTTTTCTAAGAGTAAATTAGACTGCTTGAGTATTCAGTGTCAGATCAAGTTTTAAAAAGTAACCGTGTACCATGACGAAAGAAAAATGTTAGAGTCAAATATTATTAGAGAGCTTTTTCTTTGTATTAGAGCTCCTTGATTCTGGTTTTAGTGCATGAACGTGTTTTTAAAAAGTAAATTGGTATTATTAGTTGACTGCCACGTAATGTATGATGGGCATATGCCGTCTTGTTCATTGTGAAACTGTTTTCGTAAGGTATTTCAATACCCAGAGCTTTCACTTAATTGAATGCTATTTTTGTGTGCAATTTTTTATTTATTTTTCGGTTGCAAACTGCATATTCACTTATGCACTAAAATATTTACATGTAATTGCATTTAAAATATAATTAACACAATTAAATAGGTATATAATGATTATTTGTGAGTTTCGCAAAACAACCTCAAAAATGCAGAAAATTGCATTGCAAAGTTTGAGAAAAGCAGCAGCAAATTCAGCCATTTTGTAGACAAATTATGTGGCCATTTCTTAACTACACCGTAATTTGATGACCAAACTTTAGTTGTGGCAATGTAACTGATATGTTGTGACAACCGGAAAAGTTACATTTCTGTATTCATTGCCACAACGTAACTTTGGAGTGGTTCCAGTCCATCATGACGAAGTTGTCGCAAGGTCGTGATTCAAAAGCGTCAGAGCAGAGATGACAATTCAATAGTTTCATTAACAAAGTTCTCAATGTCAAGATAAGACGCACCTGGCACAGACTGCAGAAGGCTGAAATCCAGCGAGCCGCAATGGGCTAGTGAAGGGTGTGCTCATATGATAAGTGTGTGCTTTGTGGAAGTCAGGAACAATCCAAAGAGAGTTGGTTGAAGCTGATGTGTTGCGAAGCAAAGCCCAGATGATGTAGTCCCCGAGACGAGGCAACTGGCGAGGGTGACGGCAAGCAGGAAGGTAACCTAACCTCTACAGAGGTGCAACCAACAGACATACGAGCATACTCCAACAACACAAGGTAGCACATTTAACATGACAGTGAACAATAAACAGGCAAATAACAAGATGACACACAAGGAATAAGTAGGGAGTGCAATCAGAGTGAAGCAGATGGTAACGGGCGAGTAAATCTTTGCCGTGATTAGCATCTTCCCGAGATCGATCACTGTTCCCATGGAAAAGTTGATTGTGTGCTGGCTCCACCTGTGAGACACAAGGGAGAGAGAAAAACAAACAACAGTATGAGCTGGCACAAATGCTGGAACTATGACAAATAGTTGTTTGTTGGTAACCAGTTGGTAATTTATGTTCTGAATAATTATTCTATGGGCGAACATAATCTAACCTACTGTAATTTATGTCCTCATTTACACAACATAAATTTAGAGGGTATTTAAACAGTTGTGCATATGAATAACGAATGCAGACACAAAGTTAATGTACTTCATTTATTTTGACAGTGCACAGAGAAAAAAATTCAACAACAGAATTGCAATGAAATTACAAACTTAAATGACTTCTGTGCTCATATTAAAATCAACTTAGTCTATCTTAACACCTAATGCCATGAATTACATTTGTTCATTTAATTTAAAGTAAATATGGTAAATATCTTCATTACAATATGATCTTTAGATCTACATTTTAATAAATAATTAAATTATAGCAAAAATATCCAATTAATCAGTTAGCAAAAAATGTTTAATGACAATTTAAGATGGATAGATGGATGGATGGATAGATAGATAGATAGATAGATAGATAGATAGATAGATAGATAGATAGATAGATAGATAGATAGATAGATAGATAGATAGATAGATAGATAGATAGATAGATGGATGAACTCTGAACTTTTAAATACTCCTAGGTGATTCATGAGACTATCACATTTAGACAACATTATGTCAAGACATCGAAGATGCTAAATTGCGAACAGACAAGAACAGTATTGCCATGGCGAGGCAATAATTGAAGGGCAAAAATGTGAAACTGTGCAGCTATTATAGGTCATGGTCATAGCACCAATTTATATATATATATATATATATATATATATATATAATATAATTATATATAAAATATCAACTGAAATGTAAAAATATTAGAAGATCAAAGACACATGTCTAATCCAGTTCTGTTTTAATTTTAGGTCGATATAAAAAAAATACCTTTTGGTGACAAATTTCTGATGCAATACCAATAAATGTCCAATAGAGGATACCCAAGGCCCATTGATGAATGATTCCAAAAATACCACTTCTGCACAAGAGACCTTTTTTTCTGTCTGTGACATATTTCGGCCTTATTTATCCGCGTAAATCTCTAAATTTTGTATTGTTATACATTATTAAATATTGAGTGTAAATGTATAACATTATGCTAATTGTTAGGCCTATATTACCCTGGAATTAGTTTTAAAAAACGAATTACGACAGTGCTTTCACTCTGGAATTGTTTCTATAGCTTCAATGCGGCTCTATACAGAAAGGTACTGTGATTTCTATGTTACTAAGGTGAGAATTTATTTGACTAAAGACTATAACTTATCAATGACCCACTCCTGATAACCATTTTATAAGTATTACAAACTTGATAATAGTGAAATCTTATTTACATGAAGAGGACGACTACATTTGCATCTAAAAGGTAAAAACAATAGAGCACTTTGTTCTTCTCAACCTCCACAATCAGACTGGTATCATCCTTTGTTGAACATGAATGAGATAATTTCCAGTGGTGGACGAAGTACACATACCATGTACCTGAGTTAAAGTAAAGATACTCAAGGTAAAATATTACTCAAGTAAAAGTAGAAGTGCTGCCTTTAAACATTCACTTGAGTAAAAGTACAAAAGTACATGCGTTCAAATGTACTTAAGTATCCAATTACTATGATTTTTTATGGCCATAATGTCCTATTATAATTTGTCACAAGACTCTTGCTTAACTCAGTCTACATGAAGACTAATGTCACTCTTGGCACACCAATCTATTAATAAAATGACATTAATTAGTCAGATGTATATATATATATATATATATATATATATATATATATATATATATTTGAATTGAATACATTTTTTGTGTGTTTAATTTTGGAGGGAAGGGACTGTTCCCATAAGGTATAATACATTTACAGTATTTACTGTATATTTTTCTCGAGTGTCTATGGTCATAATTATTAACATCCTAATGTTATGATACATTCACATAAACCTGCACAACGCCATTATATATATTATAAATATAGAATATATATATATATATATATATATATATATATATATATATATATATATATATATATATTCTATGTTATGGGAGCAGCCAATTTCCCTCCAAAATTAAACACAAAAACGTATTAATGCAATGTTTCTGCTACTCCCCAGAAAAAAAATGCTATTATATGCAAGTCATTTTAGTGTCAACATAATAAGCAATGTACATTATGCGTCAATATTTACCGATAATTGCTGCAATAATAGCTGCTGCTCTCTGCCCCGCTTAAAATCATTGGCAACCACTGATCTATATCTGGATTGCTCATAGAATTATAAACTGCCAGCAGTAGGTGAAGATACCGGAAGTGCTCTGGCGGCCATTTTACTATTCCCTACCGACAGAGGGCATCGCGGCATGTGCGGCGTTTAACCGCGAAACAACACCCACTTAAGGATGCGGCCCACAGGTTGTAATTTATGACTATGTACATATTAAGCACACATTAGTCGTTATCCCCATGTAGAGTGGGCATAACGATCATAATCTTTAATAATCAACAGTAAAAATACAACACCAAAGTGTATTAATACCCCTTTTAAAGCAAAGTTATCCATACAGGATGCAATGTTTCTCTGCCTTCATAGTTTAAATCTGTTGATGCTCATTGTTCATAATGTTGACAAATTATATACATCTGCATAATTTCCCAACATTATTAACCATTTTTGACTAGATTATATAGTAAATGTGAACAAATTTGGGGGGGGGGTGCACATCAACAAATTTTAAAGTTGTTAATAAAATCCACTAGCTTTGTGTTGATATTGTAACTAGACAGTAGCTCTTCAGAATAAATCCAGAAGAATCAAAGATAAAAACGTAGTATACACTCAAGTTCATATACACACACACACATAAATTAATTTACCTTTACTTAATGGAATTATCCATTTGCATTCATTTCTGGAATACGTACATACCAGCTTGTGAGAATTTAATTATTTCAACAATCCCCTGATCTTTTAAATCATAATTAGAAATAAGTTTATTGACATATGCACACAAGGAAATCATACATATTTGTTCAATAACAAAAGCTTCCAAGTACACACAAAAATGTACTTAAACTGAACAATACAATAAAAATTTGCAGATATGTGGGAACAAATCTGCTAATGGATTTAACAACAATCCCACATTGTTCAGCTTTCAAAAGAATGCTAGCAAGACATGCCATCAGAGCTAGTGGCAACAGTTCTCCACCGGATAGCACAGTGACACTGGAGGCAACATCTTCTGATATGCTGGCATTTCAGGCAGTGACGTTCAGCCTGAAACAGAAGACACAGAGAAAAACATCACTGTATTTCTTCCCAGCTTGTCCATGTTCAAAGAGGCTGTGGTAGGGCACATAGCAGGCTTTGCAGTTAAAACAACTATGAAGATGATTCTGTGCACTACCTGTTTATCAGCACTCAGTGTCGAGAGCTCTTCCCAAGATGAACACACTGATCGACATGAAGTCCTGAGGTGGATTTATAAGACCGTCAGACAGCGTCCTGAAAGTCTGCAAGACAGCTGAGAGATTTCTTCAACAGCACACACTCACAAGGCCCATCTCTGTCTCCACAAATGTTCTGGATCTCCATGGTGGTTCTGCATTCAAGGAACTTGAGGCAAACATGTTCAACCTAGAACCATACAACAATCACATCTTCATACTCAGTGCATTGCAGAAAGCTGCACAAACATCAGCCTCCACTTCATTGCCAAGGAAACATGTGCTGCATCAAACTCCAAACGGCTTAAGAAAACTCTGGGCAAGCTTGTACTGCAAAATAGAACAAAAAAAGAAAAGTTTGATATAAAGATCAGGAGCCGGTTGCACCAGCTATACAAAAGTTTAAACTTGGCCTAGTTGTGGCGTAAATGGGCACGAAGTCACAATTTACGCACTAAATATTTGAGCATTGCACCATTAAACTTCGGTAGAATGTAACCCTAATTATAAACTAAATATTTACAGAAGACTCAGAGCAGGTGTAACTGATGGAATAAAAAAGAAGACTGATATTTTATGACATCAATAAGCTCATGTTTTGCATGTTTGGCATCAATCAAATAATTGTGACTATGACAATGAATTGCCTGTTTTAGGTTTTTCATAAATATGATGAATAATTACCATACAAACTCACTAATTCATTTATACAAATTTTAACAAGCTTGAGTCATATAATAAAATAAGGGTATGATTTCCTTTTCAGGCTTCAAAATCATATGAATGACAGTCAAATATAAAAGTATAAAATGTTAAATAATTAAAACAATATCTTAATTATCAAAATATGTCTCTCAAGAGAGCTGCTCTTGTGACCGCAGTGACGGTTACGTAAGCAAACAAGGTTTGTACATCAACCGTAACAAAATCAAATTGAAGTTCACGGATTTTTAATACTTCTGTGTACAAATATGAACGCTGCTTAATAGATCAATACCGGTAAACGTCATAGTATGCGACTACGCATCACTTTATGGAGAGTTTACGACTTACTAGTTAAGACTTTAAGAACAGGTGGAGCAACCAAATTAAGCACAGACTTAGTTGCAAAATAACTAGTAGTTACGAAGCCTTGAACTTTATACCCCAACTTAAGACCTTACGCACAGCTATTTACTCAACCTCATGTCCTTCCAAACCTGTATGACTTTTTCTGTGAAACACAAAAGAGGACATTTAAAAAAAAAAAAATTTGTCCATATAATTAATGCCATTGGTGACCAAAACAAGCTATTTTGCTCACCATTTACTTTCCTTATATGGAATACAAAATACATTTTTGGGGGAAAGTCACATGGATTTGGAAGGACATGAGGTTGAGTATATGATGACAGAATTTACATATTTGGGTCAACTTTTCTATTAATATTAAATGTTATATATGTTATACTATCTGAAACACAGTAATTTTATGAGACTTATACTGCATGTTGCAAAAGTATCTTCATTGCAAATAAAAACACATAGTATAATATTTTTTACTGTTAAAACAGCTCTTCTGTGAAGCCAGGCTGACTCCTCATACAGCTTTTCCTCCTGTTGCAAACCAATTCCAGTTTTATCTAACATTCAGTGGGATGTTTATTGAAATCCAAACGGCAAACTTACCTTGTTTAACTTCAACAATATCCATGTGCTCCTTGTCAGGGCTGGACTGGGAAGAGAAATCGGAACGGGATTTGACATAAGGCCAAAATTTGTTGGGGGTTCCGCTATTCCGCAGCGGCTCGTTTTAGCTTATCGCGGCCGACACTGCGGCCCGCTCGGTTCTCCCGATGGCCAGTCCACCCTGATCGGCCCCAAAGTGCGTCGGTCCACCGGAAAAATGTCCGGTAGGCCAGATTACCAGTCCAGCCCTGCTCCTCGTCTATTCCATGCCCGTGAGCTGGACCGTATTCAGGCCTGCACTGCAAAAAGTACAAATCACACACAAAGAATTAATGAAAGCCCACATTATATTTATCATATGTAACGGTGTTGATCTGCAATTAGATATTCAACTTGACCAAAAAAGCTAACTTGGTGAGTTATACTGTTATTCATTGTGGTTATTTTCCTGTTAACGTTAGCTGCATAGCTAATATTCATTTATCCTAAGAAAATAACCACAATGCACGTTCAACGTAAACAAAAGCTACAAAACATAATTATGTATTCAGAATAAAAACTTTAAAGCCTGCTAAAAATATGTTTGAAAATGTCTACTGATATCTTACCTCAGTTTCTTAAACTTGTTTCTATTGAGGTAACACGTGCGCCGCTGAACGTAATGCTGCTGCAATAAAGAGTAACATAACACGCTCACATTTAGAATAAGCAGGGGGGAAAAATGAGAGTCAAAATAAATAATGAATTACATATTTAGGAAGATTGCATTGTGATGCAGTGTATGCAGACATAAAACATTTTTTTTTATGTGACTGGATAGGTAAAAATTACTCACCAAAACAGATGATTTCCCATTGAGACCTATAGGAATACAGAACGTTAGGGAATACCAAGATGGCGGCGCAGTATCTTCACTGTTATGACGTCATGAGCTATCCAGTTATATAGATCAGTGTTGGCAACACAATTTGTTTGGAACTATTGAGAGCTACACGAATCACGTGACCGCGCGGCGGCGAGATCACTGTCGCAACCGTCTATGTTCGCAACTCTCATATTTAACGGCTCTGCGGTGCGTTTCCCGTACAACGACGTTGCTGCTCCACTACCGTAGTACGATGCACTGTTGAAGAAATCAACTTGCTAGTCACGACTGTTTCCCGAAACCGTATTGTCGCAAATTGGTTGTTCAACCACGTTGGTTAATGATATCACACATGTGGTGGAGTAAAAACTACTTTTAATGAATCTGATTGCGATCGAATTATTGCTAGATGTTTTGCTATAAATTACGGACATGTCATCTGAGGACTATCTCATATTTGTCTCAGTTATTTGCTTTATTTCCAGATTCAATCATAGGCTCGTTCTTACGCACTAGAGCACATTCACACATGCGCAGTCTTCAAAAACGGTGCTTTAAATCTATTGACAAACTAAAAGACATAAAGGACATTTGTATGTCTTCTAAATAAAATATACTGATTGTACTGAATGTCATCTTGCTTATTTGGCTCAAGATAATAATTTATTAAGCCCACATGTTATAATAACAAGAAACTCTGCTTCTAACCACAGGTCGAGAGCTGTGGTTCCAACCACACAACTCTGCGATGCTGTTTGCGAATGTTCGTTGGAACGATGGTTTCGGGAAACACCGACTCGTTGAACTATGATGATAATGACGGAACTTGCGACCATAGTTGGTAACGATGCTTTTGGGAAACGCACCCCTGGTTCGCGCTTAGTAGATGCCGCCAAGGCAAGTTCAAATCAAAGCGCGCGCGCTGTACTGTGATTGGTGGCTCGTTTGACCAGTTACGTTTTTATCCACTCATAAATAAAAAGGAACGACTGATTTTGAAAATGTAGTAGAGTAAAAAGTAAGATATTTGACTTTGAAATGTAGTGGAGTTAAAGTAAAAGTCTCCCCAAATTTAAATACTTCAGTAAAGTACAGATACGCAAAAAAGCTACTTAAGTACAGTAACGAATTACATTAACTGTCCACCACTGATAATTTCTGAATTTACTGTGTTGTGTTTCAGAAAGCAGGGTTAATTTACTGTCACATATACCCTGCACTCTCGGTTGATTAACCAATTCCTTGCTTACTCTAGGTATGTCCCCAGATAGCAATGAGTTGGCGGGCCGCTGGTGGTGCTCCGGAGGCAGTAGAAGCGGCAGAATGGCGTTATCGCAAACAGCAGGCGGCAGCCGCTTTTTAAAAGCGGCAGCCGCCTTCCAACCGCCTTTATATCGAAGGGGGACCTTCCGCGGGGCGTCGGAGGCAAACGCTATTTTCGAGCGATCTGCTGCCGCTTATGGTATATATATATATATATATATATATATATATATATATATATATATATATATAAATAAACAAAATTTCTACGCTAACTGTGAAACCAGAGGATAATTTAGCTTTTTCATTGAGTTTATCCTTCACGTCAAAACGATTTTCATGTTTATGATAGATCAAATAAAATCAAATCAAATCACTTTAATGTCACACTACCATGTACACAAGTGCAACAGTAGGTGAAATTCTTGTGTGCAGTTCCGAGCAACATAGCAGTCATGACAGTGACGAGACATATACCAATTACAATAAACAACATACTTACACAAAACAATTTACAAATCAAATGTACACATACTTACACAACACAATAATTATATACAATACACACAATATACAATACAATAAGTAGTATATTGAGGAGAATATGTTGACAGTCCAGTGTGAGATATAAGATGAATAAAGTGCAGTGCTAATTATTGATCGTGATAGATCAAGTGTTCAACAGTCTGACTGCTTGGGGAAAGAAGCTGTCATGTAGTCGGCTGGTGCGGGTCCTGATGCTGCGATACCACCTGCCTGATGGTAGCAGTGAGAGCAACCCGTGACTCGGGTGGCTGGAGTCTCTGATGATACTCCGAGCTTTTTTCACACACCGCCTAGTGTATATGTCCTGGAGGGAGGGAAGCTCACCTCCGATGATGTTTCTGGCAGTTCGCACCACCCTTTGCAGGGCTTTGCGGTTGTGGGCGGTGCTATTGCCGTACCAGGCAGTGATGCAGCCAGTCAGGATGCTCTCTACAGTACTGGTGTAGAACCGTGTGAGGATGTGGTGGTTCATTCCAAACTTCCTCAGCCGTCTCAGGAAGAAGAGGCGCTGGTGAGCCTTCTTCACACCGGCCTCAGTGTGGACAGACCATGTGAGTTCTTCAGTGATGTGGACACCGAGGAACTTGAAACTGCTGACTCTCTCTACCGGTGCTCCATTGATGGTGATGGGGCTGTGTTCTCTGTCTTTCTTCCTGAAATCAACCACAAGCTCCATGGTTTTACTGACGTTGAGGGAGAGGTTGTGCTCCTGACACCAGCGTGTCAGAGTGTGCACCTCCTATCTGTAGGCTCTTTCATCATTGTCAGTGATCAGACCTACCACCGTCGTATCGTCAGCAAACTTAATGATGGCATTGGAGCTATGTGTTGCCACACAGTCATGCGTGAATAGGGAATACAGTAGGGGGCTGAGAACACAGCCCTGCGGGGCTCCAGTGTTGAGGGTCAGTGATGAGGAGATGTTGCTGCCCATTCTAACCACCTGACGTCTGCCTGACAGGAAATCCAGGATCCAGCTGCACAGCGAGCCGTTTAAGCCCAGAGCCCGGAGTTTCACATCAAGCTTGGAGGGCACTATGGTGTTGAATGCTGAGCTGTAGTCTACAAACAGCATTCTCACATATGTGTTCCTTTTTTCCAGATGGGAGAGAGCAGTGTGTAGTGTAGATGCAATGGCATCATCAGTGGAGCGTTTGTTGCGGTAGGCAATCTGCAATGGGTCCAAAGAGGGGGGCAGAACAGAGCAGATGTGATCTCTGATTAACCTCTCAAAGCATTTGCTGATGATGGGGGTCAGAGCAACAGGACACCAGTCATTTAAGCAAGTGATTGTGGCTTGCTTCGGTACAGGCACAATGGTTGATGTTTTGAAGCATGTGGGGACTACAGACAGGGAGAGGGACAGATTGAAAATGTCCGTAAAAACACCTGCCAGTTGATTCGCGCACGCTCTGATGACGCGGCCCGGAATGCCGTCTGGACCCGCGGCTTTACGGATGTTCACCCGTCGGAAGGATCGGGTTACATCCACAACAGAAACGGAGAGTGAATCAACCTCTGTAGCGTCAGCAGCGAGTGCTCTCTCCGCGAGGGCGGTGTTACTGTCCTCAAAGCGAGCATAAAATGTATTAAGTTTGTCCGGAGAGATGCAGCGGTGTTCACAGCGGAGTCTTTATTCCGCTTGTAGTCCGTGATGGTATTAATTCCCTGCCACATGCTTCTAGAGTCAGTGGTGTTGAACTGACCTTCAAGTTTGTGCCTGTACTGGCGTTTGGCTTCACTGATGGTGTTACGGAGGGCATAACTGGCTTGTTTACGCTCCTCCGTGTTAGAAGAATTAAAAGCGGAGGACCGCGCATTGAGTGCCGCGCGAACCTCGCCGTTAACCCATGGTTTCTGGTTGGGGTATATCCGTATTGTTTTGGTCGGAACAACATCCTCTATGCACTTCCTGATGAAACACGTTACGCTGTCAGCGTACAAAACAGTCTTGTAGCACAGAGTCTGATTGGTCCAACCAGCACTGGATCGTTCTGAGGGTGGGTGCTTCCCGTTTCAGCTTCTGCTTGTAAGCGGGCAAAAGCAGAACGGAAGAGTGGTCCGATTTGCCAAATGGGGGGCGGGGGAGAGATTTGTAGCCATCCCGGAAAGGAGAGTAACAATGATCTAAAACCCGGTCCCCTTGTGTGTTGAACTTTATGTGTTGGTGGTATTTTGGAGCGATTGTTTTGAAGTTGGCTTTGTTAAAGTCCCCGGTAACAATGAACGCAGTCTCAGGGTGCGCGGTTTCCTGCTCACTTATACTCCCATACAGTTCCCTGAGTGCCCGGTCTGTGTCGGCTTGTGGGGGGATGTACACAGCAGTGATGATGACCGCTGTGAATTCCCTCGGCAGCCAGAATGGTCGACACAGAAGCATGAGATATTCCAGATCAGGAGAGCAGAAAGACTTGATGAAATGTACGTTCCTCTGATCACACCATGATTTGTTGATCATAAAACATACACCACTACCTCTGCTTTTACCGGAGAGGTCTTTCGCTCTGTCCGCTCGGTGCACGGAAAAGCCCGTGATTTCGATGGCCGAGTCTGGAATCTCCGCAGCCAGCCAGGTTTCTGTAAGGCAGATAATACAGCAATCTCTCGTCTCTCGTTGGAAAGAGATCCGCGCTCTCAGCTCGCAGAGCTTGTTGTCCAGAGACTGAACATTTGCCAGTAGTATACTGGGTAGCGGGGGTCGATTTGCACGACGTCTTACTCTGAGGAGAACGCCGGCTCGTTTTCCTCTTTTCCTTCTGCGTTTCCGTGGCCGAGCAGCCCAGACAAAGGGCTCCGCCGGCGTGTTTGTAAACAGCGGGTCGGCATTAAAGAATTTGAAGTCCGGTTTTCGATGTGAA
Organism: Xyrauchen texanus; assembly: GCF_025860055.1. Classification (NCBI taxonomy): domain Eukaryota; kingdom Metazoa; phylum Chordata; class Actinopteri; order Cypriniformes; family Catostomidae; genus Xyrauchen; species Xyrauchen texanus. The sequence continues at coordinate 10,614,664 of NC_068314.1, forward strand.
ATTGTAGAACCAATGTCCAAAAGCGTTTGGCTGTCGTAAACAATAAGGCAGACAACATCCAAGACAAAAAAAACAAAGAACTGTAAACAAAACAAACAATAAACCGCAGTGTTGTAATAGAGCTCGCAACGCAGCAGCCATACTCGGCGCCATCTTGTTGTAACCATGGTTGCAAATTAATAAAAAAAATATATAGTATACCCAAGATTTTGGCCATGTTGCAGATGTCTTTCACTGTTCACTGATAGTCAGGCATTGGTGAAAAGTCTAACTTCATCAATTTATTCTGCTAAATTGTTCATACCATGAATTAAATATGTATTTTAAAACCTAATCAGAATCAGAAAGATATTTATTGCCAAGTAAATTTTACAAAAGGAATTATTTTTGGTTTATTGGTGCATGTCTCAAATGTGCATCAATCAAAGAAATGTAAACAATTTTCACCTAAGTGCATAAAATAATTCAATATATTTTACACTGTACTAATAGCCAACATGGCTGGTCGATTTTGAAAGTAGAAATCCTTGTATTTCAAAGCGGCTTGCCGCCAGCCGTCCGCGGTCCATTAGATGGAGGCAACCGCCAGAGAAAATGAAGCAGTCGTCCTGCCGGCGGCATCTCGCAAGAAATTGGAGTGACGAATTCGGCGGCAAACGTTTCATCCCCGCCAGTGGGACGCAACTTTAGCCGACAGCTTAGGGTCGGCGGCAAAAAGAAGCCGTGCGGACATTTTTTGCTATCTGGGTCGGTGTGAGAAATAGCCTGAGATGGAACAATGTGACCTTTTTATGCTGATGCGTGCTCATCTGCATTGTATGTTTTTGGCACTGTCTTGAGCAAAATAATGTACTTGATAAGAATGTACTTCTGTAAGCGAGAGGAAACAACCCCATATATATATATATATATCGAGGTGGGGAGTGTAACCAGCCTTGTGTGACAAGAGCCAAACCCCTTGCATGCTTTTAATGAATTGAAGAACTGCTTGAGATATTCTGTGTCCGTGTATTTCTTCCCACCATTGAATTCTTCTCCTGATCGAATAGTGACTGCGAGGAAGGCAGAATAAAGCTGCCGAATCGTATTTTCGAACAATCGGTTCCAAAACACCTGTGAAGGGTTAGTTCAATCAACCTCCTATTGGTAACCCAGAGTTAACGTGTGTGCGCCGTGAGTTAGTACTTAGACATTTTCAATGGATCGCCGATTTGAGGAGTCACGATGGAAACATAAGGAGAGTGAAAAAACAAGCTGCATACTTCAGCGAAGTGGAGTTGGAGGTTTTAATGCATGCTTATGAAGAATATAAGCAGATTATAACAACAACAAAAAAGTAATACTGCTGCATCGGTGAAGGACAGAGAGTTGGCTTGGCAAAAAAATAACTGATAGAGTAAATGCCTGAGTTTATCAAATTATAAATACCATTTTCTCTTTCATTATGATGCAACATTGAACATTGTAAAAACTAACATTTAATAGATAAGCATTTACTTTTTGCCCTCCATCAATTTCTTAAAATTGTACCTAATTTAGTAATGTACATTGGCTGGTAATATATTGTATTATTTCATCAGATGTAATCTTAATGAATTAAAAACGATTTACCTGTTCTCAATGATTCCCATCACTCCTAGTGACAAATGGTTCAACACTTTAGATTAACTAACCACTCAATATTATTGGAAAAACAAAAAAACTATAATTTCACTCTCTACATTACAAAATAGGAAATCACAAGGAGGCCAAGAAGCACCACATTTTCTTTACTAATTCTTGGCAAATCAATTACAATATTTATTCAAATGGATGCGAAAGCACAACTTCAATAACCCATGGCTAGAACAAAATCAATGTACACCCACGTCATTGCAGATCTTCCCTTCTTACCAGCATCAATCAAGAAATTAAATGACTGTTTTTACAGAATATTACAATCTCCTCAACTCTCACAGCCTGGGGGAAATCACTAAATCATCACTAGAACAGTGTTCTTTTTACACCCCAATCTGGCACAATCCGGATTTCAAATTGCATAACGCCCCTGTCTATTTTCCATCATGGCAGCACAGTGGAATCACCCACCTCCACCACCTATTCGAAAACAACCAACTCATATAATTTAATACACTAATCCAGAGGTATGGGGTTGGGAAAGACCAGTTCCTCCTCTACCAACAACTAAAATTCTTAATTAAATCCAAAATTAACATTACTAATAACACACTATAACCAGCTTTTAAGTGAAAATGTGTGAAAATGATCTAACTGTCTCTCCCAACTCTGAGATCTGGACAGAAATCTGCAATAATACTTCTTCAATGACCACCAACACAAACTTCCAACTCATACAATATAAAACTATCCACAGAACAAACAAGACAAATGATTAAAATGGGACTGGCCAATACAGGTCAAGTCAAGTCAAGTCAAGTTTATTCGTATAGCGCCTTTCACAACACACATCGTTTCAAAGCAGCTTTACAGAAGATCAGCATTAACAGACGATAAAACTGTTATGTCTATAAAGTCGATGAATCGTCATTGTACAAATTACAGGTATTTGTTCACAATGCACTTTAGGTATCACAGATAATTACCTCCATGCCACTTAGGCTTCCCAACCAGTTCAGTCCCTCTGGACAGCAGTAACTAAAAAACTTTCTCAGATCTTGGGCTGCAGAATTCCATTGTCCCCATCACTATGTCTACTGGGTGATACTACACAAATTTACCAAATAAATATAAAAAAACAGCTACTCATTTCCCTTACTGTCGCTAAGAAAGTAATCTTTCAAAACTGGAAATCCAAGAATTCTTGTCACATCACTCACTGGATTAATCTACTCACAGAATATATCTCAATAGAAAAACAAAGGCGGGCCAAAAAAAAAAAAAGATGTAATCTTTCTGGACCCATAAGAACTCCTGAGCCAAGTCAAAACAAAACATAAAAATTGTTTATCCACTGGGTGCAGTCAAAACTACAGACTTAAAAAATGTCAAAGCTGTTACGGGAGTGATGTCAGCTCATATGCATAACCTTTTTTCACAAATATAAATCGATGATGAAAACTGAAGCTGCAAAGAAAATACACAAGAAAATGTGCATTTTATTCTCAATTATTTTCTGTAGTGCTCGTAAAAAGATTGTGAAATGTCAATGAACTTGCCTATGCATAAATCCTGAGTGTTTAGTTGTATACAGGTGTGTCAGTGTTCACAATCCTGAACAGCATCAAATCCGTTTGTTCATCCATTCTTATGATTAATTATTATCTGCACAAGTATATGGGTCTTTTGTGCAAAGAGACAAGAAAAGGCTAATTGTCCCCTCATTGAATGGATTATAATAATTAAAAAGGAAAAACAGACAATATGCTCTTTTTTTCAATTTTAGGCTACATTATGTTTTGTAAAAAGAGAGTTCTACATTAGATTGCCTTTGATCTCTTAGGTGGGTTCATATGGTCAACGATAGACTTAAGCAGATCTATATATTCTTTCTCAGATTAAACAATAACCCTACATTGTATGTTCTTATTTTCAAAGTAAAGTTAATAAAAACCTATGTGTTAGTTGAGAGTATACTCAAACCAGACCAGCTGGAACCAACAACACACTCAAATGACTTACAAACTAACCATACTCCGACCTCCTGAACTGGGTTTGGTTCTTTTAAAACATACTACATGTAAAATCACACTTAGTTTCTTTTCCTGACAGCATTTGAAAGCTCAACAGCTTAGTGTGGTGCTGGTGGACATCCACTTTATACTATATATAAATAAAAAGCACAAACATCATAGACTCATACTTGTAAATGCTCAGGAAATTTTAAATTTGTCTCATCACATTTGAGCAAATCAGCTTTAATAAAGGAAGATTGGGTTGATGGCGAAAAAAGTGTCCTGCACATTAGATCCATTATGATTGTCTGATTTCAGAGTGATCTAGACTAGTGTATTCTCTTGTATAAAGATAAGATCACTCTAATGTTAATTATCCAGAAGAAACAAAAAACACTACAAATGCAGCACTAAATACATTACTGCATCAACTTCAGAACCCCAACTATACTGAATACAGTAAAATGAATCATATGTTCTTAAAATGGTAAGTGGAATATTGCATTACAACCAACCAGTTACGGAAATAAAACGAATAACAATTAAAACATAAAACAAAGAACCAGGGAGGTAGTGCAGTAATAATACTGTAAACTAAATGAAGTGATTGTTTATTTCTGGTATACCTCTTCAATTATCAGTTATGAAAAGAAATTATACAGAAATTGGCATTATCAGAATGTTTCTGTAAAACATGAAGAATGGAATAAAGTCTGACCTAACAAACAAATGATTTACAAAATTGATGATTCAGGTAAAATGTATTAATCAACACAATCATGTATTATTGGTTTAGTTTGGGTCATTACTATAGTGTGACAGTGTGGTCAATCATAAATTGTGGTCAAGATGTAAAAGCCACATTAAACCAGTTGATGGCAACTCAATCTAACAGACCTAACATTCATCTCTTCAGTTTCCTTCTTAAATCACAGTCACAGGCTGTAAGATCACTGAAGAACATTGTGTGAAAAAAAAAAAGTGTAGTTCAAATCTAGTGATTTTTTGGGGGGTTTTCTTTTTCCTTTAAAGACTTGAATAAGCACTTTTACAAAGAGATGTGAATGGAGTTTCTGAATTTGCCTTTTGGGTGAACTTTTCATGTCATGTAAGACTTGTAAAGTATATTATTATTTGAAATATTTGCCTACTAAACATGATTTATTAATTGAAAAACAAATATATATATATATATATATATATATATATATATTTATGTTTATATACCTCTACATCAAATGCCCAGAAACATTTGCAAATCCCTGTCAAATAGCGGATGAAGAGAGAGTCATCCCTGAGGTCTGTGTCATTTATACTAATGTATCCTAATGTGACAGTACAAACAATAACAAAACACACAGCGACATCCTGAGCATCTGATTCAAATAATCAAGCCTGAAACAGAAATGAGTAAATGAAACTGGGAAAAAGTACTTATGCGTTTCTGCAGTGAATGTGATTTTATTCTTGGTAAATTAGTGATAAAAAAAAAAAAGGACTTCAAACACCAAACAGCAAGTTCTTTTTCCTTCTCGCATCTCTCTTCGCTTGCTCCTCTGAAAGTAAAAATATGGGTAAACTATCATTATCATAAGTATCACTACGCTTCATAAATCCAACAATTAAATGTTCCTCTGAGGCCGAATGCTTCAGTCTTCATCTTGCATTGGTTGGCCAACATTAAACCACAGGAACAGGCAGTACTCCATCTCAACAGCCATGACCATATGATATTGCACTGCTCAGCGCTGAAATGGCTTGCGAACTTTCTTGCGCCGGCGTGGGGGCTTTCCTTCTTCAGTCCAGTGTTCGCTGGGGTCACCCCGTTGCCCCCCTGGGCTAAAGAACCCTGTTTGTGGAGGAGATCCTGAAAACATTCCTGTAGTCCCTGCAGGGGCTCCTGAGCTGTGATGTGGTGGCGGTGGTGTTCCAGCTGGGAAGAAGCCACCGTTAGCAGGCGCGTCACTGTGAGCTCCACCCTGGAAGAAGCGGTTGAAGAAGTCCTGCAGGTCTGCAGGTGGACCTCCAGCAGCTGCATGATCTGAAGCAGATCTACAGCATGCACACAATTCAAGAGTTAAATTAAAGACTGCAACTACAATAACATACACATAAATTTCTAAGCCATCAGTAAGGCAGAGCTGTATTGAATCCCTCATCCTTCCACCTATAACAATTTAATAATGTTTTATTCATACAGCACCTTTCTCAGACTTAAGATTGCTTATATAGCTTTGATGTACTACATAGAGTATTTGCACTTAAAATGTAATTTGAACACCACAGGACTATTTCAAATTATCTAATGAGGGCAAACAGGTAAATACAGTGAAAAAAGAAATGGTGACCAACTTAAGGACCTTAAATATACAAATTCATGTACATTTAACTGAAAATCTTGATTTGCAAATTTTTTGCATCAAATACCCCTTTGCCAAGTTCCTAGAAATCTGTATTCTTGTTGGCTTCGTACAATTTTGAAAAAGTTGTATTTATATTATTTAATCTTTTTACCATTTTTAACAAGTAAAAAAAGTTAAAAGAAAAAGTTTGCCTTGAACAATCTCCTGCTAGGTTTGCATTGTCCGAACGTTCCAAGGAAACATTTAGTGTAATAATTCTATAAATATCTTTGAAAGACATTAAAGGGAGTTCACCCAAAACTGAAAATTCTCATCTATTCACCCTCATGCCATCCAAGATGTGTATGACTTACTTTCTTCAGCAGAACAAAAAAAAATATTTTTAGAAGATTATCTCAGCTCTGTAGGTCCATAGAATGTAAATAAATGGTCATCAGACTCCAAATATCACATAAAGGAAGCAATTCATAAGACTCCAGTGGTTAAAGGGTTAGTTCACCCAAAAATGAATATTTTTAAATGTTATTAACTTTAAATCGTTGCTTCCGCCCAGCGCTGTATTGATGTTTGAAATGAACTAACTCTTGCATGATGTTCGTTCTTCTGCTGTACACAAAGCGTGCACTTTTGTCTTCTCGTGTGAACGTGCCATTGCGGTTATATCATCGATGTGTTGACTGCTGGCAAGAAGCGATTTTGTAAGGTTAATGAATAATCAATTTATTTTTTACACATTTATTTACTTATATTTTTGCTACTTGCCAGGGTATCTGCAGGTATCAGCACATACAGTTTAATACCCTTTTCAAGACTTTTCCAAAAATATATAAGACCTGCTCCCCAGAGGTTTCCCCAGCCTGAATCGGGCAGTGGGGTATGTGACGTGGAGGAGGCCATGGGGAGGATGAACGGCTGGCGCCGAGTTGCAAAATCAGCTGGAGAGGAGAGGGTTAATATAATGAATTCCGAAGGAACAGTATGAGCTTTATTGCCAAGTATGCTTACACATACAAGGAATTTGTCTTGGTGACAGGAGCTACAAGTGCACAACAATACAAAAAATCAGCAGCAAGACAAATAAAAAATTATTATACACATACATATGTACGTACGTACGTAGTGAAAATCGAATACAAATCTGTTATCTGTTTTTTACAGTGCAAAATACAAATCTGTGTTTATATCTGTTGGTAATAGGCAGGGTTAGTGGGGTCTAGAGTGATTTTTCCAGCCTTTTTCCTCACTCTGGAAGTGTATAGTTCTTGAAGGGGGGGCAGGGGGCAACCAATAATCCTCTCAGAAGTCCGAACTGTCCTTTTGTAATCTTCTGATGTCTGATTTCGTAGCTGAACCAAACCAGACAGTTACTGAAGTGCAGAGGACAGATTCAATGACTGCTATGTAGAACTGAATCAGCAGCACCTGTGGCAGGTTGAACTTCCTAAATGTGTGTGTCAATCACTTCAGGTCCTGTGAGATAGTAGTGCTCAAGAACCTGAATGACTCCCAGTCCTGTTTAGAATGGTGAGGGGGGTCAGTGTTGGGGTGTTCCTCCTAAAGTCCACAATTATCTCCACCGTTTTGAGCGTGTTCAGCTCAAGGTTGTTTTGAATGCACCAGACAGCCAGCTGTTCAACCTCCTTTCTGTATGCAGACTTGTCATCATCTCGGATGAGGCCGATGACAGTGGTGTCGTCTGCAAACTTCAGGAGCTAGACAGATTATTTGCGATGCAGTCATTTGTGTGGTGGGAGAAGAGTGGGGAGAGCACACATCCCTGGGGGGCACCAGTGCTGATTGTACAGGTTCTGGAAGTGAGTTTCCCCTGTCTCACAAGCTGCTGCCTGTCTGTCAGAAAGCTGGTAATCCACTGACAGATAGACATGGGAACAGAGTGTAGTGTATTGAGTAGAATGCACTTAAGAGTAAACTCAGGAATAAGTACTGCTTGGCCACTCTAGGTTAACTCTAGGTTAACTCTGGGTTAGAATTGGGTTGGCCAGCGAGTTTTCTAATAAGAAGAGACACGTGTTCACATTCTGTTAGTGCACAGTAAAACAAAGAAGAATTGCTCATCGTTGTCTTGACTCTGATTTCTATTATATTAATAGACAAACACAACAGTTGGTGACGAGGATTTTTGGTTATCGTATGAAGCGCTGTCTTCTAATTTTTTTTTTTCCGGATGGGCATTTCTGGGAGAACTGATAAAAAAAGAAAAGAAATCCAGCCTCACGGAGATTGAGAGGTAGATTCAACACAAAATAGTAAGTGAAGCAAGAAAGATGGCAGGATATATCGGAAAGATTGATGCATTTGAAAATGCTACGGATGATTGGACTTTGTACTGTGAACGAATCGAGCAGTATTTGAGCAGAATCGAGACATTGATGATGAAAAGCGGGTGTCAGTGTTGTTGAGTGCGATAGGAGGGAAAGCTTATGCTCTGCTGAGAAGCCTCACTGCTCCCACAAAGCCTGCTGATCTTAGTTTTGACAACATTGTGAAGATAATGCAAGAGCATTTAGCACCAAAACCACTGCTCATTGCAGAACGATTCAGATTTCATAAATGGAATCAGAATGACGGAGAGTCAATTGCAGTTTATGTATCTGAATTAAAGAAATTGTCTGAACACTGTCAGTTTGGGGACGGACTAAATGACGCGCTGAGAGATCGTCTAGTCTGGGGCATTTCACAAGAGAGTATACACAGAAGAGATTGCTCTCCGAGGCAGATTTAACATTCAAACGTGCAGATGAAATTGCTGTCACCATGGAAACGGCTGCCAGAGATGCAGTAGAGCTGAGAACAGGAGTGAAAATGTCTGTAAACAAGATGACCACTGCAGGTAAACCTAAAAGAACAATGCAAAAAGTTGAACTGTGTTACCGTTGTGACAGGGGTGGACACAAAGCAAATCAGTGCAGATTCAAAACTGAAATGTGCAGAAAATGCAACAAAGTTGGACACATACAAAGAGCATGTCGGTCTGATGTACCATACATTGAAAGAGAGAGACAGTACAAGGCTCAGAAAAAGAAAAGTAGGAATGTGCATGTGGTTGCTCAAAACTCAGATGAAGAAAGTGACACAGGGTACTTGTGGCAAAGGGCTATGGATCAGGTACTTCAGGGTTGCCCTGGTACCCAATGTTACCTCGATGACATCATCGTCACAGGTGACAGTAGTCACTTGGAGAACTTAGCACGGGTTTTAAAGTTATTGGAAGAGTATGGGCTGCGTGCAAGACGTGACAAGTGTGAGTTTTTCAAGGACACCATCAAGTATTGTGGACACAAAATTGACATGAATGGTCTGCACAAGTGTCACGACAAGCTAAGAGCTGTTGCAGAGGCTCCAGAACCGGAAGATGTCTCGCAATTGAGGTCCATCCTTGGATTTGTCAATTATTTCAACAGGTTTTTGTCAAATCTGGCTACTGTTCTCCATCCTCTAAATGCCCTGTTACAAGCAGGAAAGAAATGGACGTGGACAAAGCAATGCAGGGAAGCTTTTCAGGAAGCAAAGAAACTAGTGATGTCAGATAAAGTTCTGACTCACTATGACCCACACAAGCCACTAAAGTTGGCATGCGATGCCTCACCATACGGCATAGGGGCGGTGCTGTCTAATGTGATGGGTGATGGAACGGCGCGCCCCATAGCTTTCGCATCACGCTCCCTCAGTGCTGCAGAGAAAAAATATGCATAGATTGATAGGGAAGCTTTGAGCCTGGTATGGGGCGTAAAACGATTCAATCAGTATCTGTATGGAAAACACTTTACCTTGGTTACAGACCATCAGCCGTTGGTTTCCATCTTCAATCCTCAGAAAGGAGTTCCACTGACAGCAGCAGTACGGATGCAAAGGTGGGCGTTGTTTCTTGGAGGACATAGATATCAGATTGAATTCAAAAGAACACACAGACATGCTAATGCTGATGGGCTATCACGTCTACCATTGGATGGGTGTGATTCAAAGACAGAGAACGTAAGCACACCTTTGGACATTTTTACAATGGCTCAGCTTGAGAGTTCTCCTGTTACAGACGAAATGATTCAGAGAAACCAGGAGAGATCCTGCACTGTCTCAGGTATATTTAGCTATACAGTCTTGCTGGAATGCAGAGCAGAAGATTCGTTTCACACAATTTTATGAGCGCCGTGATGAACTAACTCTGGATGGTGGTTGCATCATGTGGGGATTAAGAAATGTTGTAACTCCTAAGTTGCGAACTCGAGTTTTGGAGGAGCTTCATGTTGGCATCTAGGAGTTGTAAAGATGAAATCACTTGCTAGAAGCTTTGTATGGTGGCCTGGAATAGATCAGCAGATCGAGCAGCTCGCCATGCATTGTTCAGAATGTCAACATGTGCCAAAGACTGCACCACTACATCCTTGGGAGTGGCCTGCGTTACCATGGCAAAGGATCCATGTTGACTTTGCGGGTCCTTTCATGGGCACCACATTTCTGGTTGTGGTTGATGCGTGTTCAAAGTGGCCAGAAGTGTTCAGTATGACCTCCACAACCACCACCGAGAACTTTTTGCAAGGACTAGTGTACCAGAACAGCTGGTGAGTGACAATGGTCCCCAGTTTATATCTGAGGAGTTCCAGATCTTCTTAAAGAACAATGGAATCAAACATGTGACCTCAGCGCCCTACCACCCAGTTACAAATGGCTTAGCTGAGAGATTTGTGCAAAGCTTGAAAAATGCACTACGGGCCATGACATGTGAAAAGATCACACTGAACCAGAAGCTACACAATTTCTTGTTTGCATATCGAAATGCAACTCACTTCACCACAAATCGTACACCTGCCATGTTGTTCCTGGGTAGACCCTTACGTTCAAGGTTGGATTTGTTGAAACCCAATTTAAGGAGGACTGTACACGACAGACAAATGAAGTAATCACAAGGAGGAAAAACGAGAGATTTGGAAATAGGAGAGTGTGCTTGCTAGGAACTACAGAGGAGATCATAAATGGACACCTGCAAAAGTCAAAGAAAGAACAGGACCACTCTCATATACAGTTGAGATTGCACCAGATACTACCTGGAGATGACACATTGATCAGTTGAGAAGAGCAAATGTTCCTGCGAGTGTTCCATGCACCACTGCTGATACTGTTTCCAGTGGAAGTGATGCAACAACACTTCAAGATGGCACTGTATCTTCCAGTGAAGTGCCACAAGCACTAATTCCAACCTGTGTAGAGAAACGTTACCCTACCCGGGTACGGAAACCACCAAACGGTCTGGATTTGTGAAAAGAAACCTGGAGTGGGACACTATAATCATAGAGTAGTATAAGTTTGTTCCTCATTGCCAAAAGAAAAAAGAAAAAAACTGTTTTGTTAAAAGATAAATATTTTTTTTTAAGATTTTCTTATCTAAGGGGGGAGGAAGTGTAGTGTATTGAGTAGAATGCACTTAGAGTAAACTCAGGAATAAGTACTGCTTAGAGACTCTAGGTTAACTCTGGATTAGAATTGGGTTGGCCAGCAAGTTGTCTAATAAGAAGAGACATGTGTTCACATTCTGTGAACAAAGAATAATTGCCCATCGTTGTCTTGACTCTGATTTATATTATATTAATAGAAAAACACAAAACAGAGAGTTGGTGTAATTTATTCTGGAGTACAGCTGGGATAATGGTGTTGAAAGCCGAACTGAAGTCCACAAAAAGGATCCTTGCATATGTCCCTGGTCTGTCCAGATGTTGCAGGATATGATGCAATCCCATGTTGACTGCATCATCCACAGACTTGTTTTCTCGATAAGCAAATTAAAAGGGATCTAGAAAGGGTCCAGTGATGTTCTTCAGGTGGGCCAACACCAATCTCTTAAATGATTTCATGACCACAGTCCTCAGGGCGACAGGTCTGTAGTCATTAAGTCCTGTGATTTTTTTGTATCTTTTGGACAGGAATAATTATTGAGCATTTGAAGCAGCATGAGACTTCAAACTGGTCCAGTAACCTATTGAAGATCTATGTGAAGATGGGGGCTAGCTTAGCACAGGATCGAAGACACGCTGGTGAGACGTCATCTGGGCCTGGAGCTTTCCTTGTGTTTTGTTTCTGAAAACTAGACAATGACTAGACAATGATATCTTCAAGACTTTATAAATATTAGTTTCATTTTCTGTTAATGCATGATTTTCAGTAAAGCTGCTTTGAAACAATGTGTGTTGTGAAAAGTGCTATGCAATTAAAAATTACTTGACAATGAATGAATAATCAAAAATGTCACATTAAGTTTAATTGTTATCAGTTTTTCTTTAGTTTAACACTATGTTTTTTTTTATAGAGCTATCTATTTTAATATAATCAGTATATACGGCTATCTATCTTAATATGATCAGTATATGGCTATCTATCTTATGATCAGGATCGGTATCGGCCGATCAGGTATGGGACTTCAAACCCATACAAGAAGATTGGTGATCTTATCAGCTGTAAAAATCCTGATTGGAGCATTCCTACTACTACCAAGCTTCTCCTTGCACTAGACAAAATCCAATTATCTATACCACATATATATCAGGGAAAATTGAAGCAGAGCTCTGCTGAAAAGCCCTTTTTATTTATTTGTACCAATAGAGCAATATGCTTGGCCCAATAAAAGGCAGTTTTTATACATTTATACAATATACATTTTACACATTTTTTATTTTTTAATTAACAGTACAACTTCAATCTTTCAATTTTTTCAGAATGCATCTGAATATTATTTTATTATAAATAATATTATCATTGTGGGTCCCTGTCAAGTTTATTAACATAATATAAATTTGAATTATTATAATTTTGAGGATTAGATTTGTTTTCTATAATAGTATATATATATATATATATATATATATATATATATATATATATATATACACACACATACACACACTATTATAGAAAACAAATCTAATCCTCTAAATTATAATAATATATATATACACACTCACCTAAAGGATTATTAGGAACACCTGTTCAATTTCTCATTAATGCAATTATCTAATCAACCAATCACATGGCAGTTGCTTCAATGCATTTAGGGGTGTGGTCCTGTTCAAGACAATCTCCTGAACTCCAAACTGAATGTCAGAATGGGAAAGAAAGGTGATTTAAGCAATTTTGAGCGTGGCATGGTTGTTGGTGCCAGACGGGCCGGTCTGAGTATTTCACAATCTGCTCAGTTACTGGGATTTTCACGCACAACCATTTCTAGGGTTTACAAAGAATGGTGTGAAAAGGAAAAACATCCAGTATGCGGCAGTCCTGTGGGCTGAAAATGCCTTGTTGATGCTAGAGGTCAGAGGAGAATGGGCCGACTGATTCAAGCTGATAGAAGAGCAACTTTGCCTGAAATAATCACTCGTTACAACTGAGGTATGCAGCAAAGCATTTGTGAAGCCACAACACGCACAACCTTGAGGCGGATGGGCTACAACAGCAGAAGACCCCACCGGGTACCACTCATCTCCACTACAAATAGGAAAGAGAGGCTACAATTTGCAAGAGCTCACCAAAATTGGACAGTTGAAGACTGGAAAAATGTTGCCTGGTCTGATGAGTCTCGATTTCTGTTGAGACATTCAGATGGTAGAGTCAGAACTTGGCGTAAACAGAATGAGAACATGGATCCATCATGCCTTGTTACCACTGTGCAGGCTGGTGGTGGTGGTGTAATGGTGTGGGGGATGTTTTCTTGGCACACTTTAGGCCCCTTAGTGCAAATTGGGCATCGTTTAAATGCCACGGCCTACCTGAGCATCGTTTCTGACCATGTCCATCCCTTTATGGCCACCATGTACCCATCATCTGATGGCTACTTCCAGCAGGATAATGCACCATGTCACAAAGCTCGAATCATTTCAAATTGGTTTCTTGAACATGACAATGAGTTCACTGTACTAAAATGGCCCCCACAGTCACCAGATCGCAACCCAATAGAGCATCTTTGGGATGTGGTGGAACGGGAGCTTCATGCCCTGGATGTGCATCCCACAAATCTCCATCAACTGCAAGATGCTATCCTATCAATATGGGCCAACATTTCTAAAGAATGCTTTCAGCACCTTGTTGAATCAATGCCACGTAGAATTAAGGCAGTTCTGAAGGCGAAATGGGGTCAAACACAGTATTAGTATGGTGTTCCTAATAATCCTTTAGGTGAGTGCATTTCTGTAGTATTTACTTCATCTTGACTAGGAGCTTTTATTTTGGCAGAAAGAGCAGTGTTTATTTAACAGTTCACTTGGTTCCTCATTTCAAATTTAGTTAAACACTATCATCTCCATTTTTTTGATACTGTGTTGTGTTTTTGAGATTTTTATAATAACTTGGCTTTGACTTTGGTTTCAGGGCCAACGGAAAAGCACCCTCTTACTGCACTCCTCCGGGTCCCTCTCGCTCCCAGTGATCTAAGAATGAGCGACACCTCCATTGCAATGAGACACAAAATCGCTCTACAGATCATTCACATTCTCTGGTAGTGGAAAGTGCTTCTAACAGATATCAGACATACAGTATATTCTCGAGATATCACAAAAATAGCGGTCTTTTGTTCCAAATCACTATGTAGCAGATATTAAAATTAATCTTCAATATTTTGTTAAAAAGCATATGTATATAAAAGTTAATTTCACCATATTGTAGTATATCCTAAAATTATTTGTTTATTTTAATGTTTAATTTAATCTTATTTTGATCTTTTGCACCAATTCAATTCGTATTAATTTCAACATTAGTTAATTTAAAGTGGGACTTCATTTGAGTCTGATGAAATTTTTGGGAGAAACATGATTTTAGTTTAAGCTTTCAAATTGTCACTTTTTTCTTGAAATTCAAACAATAAATATTGTTTTGATGCTCTTTAATAGTGCGTGAGACATATTGCGATAGCTGCCATCTCAAGCTAACTGACCGGGCACAGCACCCTCACTCTCCGTTTTATAGCATGAAAAAACATCTGAGGGTATCTTGAAAGATACAGTACAACTTACTGAATATATCTTCTCTCATCATGTAACCGCACAGTCTGTTAATGTTAAAATGAGAATGGATAAAATGAATGGGGAAAATCTTGAGCCCCGGAGCAGCACTCACGGGATGAGTGCATGTGTACACTGAACGTGCACACACCGAGTGACAAGCGTGTGACCACTCTATTCTCTGCAAGGCGTGGAAGGTTTTCATTTGTAAGGTTTTCATTCAACCTTAAGACCCAAGATGGTAAAAGTTCAAACAAAGAAATGTAATACATCAGGAATGTAACTTTAAGACTTTTTAATGGCCTTAATTTTCATCAAACTTATTTTATACATTCTAATACTTTTTAATGACCCACGGATACTCTGCTTGCACTGTATGGTTCTACAATGCCAAGATATTTTTCTAAAAATCATTGTTTGTGTTTTGCTGAAGAATGAATGTCATACACATCTGGGATGGCATGAGGGTGTGTAAATGATGAGAACATTTAAATTTTTGGGTGAACTATCCCTTTAAATGAAGGTCAATTTGTAAAACAATTTTAAGATTATAATAATAAAAACAAATGTTAATACAATGTTTTCCTTTCGTATTATGAAATTTTTTAGAACCATGCTAACAGGACAAAGCAGTGTGCTTGTTTGTTGGAAACAGTGAGCTTTTCACTGTTCCTCTCAATAAACTGCCTCAAATGAATATGACTGATGTCCCTGAAGAGAGAATAAACTTTGAGTGGGTTACCTGTGGTGGCTGGGGCCACTGCTCCCTTTAGAGCCAAAAGAGATATGATAGGGCACACGATGAGTGTCTGGAGAGATGCCTATCCGCTGACAGCCTGCCCACTCTGTGTAGACACAGACAAATGGACTTCAGTATGCATAACATTTGTGACCTGCTCCATAATTTCGAGTCACAATGACCCTGAATCCCATTTAGGTCGAGATATAATCATTTAAATGACAGCTGTCATTAAACCTTGTTTTTGAGAAATCGGCAATTGACAATTGAAAATGTTTCATTGATTCACATTTTGAACACATATACAGTACTGTGCAAAAGTTTTAGGCACTTAAGATGTTTCACAAAAACATTTGTCTTAAGATATTATTATATATTATTTATATCTTTAGCTTTAGTGTGTCAATAGGAAAATTTATTTTGTTTAGACTCCCAAATATTATTTTGCAAATAGAAAAGATTAGAATAGAAGAACAGAGAGCTCTGCAAAGGATGGCATTGCCTCCACAGATGTAAAATCTTGAATTGCATAAGGCGCACCCTTGCGTCTCTAGATAAAGACTTGACATTTTTTTGAATTCTAGCCCACTCTCCCTCCTCCAATACCACGTTTAAATCTTTCTTCCATAATCTCTTGAGAGAAGCTGAAGCTCGGTCCCCTAGATTCTGAATTAGCAGGGAGTAATACACTGATAAAAAACAAAATAAATAAATAAAGGTTTATTCGGTTACTAAACATAAAACAGAATGTATATACAACAAATTCATTACAAACAAAGAAGGTAACCGAACAGGTGTAGACTGAAGCCATGGCTTATTACGCCTACCCGATTTACAAAACAACAACTACCCATCAAATTTTGAACATAAACAATATACATGTATAAACATATGTCTACATACACACATTCCTATATACACATACTCATATATACTCATATACATACATATATACATACATTCAAACCTCTGCACTTGATTACAAATATTTATTTATTACTTATGTTATTAAAATTTAAGCACAACAATTATACATAAACTTATCTTTGACAATTTTTCTTAAGCATCCGAATATTTGTCAAAAATTAGGATTTTAAACTGTTTTTTAAAGTAATGAATGGAATTGCTCCTCTTAAGATCATCAGTGAGACCATTCCACAAATCAACCCCTTTCACCGAGATGGTGTTCATTTTAAAGTTGGTTCTGACCATCTGTTTTTTAAACATGTTCTCTCCTCTTAGGTTATATTTCTGTTCCCTGTTTTCAAACAAACATAGTATATTTCCAGGCACTATTTTCCTATTAACTTTGAACATAAAGATGCCAGTATTCAGACTGACTAAATCGGAAAATGTTATTGCTTTAAATTTACAGAATATAGAATTTGTCGGTTCATTATAGGGGGAATGATTGACTATCCTTATAGCTTTTTTTTGTAAAATAAAAATAGGTTTTGTGTTTGTGGTGTAGGCGTGCCCCCATATTTCAACACAGTAAGAAAAATATGGAACAATAAGAGAACAATACAGAATATACAAAGAAGGCGTATTTAAAAAATACTTGGTTTTATGTAATATAGCTATTGTTTTAAACAGTTTTGATTGAACATGAGCGATGTGAGGTTTCCAGGATGTTTATGATCTAATATTATTCCAAGAAATTTGTTTTCATTTACCCTTTCTAGTTCCACATCATCAATCTTTAAGCTCTTGCTGGTTTTAATTTGTTGATTACTAAATATAATATATTTAGTTTTACTTAAATTAAAGGATAGTTTATTTCGGTCAAACCATTGCTTAATTCTGGATAGTTCTCTGGTCACATCAATAGTTAATTGGTGAAGATTCTCCCCAGATACATACAGTGTTGTGTCATCTGCAAATAATACACATTTTAACAAATCGGATACCTTACGGATATCATTAATATATAAAATAAACAACTTAGGACCAATCAAAGAACCCTGGGGCACCCCACAAGTTACTTTACGCATTTCTGATTGATGCTCATTAAAATGAACATACTGATGTCTATTATCAAGTTAGCTTTCTAACCAAGAGTACGCACGGCCTCTAAAACCATACCGCTCTAGTTTATTCATTAACAATTTATGGTCTATGGTACCAAAGGCTTTTTTGAGGTCGACAAAAACACCCAAAGTAAAATACTTTTTGTCTAATGCAGATGCTATATAATCTACTAATTTAATAACTGCCATTGAAGTCGATCGACCACTTCTGAATCCATATTGCTCATCACTTAATATCATGCATTTTTCTATGAAACTATCAAGCCTCTTCAAAAAAAGTTTTTCCAGTATTTTTGAAAATTGAGATAATAAAGAAATTGGTCTATAGTTTGAGTATAAATGACTATCACCACTCTTGTAAATTGGTATAATTTTTGCAATTTTCATCTGATCTGGAAACACTCCAGATTTAAAGGACAAATTCAAGATATAAGTCAGGGGTTCTAATATTAAATGGATTATCTTTTTAACTAGTTTCATATCAATATCTGTCCAATCGGTTGACCTTTTATTTTTAAAACCATTCACAATCTCCAGTATTTCATTTTTGGTAATGTCAGACACATACATCAAGGAAAAGTTCCTACTGATATTTTCACAACTCTTTATATTTTTACTTTTTGATTCAATAATACCTTTTGCCAAATTGAAACCAACGTTAACAAAATAATCATTGAATTCATTTACTATCTCCTTTGGATTTCTAATGGGAACTTATTTATCATTTATGAAATAACTTGGACACTCTCGTTTGTTATTCATTTTTTAAATAATTTTGTTTAATACTTTCCAAGTTCCTTGCATATATTGCTTTTGTTGTTCTAGGAGGGTATGAAAATCTAGTTTTTTACTATTTCGGATAATACTTCCCAATTTATTTTTATATTTTTTTTATTTTTCTTCCGACTCAATAGTCCTTTGTTTTATAAATTTCACATATAGTGTACTCTTCTTTTTACATGCATTTTCAATACCTTTTGTTATCCATGGCTTTTTTGCTGATTTATTTTCTTGGTTGTGAATCATCTTCATGGGGCAATTGATCAAAAAACTCAAATCTATACAAAAAAGTATCATATGCCACATTTGCATCACTTTCTGCATAAATATCAGACCAGTTTTGATTACTGAGTTCCTTTTTAAATTCTTCAATATTTTTTGCCGTACATCTTCTTACGAATTTATTAATGGTCTGGGATTTCTTTTTTCGTATAAAAAATTTAGGAAATATTGTAAACACTGGTAAATGATCACTGACATCCGTAATAAATAAGCCCTCAACAACTTTTTCCTCAAGTCTGTTGGTAAAAATATGGTCTATTAGTGTTGCTGTTTCTGTTGTAATTCTGCTTGGCTTATCAATAAGTGGACATAAATGATTACTGTACATTATATTTATAAACTCAGAAATGCCTTTAAAGACACATTGATTAAGTATATCAATGTTGAAGTCTCCACACACTATTTGTACTTTGTCAGTGGTCATATTGTTAAGCAAATCTACAATTTTTTCATTAAATGTTTACAAACAAGTTCCTGGTGGTCTGTACACACAGCTAATAATTATATTACTGGAGTGTTCTACTTCAATTTCCACTGTTACACAGTCCAGAACATTGTCTATACTGTATGAAACATTTTTTACAATTTTACTTCTTAATGATTGATCTATATACAAAGCCACTCCTCCGCCCTTTTTATTATTCCTACTGGTAGTATACAACTCGTATCCCTAAAGACCCACGTCACCCACTTTGCCATCATCAAGCCAAGTCTCTGATAGTGCTATTTTAGTAAATTTTTTAAAGGACTTAAGAAATTCTTTGATAGCGGAGTAATTTTTACTTAGACATCTGCTATTGAAATGTATGACGGACAGAGCACCACACATTTCCACACTCTTATTAAATTCTTGTTCCGTATAATAATTACAATTTATGTCAAGATTGTTATAGTAATGCATATCCAGATCAATTCCATTTTCAAAACCATACCTCTTAAGTTCATCCCGGTCAGACATATATCATCTATGGTTATATTCCCCAGTTTCTTCACAAGTTCCTCCATAGCAATACAAAGTCCTTTATCCTGCTGTAATGGACCATCACTTGTAACTGTCCAATTCTTGCAATTTTCTTATTATGGTTGGCCTGTTTTGCGCTTCTCCATTTGGTCGGATGTACACCTTCCCATTCCTTGTCCATGTTGCTTGTATTTTGTCTTGTTTCCTGAGTATACGGCTCCATTTTGCCATTTCAGCATTTTTCTTTGTTAAATACTCGTTTATGTAGACTCCGGTACCTTTTCATTTTCTGGTCTGTCGCAGTAACTCAATCTTGTGCTTTTGTGAAACTAACTGTATCACTATGGATGGCTTCTCTTTACGATTCTTGTTTGGGATTGCATGGCAGCTAGAGATGTTATTATCATCCAGATCGATATGTTTACTGCTTAGGTACAGCAAAACCTGTTGTTCCAATGTCTGCAATTCTTCTAGAGGAGCGTCCTCACCTTCATTTGCTCCTGCTGCTGCTCTGGCATAACTGCGATGCTTTGTCTCTAGTCCGGTAATGATGACATCTTTACTCCAAGTTTGTTGTTCCAATGCGTCAATCCTTTGTTCAAGTTCATCAATCTTTTTATCTCTCAAATTTACTGTTTCTCTTAGGTTACGTATCTCCTCCATAAGGCCCAAGATGCTTTGTTGTTGAGTAGCAACTTTGCTGATCTCATCTGCCATAAACTTTAAAGATGCCTTTATTTCTTCCATCTCGGCTGCTTTTCTTGTTGCCATTGACTTTTGTGCACTGATTTGTTCTCAAAGATCCAAATATCAGAGTAGATTTGTTATACTGCTGAGAACACAGTCACAATGAGCTTAAAAGGCCCATAAGCCTACGGGCCTTCGCTTCACTTACAACATAGGTCTCAATATCCAACTGTTTTTCAAAAATAGTCCACAATACTGATCACCGTGTGTTACCTCATTAACTCTGATGCAATATTTCCAGTGGATTATGTCAAATCCTTGTGATTTAAGATGGATTTGAGTTGGATTTTGGAGAGCCTTTCCTTTCCCTTCTTCCCACTAGGCGGCCATTTTTTCTGATGCCTCATGACCTTTCCAAAAGCAGTAATCATCACTCCCAGAGTATCTGCCGCTTTAGGGTGTGTATGCTACTCGCCTAAATAGTACAGAGCAGGTTGTGCAGCTGTAAATATCTAAAGAACTGAGATCTGGGAATCCCAAAATTTTGAACAATTTTCAAAGGATCTCAACACACCGCTCTCATCTAGGTCACAGAGTGTAGTAACCCCCCTCACAATCCACTATTATTTACACAATAATAAAACAAAATCTTGGGTAGGCCACCTTTGTCTATCAGCCTATGCAGCTTACCAAAATGTAATCTGTGACGTTTCCCATTCCAAATGAAGGACAGCGCTATGCTATTATATTGCTTGAAATAAGAGAAGTGGACATCTATAGGGAGAGACTGTAGCAGGTAGTTGAATTTTGGAATACAATTCATTTTAATAACATTAACCTTCCCAATAATCGATAAATATAACGAAGCCCACCTACACACAGCGCTCGAAAACGGATCAAAATTAACTAACTAAATCACACAAATTTGCTGGGAATATAATACCCAAACACTTAATGCCCTGTTTGAGCCACTTAAAAGCACCCAGCTGAAAAGCCGTTATTGGGTAGTACACTGTCAGAGCCAAAGCTTCGGATTTAGACCAATCAACTCTAACCCCGAAAACTTAGAAAGGAATGAATAATTTTGTGGATGCAAGGCATAGATCTAGAAGGGTCAGAGACAGTTTAGGGATTTCTAAAGGTTCCACAAAGGTTCTAATATCTTCATCCATAGATGATGTCATAAGTGCCTCCCAAGCCACGCCCACAGAGAATACTCAGGACCAGTTGGGCTCCATATGATTGCCATTGATTTCAGTCTTTAACAGTTGTTGGAAATCAGGATTTTGCAAATGGGATACATTAAAGTGCCAACTATATGATTTCTTATTCTCCATATGTGGCAACACCTCTAAACTCACCAGGGCGTGATCTGAGACTAAGATGTTTCCAATTGAGCAGTCAGCAACAGATGAAATGAGGGACTTATTAAAAAAATCTATTCTAGAATAAATCTTATTGATTAATGAAAAGAATATATAGTCCCTACCAGATCAAAAGTCTCCAAATATCTGTAAGAACAACATTTTTACACATCCTGTGAAGCGTCAGTGTTGCCCTAGTGGGCTAACACACTTTTTCTTCACTAAGATCAAGGACTGAGTCCATAAGTAGATTAAAGTCTCCTCCCATTATTATATCGAGGGGTGCCAGCAGCTTGCAACATCCCTTCAAGGGTGCGTTAGGTACGTAAATATAGGCCATAATCAACCTTTGCCCCTGAATTTCTGCTAAAACAATAATGACTCTTCCTAATTTATCTTAACTCTGTTTGAGACATTTGAATTGTAGATATTTACTTATCAGCGTAATGACTCCCCTGCTCTTACTCTAGCCAGCACTAAAGAAAACATGCCCACCCCCATATCTTCCCAAATGTTTTAGCTTCCTGCAGGGAAAGATGTGTTTCTTGAAGAAACACTATCATATTTCTTTGGTTTAAGAAAATAAATAACTTTCCTTTTTTGGGGGGTGCCCCAACCCAATCCACTTATATTAACATTTGACATTTTGACAAAAAAAATGTATTGTGTGCCAGCCAAAAACAAAATGATTAAGACCACATTTTAACATTAGGGCAACGATCAAATCCCAAACTTCCCCCAGAACCAAACAAACAGAAAAAAGAAAAGTGTGCGCATTAACCCCCCGCACGACAGCACCAAATGGTGTCCATCCCTCTAAACTCGAACAGTCCATGTATGCCAACAAGAGCCGCCGCAACAACCTTTTGTCGGATTGCTCAAGTCCGGTGTTTCTATACAAATTTGGTGAGAGAGAGCGGAACTAATGCACGCACAAACCAATTCAGTTTCCTGAGCCAGTCAAATGAATGTTCAGTGAGCCGGCTGTTACATTAGTGATGCAGATGAAATAATCACTCCAATGTCCAAAATATTCCACAAAACAAACTCCAGCCAATAGGAGGCATAAGCACATAGAACATGCAGATTCATCCACACCACTGTCCCGAAGGAGTGTTACTACACAAAACAAACTGCAGCCACTAGGCAGAACCAGCACAAAAACAAACAAAAAAGGCACCAAGTTTCCTTGGATGATCAAGTGAATGTTCAGTGAGTCAGGCCCACTCGGCTGCAAAACGAACACCACACAATGACTTACTCCACTGACTTGATAAAGGATAACGCTTGTTAGGGACATGTAAATACTTTGCAGCCATCCTTAGCATCTATTCTCAACCTGGCCAGGAACATCAGTGCAAAAGCGACCCTCCATCGATGCAAGAGTTTCTTGAAGGAGTGTTACTACACAAAAAACACTCCAGCCACTAGGCAGAACAGCACAAAAAGAAACAAAAAAGGTGCCCATTAAATACTTTGCAGCCATCCTTAGCATCTATTCTCAATTTGGCCGAGAACATCAATGCAAAAGTGATGTTCCGTTGATGTAAGTGTTTCTTGCATTCCTTGAATCGATCACGTTTCTCTCGTCGAATTCGCAATTCCTCAGTGGCTCGCCGAGCCGGAACACTGTGAGCTCACTCGATTTCCAGCTTATGGCCTGTTATGTCAAGCAGACTCAGGTAACTCAGATAACCACTCCGTACAATTGTAGTGAGCAGAATAGCATCTCAGAATGCACAACACTTCGAACCTGTATAGGTAATAAAGTGCTCAGTGAGAGTAAATAACAGTTTAAGAAAAACAATATAATGTAGGGACATTGCTCTTGCATATTCTGAGAGCACATGTGCATAATAATTCATTAAATGTTTAATTAACATCAATGTCTGCTCACAAAGCATACAAAAAAAACATATCCATGTATTTATACTGCCAGTAGGCATAAACCTGCACACACAGAGCAAAAACATACTTCGGAGCCACTGATGGAGTTTGCACATTCACAGGAGCACTAAAATACTCAGATAAATGTTGTATCAACTTGCTGTTGTTGCATCTATGACAGTCATGATTTTCTATCCATCCACACATTCATCTTCTACTGCTTAGTTGGGACCAGGTCACGGTGGCAGCAGACTAAGCAAAGTAGCCCACACGTCTTTTTCACGAGCCACACCCTCCAGCTCATCCTAGGGGATCCCGATGTGTTCCTGGGCCAGCCAAGAGATCTAATCCCTCCAATGTGTTCTGGGTCTTCCTCTAGGCCTCAGACTTGGAGATGCTGACCCTCATACCAACTGCTTCACACTCTGCAACAAACATCCCAAGTGTGCTCTGGGAGGTCACAGCATGATAATGCCAACAGGACCACATCATCTGCAAATAGCAGGGATGCAAACCTGAGACCCCCAAACTGGACACACACCTCGGCTGTACCTTGAGATCCCATCCATGAATATCACAAACAGGATCGTTGACAAGGGACAGCCCTGTCGGAGTTCAACGGCCACAGTGAACAAGCTTGACTTAATGCTGAGGATGCAGACACAGCTCTCGCAGCGGTTATACAGGGACCAAATGGCCCGCACTAGCAGCCCCGGTACCCTATACTCCCGCAACTGCCCCCACAGGTCATCCTGGGGGACATAGTCGTATGCCTTATCTAAGTCCACAAAACACATGTAAACTAGATGAGCAAACTCCCACGCCCCCTCTAGGACCCGTACTAAGGTAAAGAGCTGATCCACTGTTACACGTCTGGGATGGAATCCACATGTGTTTTACCAAATAATTTGATGCAATGATGCAATTTGTCTTTGCAGGTTAACATCATGTCTAGTGTTGTAAAAAATACCGGTACCCCGGTACCAAGTCGGTACTCAAACAAAAAATTATTTACGATACCAGAATTTCTGAAGGTACCGGGGTACAGAGGGTCCCATGCAGAGGCGGGAACTTCCGTACGCTCACAACAAGCAAAAGATGACGACAAGCAAAGCTGCTGCAGAGCCTCAACTGAATCATGTCGAAATGAAAAGTGGAAAAAGCCAGGTAATTTGAGGCTGATGACAAGGGAAACATCTCAGATCAGCAAAAACCTGTTTGTAAACGCTGCTTCACAATTTTCTGATGATAGGAGGGAACACATCAAACGTAATAAAGACAGACACCCGGATTTATTCAAGCAAATAAAGCAGGTGAGTTTAAAAGCATATTATCATTTGCATTAGGGCTGAAACGTTTAGTCGACATTATCGACATTGTCGAAAATACAAAATTGATGAGAAAAATGTTCGTTGATGAAGTCTTTTGATCTCATTTAATGTAACATGAAATCACATTAAACTGTAACGATATAGCGTGAGAGCAGTAGTTCACGCCTGATGGAGGAAGAATTACACAGATCAGTCCAGATGCACTCTAAACTTTCACAGTTTATTTTATGTAGATCCCAAAGTATTAGGGAACGATTAAAAAAAAAAGTACATTCAGAAGCATGTACCGTTGTGGAATAAGCGGAGGCGGAGCTCTTTAAAGGAAACATCCCGGCTTAACATCTTAAATGCAGTAAAATTTCTTTATTACAGTTCAAATAATACAGAAGCAGGTCATGTTAATAACTATAAACTCAGAAACTGGCATTTCTCTGTGTGGTCGGTGCCTCTTCTATGAGTTGCGCGAATGTCCCGATCTCAGAGGGAGAGATTGAAACTGTACCCGGCTGAGAGAGACTCTGCCTCGGTCGCTCCTCCCTCGCACGCACACTAAATGCAGCTAGATTAGAATGCGGTTGCTTGTGACTTAATCATAATATCTATCTATATATATGTCACTATGCATTTTTTATCCTGGTGAGGAGACCAGAGGCCCATGGAGATGCTTCATTATGCTGAATTAACTGCTTTTTGTGAGGAAACAGCCCATTATCACTTAAAAAAAACTGACAGCCTGTGCACTGATCTTCAACATTAAACAATCTTTTTGGAGTGAACTATGTGTGGAGATTACTACAATAAAATTGCAGTTTTATAAGAGAAGTCATGGACAATTTTAAGACAGGTAGGTTTCAGTTTATGGCTCTCCCCATTCATTTTTATAGTTTCCACAAATGATGATTTACTGTCCTAACACACAAGTATGCTCTGCCCTATGGTAGAGCCATGAAGGTTAGTATCTAGTATAAAAGAATCTCTGCTATGGCACGTATATAGATAATATTTTTATATTTATAGATTCCTGTATATATTTATTTATTTATACATGTATTTATTTTTACTTTTCTGTGTGCAAAATGGAAATGAGGAAGAGGGTCCTAACATAGCTCCAGTGCATCATTGGTTGAGAGCTCAATAGTACTTCTCGAAAGCAAATAAGATGGACATCCCGCCTTGCACGCTCTGACTCTCACAGATTTAGAATATGCAGGGAAACGTATTGCAGAGTCTCTAACATTCCAGGATGTGCTTCGACATTCATACCGGCCTACAGCTCTCCTAAACCATCAATAAGCACCTCTACTCTAAATGAAACAATCATCTGATGTGTGGTTATCGACTTCATTCGCTAAGTTGCGCAACTCTCTAGATATATGCGAAGCGTCAGCTATAGGTTTATTTTTAATTGCAGAACTTATATATATATACATACATACATAAACGATCAGGGAAATGAAGCATGATTGTATCTTTTACAATGAACAATCATAACAACACAATATTATGGATTTGCGGACATCAAAATATGACGTTACAAACACAGAAAAAAAAGAAAAGCATAAGGTTAAATCATATAATTTATGAAACTTGCTCATTTTGTGGTTTTGTTGAAGAAACAGCTCCCCATTTATTTTGTGATTGTAGTATAACTAATAAATCTTGGACTGACTTACACTCTTATGTTTTTAGCCCCACAAATAGCTATAGTTTACATGATATGGCTATGACCTAACGTCACATCAAAACAAGTCAAGAGTAATCGAGCACACAGAAATGAGACAGAAATGTAAGAATAAATATAAAAATAAAATACATGTGGGAATATTTAAATATGGAAATAAATACAGGTGGGAATAAATAAATAATAATAAAAAAAATGAAAGAATAAAAAAAGTTTTAAAGAATACAAATAAAAAGAGAAAATAATAAAGGAAAAAAGTCTACAAAAATAAATTCAGGAATAACTTTCATTAAAAAAATGTTTTATCAAGACATTTATTCCTTTATTTTCTTATTACATTTATTTATTCCTGTATTTATTTATTATTTTTGCAGGTTTTGTCTTCCATAGTTTAGAGGCTGGGGTAGCTGCGGCAGTTTCAGGACGGTTGCACGGCCAGCGGTCTCTGGATGGATGTTTCACCGTTACCCTTTTTTATTTCACTTGCTATAATGCTTAGATATGTTTGTAGGGTTGTTGAATTTTATATTGGTTGTCATGCTTTAATGAATCATAGAATACTGAGGGGTATTGTGTTTACCGTTCAAAAGTGTTTCCAGGTTTTCCAGTCGTATTTACCAATATTCAAATTCTATAGTTTCGAAGTTCCCAAAGTGAGTGTGTGTGTATTTGTTTATCAATATGTACCGATTTGGATTCATACACTGTTTTTTTTTTTTTTTTTACAAATTTATATATACCGTATTACTTTGTTTAGCCTGTTACTGCTCCATTTTAACTTTACTGCCAAATAAATGAAAGAGGAAACATTTTATTATTGTAGTTGTTTTACTGCATATTATTTTCATTTTTTATAAAGTATATTTCATCACAATCATTACTGAATCCCCTTAGTGGAAAATGCAACTAAACCATAATAAAAACACAGAGGCTATAATTTGTAATATAAGAACAATTAATGGTCTTCCATTTGATTTCACCTCTTAACTATGGGATATTTTATGTGTAGTACAATACAAACATTTAATGTTTGGTTGATAAAACACGAATAACCACATTAATATCTGTAAATAAGGGTGTTGTTTTAAGCAATATCTTTCAAAAATATAGCCCACCATGACTCCGGATCTGCAGCTCAATACAGCAACAAGATGATGTGGTGGGCACAGGTAACCACAAACCATAAGATTAATCTACCCAGAAGAGTGGTACCAAAGCACATCTGACATTAGAAAAAAATCAGCGTTCCTCAGCAATTTACTTGCAATTTCAGGTTTCAACACAGATGACGATAGAGACCAAAATTTCTTTAGTGCACTATATATTTTTTTTTAAGTACAACTTCCACAGTTGTAATGAAAAATTGTGTTGTAAATTACTGTGATGATAAAATGTTAGTAAGGGTGACTGATATTTAGTTTAAGAAGTCTTGCAATTGAAGCTGGTGAAGGGCACAGTGTTTTCTCTTTGTCAGTGCCGTTCAGAATGTCAGGCGCTTGAAATGGTTTAACTGCACCAGTGTTTTGAAATGAAAGTCTCAGTAGAATTCAAATGGGTCGAATTCTCGCATATTGAGAGAAGACTTGCACAGTTGCACACGCACCCACCTGCATGCTCCAGAGATACAGAAGTAGAGTGCAAACTGGATCATTAGCGCAAGTGATTCTGTGGTGAATTGTAAAGAAATAAACACAAAACCAGGCTTCAATCACCCCATACACATCCACATTTGCTGAAACCTGTGTTTAGAGCTTATGAATTGCTGAAAGTGACATGAATACAATCAAATTTGCTTTAGCTGCCCAAAATTTCACTTTGGCGACCATCAAAAAATGTGCAGTGAAGGAAAAATCCTGTATTATTGATTGACAATTTAAAAACTGAGACTATGTTTTAACAAACCCCCTCCCTCCAAAAAGTCTTCCGATTAATTTAGATGGAGCAAGCCACATATTCATAAACACAGCACAGAACAAAATGCAGATACAACAGCAGTATCAATATAAGTAGATGTGAATAAATTACCAGTGATGTCATAGACTTTGCTGTCCATGAAGGCGAAGTATGTGATGCGTAGTCCCAGCATACTAGATTCAGCCCACAGGTCTCCCTCCTCGGCACTGTGCCATTTATTACATTCAGCACAAAATCGGGCCTCAGCAGGCTCGCGGTCTATCTCGAAGCGCCTACAAAGGAGACCAGCACTCAGTAGAAACATAAAAACACAGCAGAAGCTTCACAATAAAGCAAATGACTAAAGTGAGGATGTTCGTAATACGCACTTGTGCTTGCCCTCACATTTAGTGCACATCATAGTATTCATGGCTTCTTTCAGATCATCCTGCAGTTTAGTCAGGAACTCATTCATGGATTTAGAAAGTTCTGTCGCTGCCACCCGCTTCCTGTAGACACAGAAATCCAAAACACTCAAGATGATCTTGGGTGAATTTCACAAAAACAATGCCAGGGACATGATTTATGAACACTGGCAATTCACACACCAGTAAAAGTGTGCATACGCACAGTCAAGAGTGTGCGGACGGTGCACACATATTTACGGCAAGTTAATTTTTTTTTATAAATACTGATGTGTGCTTGGGAAATTCTGTACACACATTATGCCGTTTAATGTTGGACAAAACAGCGCAAGCGCAAAAACACAGCGCGCAAGTGAATTTCAACAGTGTGAGCACCATGACACAGCTCGCACGTAAAATTTAAACCTGCAGAACTTGCAAATCACAAACTCGATCACAAAAAATATGATTGTGCACACAAATTAACAAGTCCCACACACACGCAAGTTCTTTTCTGCACACGCACAAGTTATTTTCTGCACACGCGCGTGCAGATCTGTACACACGCGCAAGTTATTTTCTGCACACAAGTCGGTTTTGACACTCAGGGGCGGGGCCCAATCCTTTCTGTTAACAAATGCTATTGGCTGCTGACCAAATACTGTATTGATTGGCTGCATCTCTTCGATGGCTTGTTTTTAACCTCTTATTTGAACCTTTTATTTGAAAGATAAAATGTAACAAATAATTACTTAAGATAGACAAAATTTCTCAACAAATACATTTATTGAACACTTGACCAATCTGCACTTGTACACTTAAATTAAAAATGTATAATGTAAAAACATATTGTATAAATAATCTATAACAAATATATTCAAATAAACAAAGCAGGTGTTACGAACTGCTCCAAGACACGAAGGTTGAGATCCAAATGCAGCTTTAATTAAGGGGCAATCCTGACATGTAATCCAATATTCAGAGCATCCAAGAGAAGCACAGGCATAACTAGGGATGGGTATCGTTAAGGTTTTAATGGTATTACTACTCTTACCGATACTGCTTATCGATCCGGTACTTCAACGGTATTCTTAACGGTTCTTTTTGTTTTATATATATATATATATATATATATATATATATATATATATTAAACAAAGATAAACGTTATATAGGCACAGTGATTTAATTTCAGGAAGGTCTACTAACATTACTGTTCAGGTGTGGTATAAAAAGAAATCTAATAAAGTAATCAATTGTAAAATAACACTGCATAGTTTATCATAGATTAATGCTTATTAAAGCAGAAGTTATTCATTCAAGAGCTGTAAGTGATTTTCTCTTTGCCTTTTGTTGTTTAATTCGCAGTAATGGCTCAATTGTCAGCATGTTCATTAGACTGCTTCCCCTTATAGACCAAGTTCAGATCTAATAGGCTCCTGATGCGCCATATTTTCTCCCAACTATTTCCATAACTATGTCCATTTAAGACATAAACTGTGTTTAAGTGAATATCCAAGCCGGTCGTTTTGACATATTTTTGTGAATATTTGATCGTTTTGATCGTACATGAAACACAAAGTGGCCTATACTTTGCTTGTCTCGTTGCAGTCACTCTCTCTGACTGCGAATAGCTAAATTGCATCACAGACAAATTATTTCATATTATTAGCCCTATACATCGAAATTAATCGGTCGACCTCTACTTAATATATTATGCAATAATCTTTCTCAGGTAAACTGATCTTGTTTAAAAGATGTTTAGATATTTTTTCTCTAAAACAAGATTTTTTTTTGCAGCATTATCCATCTTCAAGGCACATGTAACACAGCCTGTATTATCATCTATTCTCCTAGTTTTCCTGTATCATTAAACACGGTAGTATCACATGTCTGGATGGCAACATGCATATATAAAATACATGCAGATTAGGTTATTCATACTAAAAACAGGCACTGTACACTGCACATATGGTTATTTTGGGAGGAGACGGGGTGGGAAATAAATTATGTGCATGTACGCAAAATCTTCCGCTAACTGGGAAGTGAATTTTGCGCTGGTTCTGGCATATGTTTAATAAATCTGAAAACTTTTGTACATACTTTTAGGATGAAACCTACGACAAATTTTATACATGAGGCCCTTTATCATATTTTATGTAAAAATTTAAGAAAAAAAATAATATTTTAATAAAAATTTGCATTGAGACAATTTTCACATTGAGTTTGCATTACATTATTGATAATTTGGGGTAATTGTGCTAAATTCTCATGAAAATAATGTCAAATAATACAGAAAATCTTCCTAAAATAAAGTAAAATAATTTTAAGTATTTCCCTTAAAGGGATAGTTCACCATTTATTTATTTCAGCTTTCACCTACCCTCATGCCATCCTAGAGGTGAATGGCTTACTTTCTTCTGCAGAACACAAATTGTGATTTTTAGAAGAATAATTTAGCTCTGTAGGCCCATACAATGCAAGTGAATGGGTAGAAAAAAAAAATGATGCTCCAAAAAGCACATAAAGGTATCATAAAAGTAATCCATATGACTCCAGTGGTTAAATCAATGACTTCAGATGCGATATGATAGGTGTGGGTGAGAAACAGATCAATATTTAAGTATTTTTTTTGCTAGTAATTCTTTGCCGTGACCAATAGGGGGTGATATGCATGAAGAATGTGAATCACCAAAAATAAAAGATGAAGAATGTGAAGTGAATGTTAAAGTGGAGATTTACTATAAATTCTCCTCCCTGTTCAGTCAAAAAAAAAAAATAAATAATAAATAAAAATAAACTTGCATTGTATGGACCAAAAGAGCTGAGAAATTATAGAGTTAAGAAGATGAAAGAAAGTCATACACAAATGGGATGGTGTAAGGGTGAGTAAATGATGAGAGAAATTTAATTTTTGGTGATCTATTCCTTTAAGCAACATTTAACTTCTTATTTTTTCGTTTTTATTTTGAGTCAAACATCACCTAGACAGGCTTTGTAAGATTCTAGTGTTTTTGTAGAGGCACTCACATTTCATACTCTCGCCGTGTCTCTGGGTTACTGACAATGTCCCAAGCTGCCCTTAAAACCTTGAAGGCCTCGCCAGCACCCGGGTGCTTGTTTTTGTCTGGATGAACCTGCAAGGAAAGAATACATCAAACATGATATATAATTCCATAACCATCCATATCATAAGGGCACTGATTTTATGTCTTGTCACCTGTACAGCCAGCTGTCTGTACGCTCTCTTGAGCTCTGATTCAGTAGCATTAATTTCCACTCCCAGTACATTAAATGGGTCCAACTCCTCTTCAGGGACCTGCACCACAGCAGTAGTAGTTAATATGGTTAAACCACATTTAAATTTTAAAACTTCAATAACTATCCTAAACAAAACTACTGTATCAAATCACAAAGCAACACATCATTATTCAAACGCCCATAATTTCTAAAGTTCTACTCATCCTCTGTCCCTTGCGTCTTCTTTTATTTAACATTTTGGCTTATGATCCCATTCACAAAGTGTCATAATTTGTATTGTATTTATGAGATTCCAACTACTTAAAAATATTATACCATCCTTTTTTAACCATTTTAATGTTGGAAACTTAAAACAACAGCAGTGACCACAATTAAGGAATTATGTAATTCTTGCCATATATTTATTTTTGATATGTCATTTTATTATAGCCAATATATGCTTGCTTTGTCTTGTCCATAAAAGGATAAATTTTCATAGAGATCCATTTGTTTAGGGGCATTGCCAGAGAAATTTACATTTTAGTATTATATACATATATTATAAGACAATTTCAACATGTTAATGTAGCATTATTTCACTGCATTTAGGAATACCGGATTAAAATTGGTCAATCATATATATGTTTGCATATATGTTTGCATAATGAGCTTAAGTGTTTAATTGACCGTTATCCCAGGTAAATAATTTTCTACAAGCTTGGCTGCTTTTATGTCTCTAGTATGACTCCATTCTCTCATTCTTTGCACATTATAAAATAATTTAAACTCAAACAAATATTTCAGCAGCAAACTGTACATTATGTCTTACCAATTTGATCATGCTTACAGCTACCAATAGGAGTGTGGTACTTTAAGTAGACTTGCCACAGTATATGGTGTTACTGGTTATACTCGGTACAAGGATGACACAGGTGCTAAATTTTATATCGGTAAAAGGAGGAAACATTTGACAGAAACTTAGCCTACTTGATGCAACAGTTCCTATATCAATAGCCTAATGAATAGAAATGCCTTAAATAAAGTCACCTAATGAAGAGTTTGTAACTCATAAATTAACCTGTTATATTAACCAGATGTTCTTTACAGTTTATTCAAAATTACACAGGCAGCATAGCACATACACTGACAGAGACATTACATTTAATTATCAGCAAAAACTGTGAAAGGTCCGAGTACAGGATGCGGTTTGTCCCATATTTTAGCAACTCGCAACCAAACTGCACCAGAACGTTTCACAAATCGAGAAAATGGACATGAATAACAGACACCTTGGGTGTGAGTTGTAGATGTATCCAGCTGCAGGCAGGCATCAGTTTCAACTATTGGTGTGTTGTGTGAGATATCGACTGTTGCGTATCACGGATGCTACTTGACCGAAGCGGCTGGGGGAAATAATTAAGTAAGATCAATGCCAATCTGCGCACATCTCCTGTCATGTTTCCAATGAATTATAGAATATTTAGTCAAAAAAATTGCATTTGAGTTTGTGATAAATTTTACTCACCATTGTGATTCTAAATCACCCGTAGACATACGGAGTATTCATGACAGAAGAGAGAGAGAGAGAGATTCAGGGGGCTTTCACAATGGGCACGTTTGCTGCGGTCCGATTCAGAGTGTGATTGATCCCAGTGCCCCCTCGTAGCGTTGGTCTGGTTTCACACTCACTTTATTCTATCGAACCCATGTCCATTTGCATTCATCTTACATCATCACAAACACGCATGGAGAACACAACGCGACTCATCATACTTTTTTTAAATTATTATTTTGGTGCCATTATGCACAGCAGAGTGAACGACAAGCGTACATGTGCGCTTCATGGCGTAAACTAATCAGATGTCCAGGTCAAGGCGGCTTGCTGTTGCTCGCAAAAGGCATTTTTTGAGGAAACAGCTGATAGCAAGGAATTCATTTGCATCTTTGTTTACACTGCCTGCTTACTCGCGCTGGTGTCCAAGGTGAAGTTATCGCCACTGTCATCTCCAATTATACCCTATATTTATAACCTATATATATATAAAGGTTGATTTACTTCCTGAAAGAGTGCGCACCCGAGTCCGAGATGCTTTCACATTGACACGAATCAAGCTAAAGTTCCATTGCAACCAAACTCAGACCACCTCCTACAGGTAGTCTCGGGTTCGGTACCACGGTGCGTTCCTTGGTACGCATGACAGCTTTCACATTACTAATTTTTCATGTGAACCGTGCTCTGTTTCAAACTAAACTGCCAGTGTGAAAGCAACATCAAATGACATTGTCTTTTAATTAAGAGGATAAATCCCTTAACATGGGGAAAACATATGGTCTCTATTTATTAGTTATTTTGGGAAAATGTCATGTTTATTAGAAGGGAATGTGGATATAATATTTTTTCCTCCCTGGTTGTCGCATTTGAGGCCGTTCGCAACGAACGCGTCTTTGTGTCCGTCAGTGATTTCAATTTAAATGCTCTTGTAGGACATCTTTGACTGCTGACAGCTTGCCAGTTAAAAATAAATTTGTGTTAAAACACATCTCGAGACACCTGCAATCTGCTTGTGCTGTGTATTGCTTTGTTTTAGCACAAGGACGTGTTCGGCACCAAGACCATTATTGGAATGACAGAGTGTATGTTTCCCAAAAAAAGAGTGACCCTGTTGAAAGCTAACGAGCCGCATTACCTGCTGCTGGCAAATGTGGCAATAATAAATTAATAATGATAATAAAAATTTTAAAAAAAAGCGTATGAAAGGGTGTTCAGCACGGCGGGGAAAATCTGTACAAGACTACCTCACATATATTTGTTGTTTTATATATTAGTTTTGTACACAGCAGCGGTGAGTTGGTTGAGGTTTGTTGAACAACACACATTTTAAATTAAAATAAATGAAAACAAAATTCAAAGTTTGAAATCAAGCTGCCTTGCTGTTGTGTGTAGGCTATTAGCAACTAAAGTTACCGCATACTACCACCAAGCGTCCAACCAGGGATGGACTGGGAAGAGAAATCGGCCCTGGATTTTACATGGCAACTGGCCCAAAAGTTGTTGGGGGGGGGGGGGGGGTAAATTGATCCTAAAGTGGTTCACAGTGCCGTTTTGTGGTCCGTTCTGCATAACGCGGCGACTAATTTTTGCTTATCGTGGCCCATTTGGCACGTTTAGCGGTCGACCCACCAACCACCTCGGTTCTCCCGCTGGCCAGTCCTCCACTGATCGGCCCCAAAGTGTGTCAGCCCACCGGGAAAATGCCCGGTATGCCAGATTGCCAATCCAGCCCTGCGTCCAACCAATGGTATTACTGGTATGCCTGGTTTTGAACACGGATATAGCACTTGTATCAAAATTATTACATCGTGGCATGTCTAACTTTCAGCTCTATTTATGGCTCATTTTACAATATTTAAGTCCATTCCTCAGAATTCCACAGATTTTCCTCTGCAATCGGTGCAGAAAATGTGAAGAAACTGTGCAGTTTTCATGCAGCCATAAATATCACATAGAAAGCTATGAATTTTGTGCAGTTAAAAAAAGATTGTGAAAATTATTAAAATTCACATAATAGATTTATTAAAACGTTAATTTTCAATTACACCAAAATAGTTTTTAATTAGTGGTCAATAGCTGATATAATGCAAATATATATATATATATATATATATATATATATATATATATATATATATATATATATACACACACACACACATACATAATACAACTAAATGATTGCAGATAAGATGTATTACACCAAATCATTTTGAATTTAAAGAATGAACTCAAAGCAGATAATGTGCTCTATTTTATGACAAGGCTTTTTGTAGATTTTGGAACTGATGCTAGGCAGAATGACCACTTCTGTTTATCGGTCAATCAGGCACAGTTATCATTCGATTTTGTGTATCGACAGGCCAATTAACTGGCCCAGCTGGTATATATGTTTATCACTAGTTTTGATCTCAAATCTAGTGTTCAAGTCATTTTTAGACATGTTATGAGTTATCAATGCTTAAGAGACATAAGAAGCACACAGATCAGTACCTTGGCCAGTGCCAGCAGTCTATGCAGCTCTTCACCAGGCTGCCATTTCTCCTGCTCCCTGTTGGGCGACTCTGGATTTGAACTGAAATTCATGATGCCTCGTTTAAACAAACGGCTGTGAATTTTCACTGTCAGATCAGACACTTTCCTCCAGACCCTGCTGCTCTGGAGAGCAATCCACCACTTCCTGCCTCTCTCTCCTGTCAGACGCGCCAAAACACTCCTGATCATCTGAGAGCCGACACACAGTGCAACACAGAGAATCCTTAGACAAGACAGAAAGTCACGTCTAGCCCAAAGTGTAGTCCTGCCAATGCCCTCTACTAAAGCCACAGCTGAGCACCAGCTCCAGTTCTGGATTTGCTGCAAATCTTGCATCATGCCTGGAATATCAGTGACCTTGCACAGCATGCATGTTCCAATGTCATAGAGCGCAATTCCTGATGATTCAACAGCAATCCCGCACCGGTGCGCCAGAGAAATTATGAGGTCTACCACCATATGGACACAGGAAATGCACCATTGACTAACGGATTCCGCCAGGAAATCTCGACACGCCACAACCAGCTGCATTCCATTCTTCCGACGTACACGGCCATGATTGTTAAGATGGTGGTTCCGTCGCCTCACCTGCTTGTGCCTACTGGGTCCAGAAGATGAAAAGGATTTTTGCGGCATGGATGTTGGAGACATCCAGAAAGGTGTATGATCATGATCACCTTGCCCCAATCCACTTTTCTTGGACTTTCCTTTCCTCCCGGTTCCAGCAATCCGGGATCTGGACTCTCCATTGATCCGTAACTCCTCCTCCAATTCATTTTTCTCACGTCTTTCACGTGTCTCTGTACTTTCTTTTTCATCAACCTCTTGATCATCATTCAGATCTTCAATTTTAAAATAGTTTTCTTCATTTAGCATATCTTCTGCATCCATATTTCCATAGTCTTCATTATGGAATTCACAGTTAAAACCTTCCAATGCCTCGTGTTCACCATCAGGCTCTTGAGTCACAGTCACGTGACCATCATTTTCTTCTAATGGACTGACTAAAGAAACAGTGGGCTGCCCACAGCCCGGGCTTTCCTCCACTGTATCCCAATGTACAGCCACATCATCTTCCATCTTGCTTAAATACCCAAATTTTCACTGTTTCACACTTAAGATCGACATGAAGACTTCCATCATGAGCTTCAGGGTGGCAGCAGATGTGTCGGAATCACATTTAACACGGACAACTGTCTCTTATTTACAAATGAAAAACAAATGCTATATCGGGTCTTCAGCACGTCCTGCATTGCAGACGATCACAGACAGACATTCCTGAAACTGATAGGAAAACAGTATTTCAGTTAACATACTCATTACTTCTGAACATTGCCATCACAGAGGACACTGTTCTAGTATAGACTAACAAACTATTTACACTAAAAATCTAATAAATTACAACAACAAAAAAACAACATATACAACAAATCTAGTGAATAAGAAATATTTAATATACTGCCCAATTTCTAGACAATTTTGTGAAATTAAGACATGATAATCCTTTGTACAGACAATTCAATTTCCTTGCTTACAATGAAATACATAATGTTGTTTGGAACATTCTCAAATAATGCTGGGATAACATGAGGTTTTTTTTCATGCCAGCTTGAGTGCATGCAGTCATTAAAGCAAAAGGGTGACATAACATATACAAAGAAAATATTCAAATTAATGTTAATATTTCAATAAAATTTCCATTCAAATTGTTATATACAATAATTTGTAATAAAATGCATTACATTAGAAAAGTGCAATAACAATACTGTATTTGATTATGTAAAAAACATTAAGACTAATTTTATTCTGTTAATGTGCATGATTTGTAACCAACAGGAATATGTTGGTACCATACGTTAGAATATGAAGTCCAAAACACATGAAACCCCTTACTTGTAAGTTAAAAAAAATTTTTTTAACAAT
Source organism: Xyrauchen texanus (assembly GCF_025860055.1). Taxonomy (NCBI): domain Eukaryota; kingdom Metazoa; phylum Chordata; class Actinopteri; order Cypriniformes; family Catostomidae; genus Xyrauchen; species Xyrauchen texanus. Next base: position 10,652,944 of record NC_068314.1, read on the forward strand.
GTCATACATTCGTCCCAAATTAATATGTTGTTGCATTCATAATAATACTATTTAGAGTGTTGATTTAGCAATTTGTCAATAAAACGTTCATTAAAAAGTCCTATCACGGCATCAGCAAATTAACCGACTTAAAAATGAAGTTACAGTCAGCACCATATACCTATGACTTCTATAATTTCAATGCAACCTTAACCAAACTCTATTAGCGAAAAAAACGAAGCAAACAAATTCATGGACTGAATATCAAAGCTGAAAACGAAGGTAAATATGTAAACAATATATAACAGTAGCTTACGGTACACGCTCTCCTAATAATGTACGTTAATCATCAAGTCATCAGCTGCTGTAGGTTTACACAAATTGTGACAAGGTTTATGTTAAAGGTTTTGTTTAATAATCTTTTTGTTTGTTAAGCGTCTCCTTTCACGCTGATGCTTTTAGCAGGCGAGCTAACTGAAGCGCCTCTACACATGCTGAAGCGATTTTACAGCGGTACTGCATTAAACCAACACCGTACATACAATTTAGTTTGTATCTTAGTGTGTATAACGACTTCAATTCAGTTTCTTCTCATCCGTCTTCAGCTGCTTCACTGTCCTTCTTTCCACTACGGTTCATTTCCGAGTACAGCGACAGCGCTGTGACGTCACTTCCGCACATGAAACAGCAGTCTGTTGTACAAAGGTGTCGCAGTTTGTTCCTGGGAGGCAGCAGCTGTACTAACCCCACCCGGTCCTAATCCTACCCATATGGAGATTGTGAGGCTAAGTAGCCTGACAGGAACAACGAATAGCACCTTTCAAACTTTTCCTGCTGCAGGTTAAAGGGCCTTTGAAGGCACATTTAGCCCATATACAATTGTTTTATATTTACCCATTTAATCCCACCTGTTACAGTTGCGGTCGAAATTTAGTTTGGAATTGATAGATTCTAACAAGAGTTGTTGATGACAATGATGATTATCAGAGTTGTTAATCATTAATGAATGTGCAAACTGTCTCGATTTCATGTGTACATTTTAACATGGGTCTTGCAAATAGTCACATGAACAGAGCCATGCAATTTCACGGTGCCCCTTTGAAATAAGTTTCTGCCAAATCTCCATAAAAGGAAACCAGTTCAGAAAACCTATCATAATTAAACTACGATATTTTGCACATATAACATTTAAAGGGTCTATTATTTATTTATTATTAAGATTGTTCTTGCTCATTTAAATTATACTTACAGGACATTGTCTTACAGATAAGATGTTAAACCGAGGTCCTGACACTTGGACGTTTAATTCTCGTAAACAGTAGGAGTGTACCCTGGTGTCCTGGCCAAATTCCCCCCATTAGCCCTTATATATCATGGCCTCCTAATAATCCCCATCGCTGAATTGGCTACATCACTCTACTCTCCTTTCCACCAATAGATAGTGTGTGATGGGCGTTCTGGCGCACTATGGCTGCTGTCGAATCATCCAGGTGGATGCTGCACACTGGTGGTTGTTGAAGAGAGTCTATACTATGTAAAGTGCTTTGAGTGCCTAAAAAAGCACTATATAAATGTAAGGAATTATTGGGACATGTAAACCTGTAAGCGATTTTAATTGTGACAGTTGGGAAAACAAAGAGCTTAATTTTTGACTGATTGACTAATTGACTCCCATTATAAAATGTATTCCTTAATACAAGATTATAAATTGTTGCGATGAATAAACTGTTTTATTGGGCAATCCAATGAGTAAAATACATGTGCCCACTAAAATCTGGGAAAAACATTGGATTAAATGGGTTAATGGGAAATGATCTAGCTCAAAACCAAATGACTTCACTTTATAAATAATTTTAAACAACATTGTAGTATTTTAGATGGAAAGGTCGAGGTGTAGGATATTAGAGGCAGAATTGCTGGCAATATGACTTAAATCTAGAAAATTTGTAATCCTAGAATTCCTCAACGTCATAAATTAAAATAATCTGTAGACTAAGGCATCAAGAAGCCTAGCTGACACTCACATCTGGCCAATAAAACTAACAAAAGAGACTTGTCCAGATCGCATATGACTTGAGAACGTCTATGCAAAGAGTCCCTAAGAGCAAAGGTTACGGGCAATAAAAGACAGAACACACTCGCTGGAATTCCCGGGAAAGGCTTAAAACACACTCAGTTTGTCCTTCGATATAAACCATTTTGCTACACTTAGACAAATCAGATCAAGAGATCCTAGTGATCTAAAAAGAAATTAATGAACATTTCACACAAAGTACCAGTACTTGAAATGTTAACCCTATAAAATATACAAGATGCATTTGGACCCAAAATATACACCATATATAGCCTTGCTGTCACGTTCACTGTTGTCTTTTGTTTTTGTACTGTTATTTTGAAGTTTAGTTTTTTGTAGTCCTCTGTAGTTTCTTTGTATCATTGGTGTTCCCCTGATTGTTTATCTTTCCCTGATTGTTTCCTCCAGGTGTCCCTCATTCCCTTGTTTGTTCCCTCCTGTATTTAAACCTGGTTCTTTGTTCAGTCTTTGTCGATCGTTGTTGAATGTTGACGTTTTGTTTCAGGCTCTCTGTATTCGCTGTCTTCTATGGATGTTTCCCCAACCTGTTTAGCCCCTTTATGTTTTCCTCATTTAGTTTATTTTTCCCATCGTGGACTTTTCGTTTGTTCCTGAGTTTGTTTTTGTTTGTGCTTGCTAATAAAAGCCGCGTGTGGATCTGAACCTGCCGTCTGCCTTCTCCTGATTTCCCAGATCATTACAGAAGGATCGACCAACTATGGATCCAGCGGTTCTACGTGCAAACTACAACCTGCTCTACTTAAAGCAAGAGGACCGCCCTATAGAGGACCACATCTGCGACTTCCTTACACTGGCGAGTATATCAGATTTCCTGAACTCCTCTCTGGTGGTTTTCTTCAGGGACAACCTGCAGAGTTTGCTGAAGGAGCGGTTGCCGCAGACGACTCGCGGCTGGAGTCTTCGAGACTTCCTTGAGGCGACTTTGCTGGTCTGTGACTCGCCGTTCACCGTGGGCGTCGCTGAGGAGGACCCTACCTCTCCTCCCTCAGTGGTGACTCTCCAGGCACCCATGGCGCTTCCTGTCGTGCCAGCTCCACCTGTCAGCGAGCCCACCTCCACGCCTGTCGTTGTCCTTGAGCCAGCACGGTCAACTTCGTCCGCTCGGAGGCGGAAGAGGCCCCGCCTCTCAAGTCTCCCGAGCCGCCCAGGGCTCCGCCTCCTGAGCCGCCCAGGGCTCCGCCTCCTGAGCCGCCCAGGGCTCCGCCTCCCGAGCCTCCCAGGGCTCCGCCCCCCGGGCCTCCTACGGCTCCGCCTCCCGAGCCTCCTACAGCTCTTCTCCCAGAGACTCCCGAGCCTCCTACGGATCTGCCTCCAGAGCCTAATGGGGATCCGCCTCTCGAGCCGCCCAGGGCTCCGCCTCCCGAGCCTCCCAGGGCTCCGCCCCCCGGGCCTCCTACGGCTCCGCCTCCCGAGCCTCCTACAGCTCTTCTCCCAGAGACTCCCGAGCCTCCTACGGATCTGCCTCCAGAGCCTAATGGGGATCCGCCTCTCGAGCCCTCCAGGGCTCCGCCTCCTGAGCCTTCTAGGGCTCCGCCTCTAGAGCATCCTACGGTGCCCCCTCCCTCGGCTCCGTCTCCTGAGCCTCCCACGGCTCCGCCTCCTGAGGCCCCAGGGTTTTCCATGGTTCTGCCTCCCTTGGCTCCGCCTCCTGAGTCTCCCTTGGCTCCGCCTCCTAGGCCTCCCACAGCTCCGCCTCCTGAGCCTCCCTCAGCTCCGCCTCCTGAGCCTCCCTCAGCTCCGCCTCCAGAGCCTCGCTCAGCTCCGCCTCCTGATCTTCCAGAACCTCCTTCAGCTCCACCTCCTGAGCCTCCCTCAGCTCCGCCTTCTGAGCCTTCTAAGCCATCGCCTCCCTCGGCTCCGCCTCAGAAGTCCTCCTTGGCTCCACCAGCTCCCTCAGCGGCTACTCCTCCTCCCAGACCTCCTAAACCTGTCCCTGTCCTATGGCCACCTCCCAGGTCTCCTGAACCTGTCCCTGTCCCTTGGACTTCCCGCCTGCCCTCTGTGCCCCCTTGGACTGCCTTCCTGCCCTCTGTGCCCCCTTGGACTGTCTGTCTGCCTGCCCCTTGTGCCCCCCCTGGTCTGTCTGCCTGCCCCTTGTGCCCCCCCTGGTCTGTCTGCCTGCCCCTTGTGCCCCCCCTGGTCTGTCTGTCTGCCCCTAGTGCCCCCTTGGTCTGTCTGTCTGCCCCTAGTGCCCTCACTTTGTTTTTTGTGGGGGGGGTTTTCGTAATTTATTTTTATTTGTTTAGGATCGTCTGGAATCCGATCCTTTGAGGGGGGATTCTGTCACGTTCACTGTTGCCTTTTGTTTTTGTACTGTTATTTTGAAGTTTAGTTTAGTTCCTGTTTCCTGTCTGGTTTTTGTAGTCCTCTGTAGTTTTTTTTTTGTATCATTGGTGTTCCCCTGATTGTTTATCTTTCCCTGATTGTTTCCTCCAGGTGTCCTCATTCCCTTGTTTGTTCCCTCCTGTATTTAAACCTGGTTCTTTGTTCAGTCTTTGTCGATCGTTGTTGAATGTTGACGTTTCGTTTCAGGCTCTCCGTATTTGCTGTCTTCGTTCGAGGTTTCCCTGTCTTCTATGGATGTTTCCCCAACCTGTTTAGCCCCTTTATGTTTTCCTCATTTAGTTTATTTTTCCCATTGTGTACTTTTCGTTTGTTCCTGAGTTTGTTTTTGTTTGTGCTTGCTAATAAAAGCTGTGTGTGGATCCGAACCTGCCGTCTGCCTTCTCCTGATTTCCCAGATCATTACACTTGCTAGATAATTCTGAGAATGACTCTATGACCTGTGATCACTTTTATAATTGACAAAATACTGATTATAGCCGATGCACCTTTTTAAAATATGTGTAGTAATTTGTAATCACTTGTAACTGACAAATCAATGATTTGAATCTTGTATGATTCATCTCATTCTACTAAGAATGGTAACTATTCAAGGTTATGTTGTAAAACAATTAATTAAGCAGTATGATTTGTAACCAGGGATTTTCATGTTTTGTTACTTACACATGTCATATTCACGAAAGCATGTCACATTAGTATATAAATGCTTGCTTGTTTACATAGAAAATGTTGATGACAAAGAATGCCATGTCTCTTGCACTGTTTTCAAGATATAAAAGTTCATGATTAAACATGCACTATTTTGAGCGGGAAGATGTAAGAATCCTCCACACAAAGGATTGTAAATCAGCTTTGAAATTGACAGACCAGTCGACCACGTGACTCTGAAAAGCCACTTCTGATTGGCTCAGTGCTCTTAGAATCCTCTCTTAGAACTCTCTATTGGAACTCAGTTCGGTGGTGCTCTCTTGCACTTCATATCCTCTGCAGCTCCTCATCCTGCCATGTAGAGTCCAAGGAAGCTCAGGACTTGAAGTCCCAAGGAAGCCTCTCACTCTCTGCTCTACGGTTCATACACCCAATGAGAGTCATCCATCGTCACATCAGATATCCCTATCTATCTTAGGTCAAAAACATCAGTGGATCAAACTTTTGACAAGGAGTCAAAGAACCAAGCTACACAAAGAACGCAACGCAAGGAAACACAACGACATGCAAGTATATCTCCAGACTTTTGCTCAAAGTTCTGGTGTATTAGTTTAATACTTTGGGTAATCTGATTGCAAATCGATTTAGACTTAAAGGATAAATGGTTCATAAGGCATAGTCAACACTGTATCATTGTACAGATCATTGTAAAATAATAAGGCCTCTCAACAACTTCTTATTCAGTACAACTTGTTCTTCCTGTTCTGCAGGACAGTTGATATGTTGCAAGCTGTTTCCTGTTTTGTATCAGGATGTGTCGACAACCTGCCATTTTTAGAAATGTGTTTCTTGTAACTGTACTCTCTGTCCTAGGGCCTCACATATATCATATCAAATGTGTATGTCACATCCATATAAGGTAAAGAATGATTTTATTGGTTAGTCTAGTGGAAGTGTTACTTTGCTGAAAAATATATAATGATGTGTTGAACAATAAACATCGGAGAATGATATGATATACTCTGGTGTGTGTGTGTCATTTCTCACATCATGAGGATCCAGATCAAATCAGTGAATGCAGACCTGAATTGATATTTAGGGGGCACTCCTAAAATTCCTTAAAATCATTTAATTTACATTCTTGTAAATAAATAAAATAAACAAAAATGTATATATTAGATTAGTTTTATGTTTAGATTAGCAATACAATTTGTTGTATTCAAAGATAATTTGACTGTCTCATCCTTTTTTTAAATATTTCACTTCAAAGCTGTACCTAAATATGTGTAATATTATTTTCGATAAGCCATGAGAATAATTTTACTCCAATAAGTGAAATAATCATAATTCCAATATAAAAGCTAATTCCTTAAAGTAGAAATTGTGATGTTGTATAGCTCACAATTCATCTTTTTGCACAGTATATCGCATCCTCCTTCTTAATACCTATATTTATATATACCATTGGTCTGTAGAAATTTAACAGACCACTGCAAAATGATCAGTTTTTCTGGATTTACTATTTATAGGTATGTGTTTGAGTAAAATTAAAATTTTTGTTTTATTCTCTGAACTACTGACAACATATTCCAAGTACAAATATTGTCATTTAGAGAATTTAATTGCAGAAATTGCCAACTGGTCTTCAAAAGATGCAGTGTTTTCAGACCTCAAATAATGCAAAGAAAAGAAGTTCATATTAATTTTTTAACTACACAATACTAATGTTTTAGTTAAGGAAGAGTTCAGAAATCAATATTTGATGGAATAACAGATTTCATGCGTCTTGGCATGCTCTCCACCAGTCTTTCACATTGTTGTTGGGGGACATTATGCCACTCCTGGTGCAAACATTCAAGGCTGTGTGATGGCTTGAGACCATCCATCTTCCTCTTGATAGCATTCCAGTGGTTTTCAATTGGGTGACAGGGTGACAATGACAGGGTCTTGATCTGGTGCTCCTCCATCCACACCTTGATTCACCTTGATGGCTGTGTGGCATGGAGCATTGTCCTGCTGGAAAATACAATCTTCCGAGTTGGGGAACATTGTCAGAGCAGAAGGAAGCAAGTTTTCTTCCAGGATAACCTTGTGCATGGCTTGATTCATGTGTCCTTCACAAAGATGAATCTGCCCCATTCCAGCCTTGCTGAAGCACCCCCTGATCATCACCAATCCTACACCAAATTTCATAGTGGGAACGAGACACTGTGGCTTGTAGGCCTCTCCAGGTCTCCATCTAACTATTAGATGACCAGATTTTGGGCAAAGCTGAAAATTGGACTAAGAGAAGATAACGGTCCTATCCTTGTCGTCTTTTGCAAACCTCAGCCTGGCTCTTCTTTGCTGAAGGACTTATTTCAAGCTTTGCACAACTTCAGCCCTGCCACAAGGAACATGTTTCAAGCCTTCCTCGCCATGCACTTCACCCCAGTTGCCATTTTCCATTCTTTTTGTAGGTCACTTGATGTCATCTTACAGTTGTTGAGTGACATTCAAATGAGTTGGCAGTCAGCCCTCTGCCGGTCTGCTTTGTTGTCTCCAATGATCTGCTGCTTGACCTTGTTCTTATGAACCGCATCTTTGAAATTTTATAGATGGAAGCAACCAGACACTCACAGTAATTCTCTACCAGTAAAGTCAGTACTGAACCCTTCTTTTCCCCACTGAAGTCTTTTCTTTTCACCTCTTTTACATTTACATTTACATTTATGCATTTGGCAGATGCTTTTATCCAAAGCGACTTACAGAGCACTTATTACAGGGACAATCCCCCTGGAGCAACCTGGAGTTAAGTGCCTTGCTCAAGGACACAATGGTGGTGGCTGTGGGGCTTGAACCAGCATCCTTCTGATTACCAGATTACCAGTTATGTGCTTAGACCACTATACCACCACCACTCTTTTGGCATGATGGAAATTATTTTTGGATTACAATTACTTTTGAGGTACTACTAGCACTGATTTTGCCATCCAGTTGGTCCTATTGTAAGATGATATTGACGACAACGGCACTTTTCCTCATTAAATAAGGTTATGTTCAGGTGATCACCTAATCAGCACCTCATTAAGTAAAATGAGGTGTGCTTGTGTTGGACTTCAACAGACACTGGAATGGAATGGCTGCCATACACATAGAGATGCTGATTTAAGGAAAATCTTTAGTGGCCTCTTAAGTTTTTCCAAAGCTGTATATATAACCTGAACATTGGAAAAGCCCCCTTCTCCGGTGGTCCCGGAGATCTTCATGAAAGTGGCCCCTCTGATCCTTTTTCCAGTGGTCCCTGAGACCTCGATGTCTGAGGCACTTCTGTTACTTTCTCCGGTGGACCTAGAGATCAACATGGCGAAAGATGATCTGTTCTCTTCTTCAGTCAACACTGAGTTCCCAGCAGCCATGACCACTGAATCCCTAGCTGCCCTGACCACAGCTGAGGGTCTGAGACCCCAACATTATACATAGTATATACTATACACAAGTAATTTTTATTTGTATAGCACTTTTCACAACACACATCATGTCAAAGCAGCTTTACAGAAAATAATGCATGCAACAGAACATGAAAACTGTAATATCTATAAAATCTTAGAGTCATCATTGTGTAGTTTGGTTAAATATGATTGTAAAATGTGTATAAAAATAAATAATTAAATCATAATTGTATTTAGAACCCCAGTGAGCAAGCCGAAGGCGACTGTGGCAAAGATCATACAACTCCATAAGATGTTGGTTAATGGAGAAAAGTAACCTTGAGAGAAACCAGGCTCACTGTGGGGACCAGCATGAATATAATGCAAATATTAGTCCCAATATTAGTTATTTATGTGCAGTGCAGGTCATGGTTTAAAATTAGAAAACTAAGTAAGTGTTAAGGGTCAGTGTTTATACAAAGATTTTGTATGAGCTGTAAGATTAATGACTGATGTCCTTGAAGTCCACCCTGGATTAACTGCAGAAGTTCACATAGATGCGTTGTCCTTTGTTAGTTGGCCGATGAAGGCTTTTGTTGGCAAATAATTGAGCGTCTATGTATTCCAATTTAAGAGTGTAGTCTATTATTAGACCAATGTGATGCAGGCAGATTTCAGTGAGGTGCATTGCAGTTCAAACAGCAGGTCATTTTGGGCTATCCTAAGTTTTAGTTTCAGGTAGTGGCATATGAAGTATCCCGTGTCTTATGGTTGGAGCTGGCATCAGTTCATACCATGAAGTCCATCGTAATAGACTGAAAGGATGACTGGCTGGCACCAGCTGCATTTAGTTGTCATCACTCAGATACACATAGCACTGGAGTCCCACGGCAAGCAGGAATGGAGGTGGATCTGGCCGGATCTGGTAACCACGGGATATGAATATTATAATTATAATATTATAGAATAATATTAGAGTAGATGACATTCAATTTTTTGCAGAACTGACTAGAACTGACTTAACTGAAGCAGCCTAATTGTGAGTTGATGGACAAATTATGTGTATGCCTGGCTAAATAGATGAGTCTTTAGTCTAGACTTAAACTGAGTGAGTGTATCTGCATCCCGAACAGTGTTAGGGAGAATATTCCGTAGTTTTGTGGCCAAATAGGAAAATGATCTACCTCCTTTTGTGGATTTCGATATTCTAGGAACTATTAACAGGCCAGAATGCTGTGATAGTAATGAACGTGATGGAATATAGAGTGGTTAATTAAGTACTGTGAAGCTAGACCATTCAAAGCTTTGTATGTAGTTAACAAAATGTAAAAATGAATATGAAATTTAACAGGTAGCCAATGTAACGATGATAAAATTAGGCTAATATGATCATATTTCTTGGTTCAAGTCAGCACTCGGGCTGCTGCATTTTGAACCAATTTAAGTTTATTTATTTAACTTGCAGGACATCCTCCCAGTAAAGCATTACAATAATCTAGTCTTGAGGTCACGAACGCGTGAATTAGTTTTTCAGTATCAGCAACAGAGATATATATAATATCTCTCAGGGGAAGCATATATAAAGAGAAAAGTAGAGGCTCTAAAACTGTGGCACTACATACATTTGTTTGATTTGACAATTCCTTGTTTACACAGACCTAAGACCTAAACCATGCTAATGCAAGTCAACAAATGCCAACATAATTCTCAAGCCTATTCAAGAGAATGTCATCTATGGTGTCGAATGCAGCACAAAGATCTAAAATCACTAGAAGAGAAATTCAGCTGTGAACAGATGATAAGAGCAAGTCAACTCTAACTCTGATAATGCAGTCTCTGCACTGTGATGGGGCCTAAATCCTGACTGAAACTGTTCATATATACTATTTCTCTGTAGAAATGATCATAGTTGGGAGGACACTACATTTTCTAGTATTTTCGACATAAACGGGAGATTGAAATCGGTCTTTAATTAACCAATTTTCCAGGATCAAGCTGTGAAGCGATGCATTTTTGTAAATTTTAAACGTTTCCATTAAACGTTTCCGTAAAACGTTTCCGTTAACGGCCATCCGCGCATTCAGAGAGAGTCGAGTTCTGGCTTATGACATAGGCATAATGTAAGCTCCGGTGAGTAGTGACGAACGCAGAAGCGCAGAGGATAGAAGAAGCCAGTGAAAGCGTGGACGGCCATGTCCGGAAGCCAGTGATTATAGTTTATAAAGTTGTAAATATTAATATTGTTCTTACAAAAACATATCACTTAGCTTCAGAAGTCCTTTATTAACCCACTGGAGCCGTATGGATTGCTTTTTTGATGGATGGATGCGCTTTTTTGGGCTTCAAAATCTAAGGCACCATTCATTCTGATTATAAAGCATGGAAGAGCAGGATATATTTTAATATAACTCTGATTGTGTTTGGCTGAAAGAATAGTCTTTTACAACTAGAATGGCTTGAGAGTGAGTTAAATATGGGATAATTTTCATTTTTGGGTGAACTAACCCTTTAAGGAGAGGTTCTGTGATTACAGGAAATATCCCTTTTAATAGCTTAGTTGGTATTGGATATAACATACATGTTGTGGGTTTTGATGTTTCAGTAAGTTTTGTTAGCTCTTCATAACCTATGACAATGAAGGATAGAAGTTGCTTGTGAGGAAAATTATGAGATACTGTTTTCTGTGATACTGTGATAGATGATTGCAAAATTTCAAATTTATTTCTGATTATTTCAATTTTATTATTTTTATTTGATTAATTTTAAGTCATTACTATTGTGCTGCAATGGAATATCTGTTTCAGTCGAGGCTTTATTCCTAACTAATTTAGCCACAGTACTGAATAAACACCTAAGATTGTTAGTATTATTTTTTGATGAGTTTGCTAAAATATGCTGACCTGGCAGCTTTTAGTGCCTTTAGTGTTTTTTTCTTTAATTTTCTTTAATCGAAGTGGGGCAACACTATTAAGATTGCTAGAGAAGACTGTATTTATATTTTCTTTTGTTGGGCCTCATGTGCTCAGATAGGTGACAAAGGCTGGCCTATACACAGTCATAAAGCCTGACTGAGGCCTGTAGGAACACTCAAAGCCAAACGGCAGCAAAATCAAACAAAGGGACTCCAAACAGACTACAGATCCCATCAAGACTTTCTCACTTTACACCTAGATGTGAAATTCTGAAGGATCAAACTCTTAACTCCTATTGGAAGAATCACACGACAGAATGCATCCCTCATTCATGATGTCATATGATGTCATCTAGAGTATAAAACCCCGGAGATTCCTCCTAAGTCTTGCTTCAGTATTCGCCTTGTCTAGTTGCAGCCCTGCTGCTCCCAGGTGTAGCAGCACTGCCCAAGGAAATAACGTACATACCTGAACTTTGGCCATACAATATCCATCTCGCTGGGTGAGCCGAGATTCTCAGTGTTCCACCGAGCATGCTAACGGATCGGAAGGAGACTGCTGAGCAATCTGCGTCTCACCCTTTTCCTGCAGAAGTTAAAAAATTACATTTCTCAGAGTCACGTGATGCCGTGCAAGGAGTGGACATGTAAACGCAAGCTATGCACACATAAACCAGTGAGATTCGACACTTCCTGCTACATATCTGCTCTTTGAAGTCAACATGGCAAAGAGGTCAAAATCCTCGGGCTCTGGAGATATTAAAAGACACTTACGTAATCAAGCTAAAACCTCTCATGGGCCTGGAGACCAGGGACTCGGTTTGAAATTCAGCGGCAACTGTCCAACATGTCTGTAATGCTGATGAAAGTTGTTGCCGATCTTGCTGTAATATTTCGATCGCTCACTGCGATGGAAATGAAATTCTCTGAGTTGGTTACAAGATTGTCGTACGTCGAGAGGCGGATCGATTATCTGGAGTCATCGGAGAGGGAATTAGCTGCTAATCCACTAGCGACCAAGATAGATTTGGAACGAGTTTTTGAAAATTTATGAGGATTTATAGAACCGTAGTAGGAGAAATAATGTCTGAATTGTTGGAATTCCTGAGCATGAGGAAGGCAGAGATATGGTAAAATTCATAGACAAGCTCTTCCTGAGTCTGCTCAACATATCAGGCCACAAGCTGGAAATCGAGCGAGCTCACAGAATCTCAGCTCGCAGATCTGCTGAGGGAGACAGGCCCTGATCTATTCTGGCCAAATTTCTGAGATCATCTGATAAAAATTGTGGGAAGTACGAGACAGCCTCTGTCTGAAGAGTCCGTCTGCAATACAAAATGGAGAGAGAGAAATTAGGTGCATGCAAATGCAGCCCCTCGCAAAGTGTGGCTTTAACCTGCGTGAACGCCTGTTGGCACTGCTCCATCCATCGAACCAGGTCTGGAGACCCCTTTTTAGTAGGATCAGTCAGTGGGCTAGTGGCATCCGAATAATTAGGCGCAAACCTCCTGTAACAGCCAGCCAGCCCCAGGAAATGTCTCACCCCTTTTTTGGTCTTGGGACTTGGGAAATTGACAAAACACAGTTTTGTCAATTTGGGGACACACCTGCCCGTGACCCAAGTGGAACCCCAGATACCGTACCTCCACCCGACCAATCGCACATTTCTTGGGGTTTGCTGTGAGCACTGCCTGCCTCAGCGATCTCAGGACCGCCCTCAGATGCTGCATGAGCTGCTGCCACTAATTGCTATAAATGATAATATCATCCAAATATCATCCAAGTAGGCAGCAGCGTAAGCTGTATGCGGTCCATGAGACGCTGAAACATAACTAGGGCCCCAAACAAACCAAACGGAAGTGTTACAAATTGGTGCAATCCAAACGGCGTGGAGAAGGCTGTTTTTGGTGTCAAGGGGATCTGCCAATTACCTTTTGTCATATCCAATAAAATCGAGCAGTACCTAACCGTTTGAGCAACTCATCAACGTGGGGCATCGGGTATGCATCAAATTTAGACACTGCGTTGACTTTTCTATAATCCACACAGAACCGTACAGACCCATCACTCTTAGGAACTAGAACAACCGGACAGGACCAATTGCTGTGGGATTCCTCTATTACCCCCATATCAAGCCTCGCATCCAATTCTTCCTGAACTATTTTCTTTTTGTGCTCGGGCAAGCGATAAGGACGGCTACGTACCACCACTCCCGGTTCGGTCTCGATGTGAGAACACATTGGCTACGTACCACCACTCCAGGGGAGAACATGTCTGCAAATTCTTGTTGCAACTCGGCAACCCCTGCGAGCTGATATGGTGAGAGGTGGTCTCCGCAAGTGACCAGAGTGTTAGGATTAGGTTTTGTGTTTACCTCCAGGCCGAGCTCCGTCCTCTCCGGAACTACCATAGCCAACGTCACAATGACTGCCTCCCTCCATAATTTCTGGAGGTTGAGGTGATATATTTGACGTGCGCACCCTCTATCGGTTCCCTTTACATCTTAATTGAGTTCCCAGATTTGTGTGACCTCAAAGAGTCCTTGCCACTTAGCGAGTAATTTGGAGCTTGATGTGGGTAGTAATACGAGTACCTGCAGCCGAGTTCCCCTGTTATACAGCCGGCTCTGTCATTCTTGAGCTTGGAGCAAATTCTCCTGTGTTAGTAGCCCCAGTGTGTGGAGTTTTGCTCTAAGATCAAGAAAATACTGAATTTCATTCTTGCTATTGGAAGGTCCCTCCTCCTAAGCATTGCGGATGAAGTCAAGCACCCTGCGTGGGCGACGCCCATACATCAGCTCGAATGGGGAAAATAAAGCGGAGGCTTGCAGGACCTCTCGCACTGCGAATAACAGGGGGTCGAGCCATTTATCCCAATTTCTAGCATCATCGTGCTCGAACTTACGAATCGTTTTCTTAAGGGTTTTATTAAATCACTCCACCAGGCCATCGGATGTAAACGCTGGTGCGAATCGATTTAATACGCAATAGTTCATAAAGCTTGCATAGTGTACGTTAAATAAAGGTTGTGCCCTGGTCGGTGAGGATTTCTTTCGGAATCCCCACCTGGGAGATTATTTTGAAGAGTGCCTCCACAACACTACATTCTGAGATGTTGCTCAGAGGCGCTGCTTCTGGATACCTCATTGCATAATCCACTAGGGCTAATACAAAGCGATGTCCGAGTGCTGACCACTCTAATGGCCCGACAAGGTCCATGCCAATTCTTTTGAAGGGGACCTCGATTAGCGGAAGAGGGCACAATGGAATTTTTGTGGTTGCCCATGGGTTCACCGGCTGATCACCAATACAAGGCCAATAAAAATGGGCTATTAAGCAGTTCAGTGTTTTTCTTTCCCCTAGATGACCTGCCATCGGATTATAGTGAGCCACCTGGAAAACCATTTCCCGGCGGCTGCGTGGTATTAAGAGCTGGGTTGTATCTTCCTTCGTATGAGTGTCCTGTGTCACTCTATACAACCGCTCGTTTATAATTATAAAATAGGGATATTAAAGTGCAACATTCGGGTGGAGTTGTTGCCCAACAATCACTCTTACTTGGTCAAAGGTGTGCTTGAGTGTTTCCTCTCGCTACTGCTCCAGAGGGAAATCCCCTGAGGAGGGTAGGGACCGCAATTTCTCCCCTCCTCAGGTCATTGTGATGTGGAGCTGATGAAGATGGCCCCGGCGCCGCCTCCCCTGCCAGAGCATCACACACTTCACATTTCGTCACTTTTATGCAGGACCCATCTGCGCATATTCCCTTTAATACATTAGAGGGCCAATTAGTCCCCAAAATCAGCAGATGGGTGAGGTGGGAACTAACCACAGCCTCCACTCTATGCTTTGTTCCCCAAAATGTAATTACTAGGGTCACCATAGGGTATTTGTGAATATCCCCATGCACACACTTCACCATCACTGTTTTAGCTGTGCCCAATGCCCTATGTTGAACCCAGGGTTGGTGGATAGTGGTTGGATTACAACCGGTGTCCACCAATGCTTGGTAAGTATGACTGCAGGACTGAAAGTGAAAGTCATCATAGGCCAGGAGATTCGCTGCCGGCAACTGTTTGGCAGCAAGCTGGGCTTCCCCGAACAGTAGTGGGAGGAGCCTGGCTGCCCACTGGTCATGCAGCCAGCTCCAGATCTCAGCAGTCCGCTCAAATCGAGGAATGCCTCGGCATCATCTTCCACCGCCATCTTCAGGAGCATGGGCAGTGGCAGGGGGTTGCGGTTGTCCGGGGTCGCGGCTAGTGCTCTCTCCTGGATAGGATGCCGGTCCTCTGTTTGAGCTCGCAGGATCTCGAAAAAGCGGTGGTCTTGGTCTTGGCGCAGGTCAACCAGGGCTTGTTGATGACTCTGATGCATGCCGGCGAGGGACTGAAGGACCTTGTCCAACTGGGAGGACTCCATGGGGCGTACGTTGTTCCCGGGTTTCGGCACCAATGTGGAAAGAATGAGACAGGGGGCTGTGATGAGGTCCAGTAAGGATCTTTATTTATTTGCCTTTTTATGTCTGTGCAGTCCTCTCCAATTAAATCAACATGTCACACAAACTTTGTTAACATAAACTTCTCTGAGTCTTCAGCTTCAAAACACTATAAATTTCAATATAAATGCTTCAGCTTTACAATAAACATTTAATACAACATGCCAGTCACTGGTCATCTGTGTCGTTCTCTCTCTCTCTGGCGGTCGTGTGGCCATTTATATGCCGCTCTCCCCATGCTCACTGGAAGTTGAGACAGGTGTTAAACATAATTTAGCTCAGGTGTAAGTGCCCTTACCGCTTACTCTCTCTCCGGATGAACGCTTGACCACGCCACCACTGCCACAAAGCTCTTGTGTTACGCAAGGCAAGGTGCAAAGGAAAACGTTTTTGGAAGAATCACAACATTTTCTTGTTCCCAAACTTGGTGACTTGAGAGAAACGTGATCGATTCAAGGAATGCAAGAAATTCTTACACCAACGGAAGAATGCTTTTGCTCTGATGTTCCTGACCAAGTTGAGAAGAGATACTAAGGATGGCCGAAGTATTTACTTGCCCACAACAAGCAATGTCCTTCATAGAGGCAGTGGGGTGAGTAAGCCATTTGATGTTGTTCATGTGGCTCCTGAGTGAGCTCATCTTGCCATACATACACTTGGTTGTCCGAGGAAGCTGGGTGCCTTCTTTGTTTCTTTTTGTGCTGGTTCCGCCGACTGGTTGGAGTTTGTTTTGTTGAGTATTTTTTATAGGACATTGAAAGGATTACGTCACCTGCTGCACTTATGAAACAGCTGGCTCACTGAACATTCATTTGACTGTCTGAGGAAACTGAACGGCTTTTATTTTTTTGTGCTGGATCAGCTAGAGGCTGGAGCTTGTTTTGTGGAGGAACACACCTTCGAGACAGTTCTGTGAATGAAACTACATATTTTTTGTGTTTATTCTGCATATTGG
The DNA here is from genome assembly GCF_025860055.1 of Xyrauchen texanus. Classification (NCBI taxonomy): domain Eukaryota; kingdom Metazoa; phylum Chordata; class Actinopteri; order Cypriniformes; family Catostomidae; genus Xyrauchen; species Xyrauchen texanus. The sequence continues at coordinate 10,669,776 of NC_068314.1, forward strand.
CTAGAGTTTGTTTTACAGAGAATGTTATGCTATGTAATTTTGTCTCACAGAATTTTTATAGAAGCACCAGACTTGAGCAATCCAATGGCAAAGTTGTTGCGGGGACTCACGTAGGCGAAATTTGGGAAGATATGGGGTGGACATATTTTTTTTTGTGCTGGCTCAATTAAGAGCAGGGGAGTCATTGCATTGATAAGTAAACATCTACAATTCAAATGTCTCAAAAAGATTAAAGATAAATTAGGTAGAGTCATTATTGTTTCAGCAGGAATTCAGGAGCAAAGGTTGATTTTGGCTAATATTCACGCACTTAACGCTGATGATCAGGGTTTTTTATAGATCTTGAAGGGGTGTTGCAAGCATCTGGCACCCCTTATGATATAATATTGGGAGGAGACTTTCATCTGTTTATGGACTTTATGTCCATGATCATAGTGAAGCAAAAGTGTGTAAACCCCTTACAGCAACATTGACACTTCACAGGATGAGTAAAATCTTGGTCTTACAGATATTTTGAGACTTTAGAACCCATCTGGTAAAGACTATAAATGTTTTTCATCAGTCCATAAGATTTATTCTAGAATAGATTTTTTTTATATCTAAGTCCCTCATTTCATCTGTCATAGATTGCTCAATTGGAAACATCTTAGTCTCAGATCACGCCCTGGTGAGTTTAGAGATGTTGCCACATACGGAGAAAAAGAAATCATATTGTTGGCGCTATAATGTATCCCTTTTGCAAAATTCTGAATTCCAACAAATGTTAAAGGCTGAAATCAATGTTTATATGGAGATAAACTGGTCCTCAGTATCCTCTGTGGGCGTGGCTTGGGAGGCACTAAAGGTGGTTCTTAGGGGCCGGATCATACAGTATGCCTCATTCATCAAAAAATCTAAAGCACGAGAACTCATGGCGTTGGAAGAGAATATTAAATTGTATTGGCAGAGCTGAAGCACCAAATGTAGTCTGATGGCCTCAGAGAATTGATCTGATTGAAATACAGATATAATACTATTTTGTCACAGAAGGTGGAGTTTTGGCAATTCAGGGCAAGACAGTCATACTTTGAGACGGGGACAAAGCAGGGAAGCATTTGGCAAGATATATAAAGCAGATAGAGTCTTTTCTAACATTCCCTCGGTGAAATCTACAGGTTGTAAAATATTTACATCAGCCATTGATATTAATATTGCCGGCAGCGAATCTCCTGGCCTATGATGACTTTCACTTTCAGTCCTGCAGTCATACTTACCAAGCATTGGTGGACACCGGTTGTAATCCAACCACTATCCACCAACCCTGGGTTCAACATGGGGCATTGGGCACAGCTAAAACAGTGAGGGTGAAGTGTGTGCATGGGGATATTCACAAATACCCTATGGTGACCCTAGTAATTACATTTCGGGGAACAAAGCATAGAGTGGAGGCTGTGGTTAGTTCCCACCTCCCATATAGATCATGTGGGGTTTATTTGGGGCCATAGCTCTTCTAATAACATTATGCGTTTCATCAATATCATGCAGTCAGTGGCGAATGATCAGACTCCGGTCGCATTTGATTTTGGAAATATACGGGTTCGGGAATACTTTTATTGGATGGATTAAGTTACTTTATAGACACCCTGTACCTGCGGTACAAACAAATTCATTAATTTCAGATTGTTTTACTCTGGACAGGGGTCCCCGGCAGGGTTGCTCACTTTCCCCATTATTATTCTGTCTTGCCCTGGAACCATTAGCAGCTGAGATAAGAAAGGAAGATGATTTTCCAGGGATGGTGGGAGGTATGGCGCATAAGCTTTTGCTTTACACAGATTATATTTTATTATTCATCTCCGACGCCACTAGATCTATGCCTTGCCTCCACAGAAATATGAATTCCTTATAAGGAATGAAAGTTCTCAGGATACAGAGTCAATTGGTATAAATTTGAAGTTTTTACTCTGACAGCGTACTGCCCAGTAACAGCTTTTCAGCTAGGTGCCTTCCAGTAGCCTAAACAGGGCATAAAGTATTTGGCCATTTTATTCCCAGAAAAATTGTTGTGGCGTGGGGACGTGGTCATGTTTCGGTCTGTTGGAGAGAGAGAGAGCGGTAAGGCTTTTCACCTGGTTTATAATTAACCCTAACACCTGTATCTTGTTATAGTGATGCAGAGGGAGACATAAAAGGGACGTCGAGTGTGAGAGAGAGGGAGAGAGAGAGCAACCTGAAAGCTGACATGGTTATATTTGTGTGATTTAATTTGAGTTATCGACGGTTACCGTCGATTCTGTGAAATAGGATCAAGAAAATAAAACTGACCTCAAGCCTGCTTCGCTGTCTCCTGACTCCTCCATTGCCCGGGTTCTCTGCACCACTGTAACACACTCTGTTCGGGTGTTAGGGTTAATTATAAACCAGGTGACAAGCCTTACCGTTCTCTCTCTGTCCTGCAGACCGACATGTGACCACGTCCCCACGCCACAATTGTGTAATTTAATTAAGAGTTAATTTTGACCCCTTAATAAAAAGGTTTTTGAAAGATAGGTGGGCTTCATTACATGTATCTACGATTGGGAAGTTTAATGTCATTAAAATGAATTGTATTCCAAAATTCAACTACCTACTACAATGTCTCCCCGTAGATGCCCCCCTCTCTTATTTCAATCAATTTGATAGCAAAGTGAAGTCCTTCATTTGGAATGGTAAGAGTCCCAGATTACATTTCAATAAATTACATAGGCCGATTGACAAAGGTGGGCTAGGCCTAAAAAAGATTTTGTTTTATTATTATACATTTGGTCTCAGACATTTGGCTCATTGGTCACTTCCACCTGAGAGAGCACCTCCCTGGTTTTGTTTTGAACAGGAATTTCTTGCCCCTATTTCGCCATTGCAAAGCATTTCTATCAAACTAATCGAAGTAGTTGTGTTACACCCCTCACATTTGCACTCGGTATGGACAAAAGTGTCCAGAGTGTTTAATTCGGACATTTATTTAAATGTTGCCTTGAGCATATGGCAGAATCCAAATATTTGTATGAACAAGTCCCCTTTCTGCTGGGCAGAGTGGATTGTGAGGGGGGTTACTACATTCTGGGACCTATACAAAACTGGAGTATTGAGATGTTTTGAAAATATGATTCAACATTTTAGGATTCCCAGAACTCATATCTTTATGTATTTACAGCTGTGCCACCTACTCTGTACTATTTTGAGGGGTAGCATACACCCCCATTAAGCAGCAGATTCTCTGGAAGTGGTGATTACTGCATTTGGAAAAGGGCATGAGTCATCAGTGTATTACTCCCTGCTAATTCAGAGTCTGGGGGAGTCTGGGGGACAGAGTTTCAAATTCGCTCAAGAACTTATGGGAGAAAGATCTAAACTTTGTATTGGAGGAGGGAGTGTGGGCTAGGATTCGAAAAAACATCAAGTGTACATCTAGAGATGCAAGGGTTTTTTATTGTATAGGCTGGGTCTTAAAGACACACCCTCCTGCCAGCAATAAGAAGATGGGGACACAATCCATGTTTTTTGTGGTGTGTTAAGATACATGAATTCTGGTTGAGGGTCCAGAGTTTTATGGGTAACGTTTATGGGTTTATTAGGTGCTCAAATCTCATTTAGTCCCAAACTCTGTATTTTAGGTGATGGGGCAGTCATTGATGTAGGGGATAATTACATGAAGAATTGGATCTTGGCCGGTGTTATGACTAAGGGATAGTAAAAAGCGGCAGCTGCTTTTTAAAAGCGGCAGCCACCTTCCTACGGCCCATGGCCATCCGCCTTTCCACCGCCGTTATATCAAAGGCGGACCTTCCATGGGGCGTCGGATGCAAACGCTATTTTCGAGCGATCTGCTGTCGCTTATTGTATATATATATATATATATATATATATATATGTATGTATATTATTTTTTTTTTTATATTTATAGCATGCAGTTTATCAAGAATAATGATGGTCAAATTTTCATTTGCCGTTTTAATTCCACATTTCAAAGTACAGTAACTGTCATTGAAACAGAATGTCAGATCACTGAAATATAAATAACAGAAAAATACAAACATATATATATATATATATATATATATATACACACACACACACACACACACACACACACACTAAAGAACATGCAGGTTTCCAATTAAATTTTGGTAAAAAAACAAAACACTTTTGTAAAAAACACTATTGTAACACTTACAATATTTGTTAAAAATATAAAGAGGTCAGCTCTAGGATGAAAAGAATTACCAGTAAACATAAGCAATGAGGATATTTGGTACCAAAGAAAGTGCAGGATACCGAATAAATTGAGATATAACATCATATTTACAAGTCATTTCTAACAATAGGATAAGTGGTAATAATTTAGAGTAAAGCTCTGGAGTAGAATATACCATTATAACTGCAATGCTGACCTGTGGCACAAGGATTTGCAAGCTATATTTAACAATAGAATAACAGTTAAGCACTGTGACGGAATGAAGTAGAATATTTGGTACCAGGTAATGTGCAATATCAAGTATCAGAGGTATGAAATAGTATTCCCAAGCTATTTTTAATTGAATAACAGTTAAGCACACTGATGGAATGAAAGTAGAATATTTGGTACTAGTTAATGTGCAATATCAAATATCAGGCATGAAATAGGATTTACAAACTATAATAGAATCCTTAAGCACTGATGGAATGAAATAAGCCAATACTAAAGTCACGGTAAGTAGAATATTTGATACCAGATAATGTGCAGATACAGTGCCTTGCGAAAGTATTCGGCCCCCTTGAACTTTTCGACCTTTTGCCACATTTCAGGCTTCAAACATAAAGATATAAAACTGTAATTTTTTGTGAAGAATCAACAACAAGTGGGACACAATCATGAAGTGGAACAAAATTTATTGGATATTTCAAACTTTTTTAACAAATAAAAAAACTGAAAAATTAGGCGTGCAAAATTATTCAGCCCCCTTAAGTTAATACTTTGTAGCGCCACCTTTTGCTGCGATTACAGCTGTAAGTCGCTTGGGGTATGTCTCTATCAGTTTTGCACATCGAGAGACTGAAATTTTTGCCCATTCCTCCTTGAGGTTGGATGGAGAGAGTTTGTGAACAGCAGTTTTCAGTTCTTTCCACAGATTCTCGATTGGATTCAGGTCTGGACTTTGACTTGGCCACTCTAACACCTGGATATGTTTATTTGTGAACCATTCCATTGTAGATTTTCCTTTATGTTTTGGATCATTGCCTTGTTGGAAGACAAATCTCCGTCCCAGTCTCAGGTCTTTTGCAGACTCCATCAGGTTTTGGCGTGGAACCCCGACCTCCAGAATGAGGCAGTGCAAATTGGCATATCTTCAGTGATTCCTTGTGTGCCTGAACAGTGTGGATTGGGTGAGTGTAGTCTGACACTTTTAGCAGGCTTTTTTAGGGGTCTTGATGTTACTGACTGCAGGATAAAGAAAGGGTTCCAGTTGTCAGTGATACTGGGGTGTCAGTAGTCAGCCTAGGTTTAAGGGGTCGGCTGTGGGTCCCTCTCAACTGTGCGTCGCATGTTTCCACCTTCACGGTCAGATGCTCCTTTCAGGTAATGCGTAACGTTAGCCTGGATCGCCTCATCAGTGGCATCCTGGGTTGCCGGGTTCTTCCGGATGGCTCCTGTAGAAAATAAAGATCTGTCATTCCATTTGAATGGCATAAGGTCATACATAACTACTTGTGTATGACCTTATGTGGTGGCTCAGTGGTTGAGGCTCGGGGTTGAGGCTTGAGAAGGTCGGGGGTTCAAGCCCCAGCACCACCAAGATGCCACTGTTGGGACTTAACTGTAATAAGTTCACTGTAAGTCGCTTTGGATAAAAGCGTCTGCCAAATGCATAAATGTAAATGTAACTACTTAAATATAAAAAAAATATCCAACATACTTTAAACAATGGTCTTCAGGAACATGTCTCTAAAACATGCTTTATCCCCTACACCAGTCCAGGTTGTATTGATGGAAAGGTGATTAGAGAAGATACTCTGAAGCATTCGCCACACGGTTGTCTTTAGGTCCCTCCCACATTTGATTGCCAAAAACCGAAGCTGAAAATACAAAAAAAAGTGTTACAAATTACATTTCTCTGAAGCTTCTCAGAAATTACAAATGTGACAGGCTGTGGATTCAGACTGTAGAATATGCAGTGTACAATCTTAATTTTACTTTTTAGATTACCCTATGGCGTTATAAACTAAATCAGCACACTTACAAATCGTTGCTGAAGCTCTTTATCCTGCCTCAAACTGCTGTCAAGCAACGCCAAATCTTCCTGGGTGTCTAGGGGGAGTAACAGATCCCCTGGCAGATCTCCAACAGACAAATTGGCACTGAAATGTTGCAGCATAGTGTCCATTTTGTTGTCCATGCTACGCACAACATCTCCAAACTCTCCAAGACGTTGCAGCATTAGGGTCTGATCTGCACCTACAGGGGTTCCCAGAATAAAAGAATAAAGTAGTCAGTCCTGGTCCCTCAACTACTAAACTATGTCATTTATATCTAGGTCTACTACATGTACAGGTGGCCCCAGTGGGAATTAAACCAACAACCACAGGTGTTGTTTGCAAGTTGTACCTGATTGCCCAATACGAGCAAACGTCTTCAACATTGTCCCAACTTGCTTCACCTGCTCTTGAAGTGAGCCGCTGTCACCTGTTCCAGCAACACATGTGCAGCTGTGTTGCATAAGCTCCACAGGAATTGAATCTTTCAGTACCACCTGCATAAGTAAAATGTCATATTAAATACTTATTTATATAGCTTGTTCACTGTTTAATCATGATAGCCTAATAATTATAACACAAGATTGCATCTTAAACGAATGACTGAGTTGAAAACTTGAATAAGAACGCATTTTACCCGGAGGGGACAGGCTAGGGAAACTTACCTGCCTACAATAACTGTTTTCATTAGATTTGAGTTACATTAAACATGAATAACCTTAGCCGAGTCCCCAGGAACATCGGGAACACCGGGTTATAATAAGTAACAAGCTTATAACATGAACAAGAAGGCATATAGTAATCCAAATGGGGACCAGCAAGGTAAACTCACCTGCCAATTTTAGCCACTCTTTTCATTACCTACTCATTTAAGAGTTATTATAAACATGAATTACCTTTGCTAAATCCCCAGGAACACCGGGCTATTAAAGTAACAAGCCTATAACTGCTGTTTTATCAATTCTAGCTTCACCATACACTCATACTGTGAGGTTTCTCTGCTTTCCTCATGGACCTGTAGCACAATGCCCTGACAGTGACTTCAACTGTGCCCTGATCTTTATTAGAAACTGAGAGGAGAGCAAGTTAATACAATTGATATTACAATTATCACAAAAATTAACAAAAAGTCTGCTTTAAAACTAAGAAAATACAAGCTTCTATACTAACGTTACATTAAAAATGAACACGTTGCGAACTAGCTTACCCGCTATCTGCCGGTACACCACATTAGATTAAAATACTTACCCTTGTAGTTGCTTACTCTTGCTTGTCGGAGCAGGGGACCAGGCATCAACAATGCGATGAACATCGCTGACGCTTATTTTCGGAAGATCCTGGAGACATCGAGTAAAAACAGACATTTTGGGCGACGCGCAAGTACACCGGAAACAGATATGCTGACTTCTGGCGATAGTTGAAGTTCGTCACTACGCTTGTGCACGTAGGGCTATTCAGTACTTCACAGTTCACAGTCTTTGTAATGTGTTTTAGCAATACATTTTTTACATTTATAATGTGTTTAGATTTTTTTTTTATTGCCTTTACAGGGAATTTAACACTTTCTTAAACATTTGTACAGGTCATAATTGCAAATGAATCCCTTACCTGCAAAAGGTCGAGGTTGGAAAAAATGTAAAGACATAAACGAAATTTCTGCGCAACTGTGAAACCAGAGGATAATTTAGCTTTTTCATCCTTCATGTCAAAGAAGAGAGTTTATCCTTCATGTCAAAACAGGGATTTTCATGTTTATGCCTAGAGTTTATCCTTCATGTCAAAACAGGGATTTTCATGTTTATGATAGATATTACCATAGTTGCAAATTAATACAAAAAATATAAAGTATACCCAAGATTTTGGCCATGTTGCAGATGTCTTTCACTGTTCACTGATGTCAGGCATTGGTGAAAAGTCTAACTTCATCAATTTATTCTGCTAAATTGTTCATACCATGAATTAAATATCTATTTTAAAACCTAATCAGAAAGATATTTATTGCCAAGTAAGTTTTACAAAAGGAATTATTTTTGGTTTATTGGTGCATGTCTCAAATGTGCATCAATCAAAGAAATGTAAACAATTTTCACCTAAGTGCATAAAATAATTCAATATATTTTACATATATTACTGTATAATCGCTTCAGAGATTCAAAGTAATTAAAATGTCATTTCCTAAACCTTACCTTATCATGGAATCAAGAGCCAAGAATCTGTTATAAACCCTAATGGCTTTGGAGCAAAAAATAATAATAGCTAACACAACGTAAAGTAGCTAAAGCCTGCTCGAAAAGTAGCTAAATGTCGCCAGATGACGTCATGCGTCATTAGCATATTAATGACGTCATCGCGTCGTATTTGCATTCTGCCTAATTTGTCGGTACTGTAGGTTACTTCAGTTTATAATAACGGTTATCTCCCCTAAACCGTGCTCATACTGTTTTTATATAAGTATATAGCCGAATGTCCAAGTAAAACGGTTCTCAATTACATATTTTCTGTTAGACAACGGAACGGAACTTAGCTAACGTTACGTTTATGAGTTTGAAGAAGGTTTATTGTTGTGTTTGGATAAGTAAAATGTATAGAGTCTGTAAATATACGATCTGAAGTCGGAGAGTTCAGAAACCGAACCGGAATGAACTAAAACTCTGATTAGTAGTGAATATAAGCGCATGCCAAGAAAAAACGGTCAAATTAAATGTTTTGAATTAAAACAAAGGAGAAGGCAGCTGCTATGTGATCACTGATTGGTTCCTGCTAACACAGCGTGCACATGCGCAGCTCATTCATGTCTGGATTCATGTGCCGATTCACTATCAGCACAGCCCACGGCACAGCAGATAGAAGGCATATTTACTGTTTACTTCCGGTCCCTTGGCGGTCCTAAAGATGGCGCCGTCTTTAATGTGTGACGTCACATGATATCCATGTATAGCCGACAGCATAGGGTCGGCGGCAAAAAGAAGCCGTGCGGATATTTTTTGCTATCTGGGTTGTAGCCTTTTTGCTTTTGAATGTATACTATTTATATATTTTGTTTTTTGGTGTTTTAAATTCTCCCGCCTGTTTTGTCAGTTCCAGTTTGTCTGCTCATTTCCACCCTCACGTGGCATCAGCTCCACTGCTCTGGAACTGATCCAGCCATATTCCTTTCATCTTTCATTCCACACTGAAATTATCTTTGGCTCTGCCATTTTGGATCTAGTCCTCCACTTCGGATATAGTCTTCCATGGTGGACCTGGTCCTCCATTGTGGATTTAGTCCTGCATTTTGGATCTAGTCCTCCATTTTGGATTTAGTCCACCATTTTCTATTCTTTGTTACAATATCCACACACACACACACACACACACACCCACACAGTCACACCCACCCACACACACTAGCATATATCTCCACTATTAGGATTTCCCTGTTATGTTTTGTGTTATATTCAGATAGCATTGGCTGTGTTCATTACTGCTTGATTGTAATAAATATTGTTATATTATAATAAGAAGTATCCTGGTTGTTTTTTGCTTTAATATTGTTTTGAAGTCAACCTCTGCCATATCAAGTACTCCCATATTACTGTTATAGTACTATTATTTTATTGGTGTTAGAAACTAACTGTAATTAGATTAATATTAGATTTGTATGGCAGAAATTTGACTAGTTCTTCCCCTTTTTGATTATTTTGATTAATAATTAAAATTATTCCTCCAATATTCTTGCAAATAACTCCTAAAACATTTAAAGTGGCCAAAGGTTTCCTCTCTTGGCTTCTTTTTCCTCCGGAAGTTCAAACTGCTAAGGCATAAGGCCAGTTGTGGTTGTGAATTATTGCAAGTGTTGTGTTGCTAGTTTGGTACTAATTCAATACTCCTTTTATTTGTTTGTGTGTGAGAGATTCTGTCACTAGATACTAACAAAGTAGTCTGACATACTGATAATCATACTGTGATCATTGACAACTAATTAGCAGCTTTGAGAATTGTTAACTCGTAAAGAGTTCCTATAGGGGTCCACTGGACATCACCCTCTCACCTGTCTAACCAGGGAGATAGGAGTTGCCAGTTCCCATCAGTGTCTGAATCGTAGCTGAAGCTCCCAGGTCAAATGAGGAAACACTGTCCAACTGGGTTGCTGACCTCCTCCTTGTCTCTAGAGAATAAGGGAGGAGCTTAACAGCTACACACAATCTCAGTGTGATGCTGAAATAGCCACCGTGGTGGATAGTGCACACAAACCTTAAGGGAAGGTATCCACTATCCAGGAAGTAGTTGGCAGACTGTTTCTACTCTACCACCTCAAGGCCCAGTTGCAGATAGCAACACTCGAAGGTGAGGTAAAGACACTTACAGCACATTGTAGTTGGCTAGATGCATGCAATTGCACCTTACACCGAGACCTCCAGACCACAAATACTATGCAGGAGGAGTGTGTAGGAAGACTCCAGTCATCTGAAAAAGATGTCCGAGATGCCGTGGATGACCGAGTCTGGCAGGACATTCAAGCTGCACGGGCCAAGGCTCAAGAATTGCTCCATTACCCCACCTTTGACCAGAGTGAGTTTAGGACTACGGCGAAATACTCCACCCTTGGTTCAGGTAGTATTTCAAAACCGTTGCTCCAACTCCTGGAGCTAGAGCACATCCCTGTTCGGCACATGAGTCCACCACGCTTTGGGGGCAAGGCCACATTTTGGGAATCTTCCCCTCAGGCGTCTTTCAGGCCCCGCCCCAGCAGGGCACCTTCCTCACCAAAGGAGGAAGTGGTCTCACCCAATGCCATGGCAATGAGGGCAGGCACTGGTGCTCGACCTCTGACGAGTCAGATGGATACCAGCGGGACCAAGCCACAGGTCTGCGTATGCACCAGCTTGACTCCTTTGCGAAGGACAGAACGCTTCGACCCAGGAAGCAGAGATTAAAATGTCAACGATTACCTCAGGGAAATCGAACATTACATTACAGGGTTCTCTGTGAGGAGTACTTGCCATATACTGATGAAACATCAGCCACCCTCAGTACCATCCGCATCCAATAGAAGCGGTTGGAGCCTCACAGGTAGTATTATAGGCATTTAAGGAATGCATACTTCAAAGAAAGTAATGAGCCAGTTCTGGAAGAAGAGTAAGGATTCAGATCTCTCTTCCTCCATATCCTCCACCCATGTGTGCAAACCCACATTAAACTGATGTGTAAACAGTGTACACAGACCTTGCAGGAAATTAGAAAGGTAGCTGAATGCTAGGTCTGAAATCAGCCTAATGTGCAAGGAGACTTTCGAAGAAGTCGCCAGGGCAATGCTGTCTCTTGAGATGTGAGTCTTGTCAGCTACACACAAAACAGGGCCCCATCACAAAACACGCTTGGCTCGATATCACCTTCCAGGAGATGACCCTCATCTACATCTGTGCTTTTGACACTGAACAACTTCTTATCGGCCAGGACCGACTGGCACCGCTGATAGACTGCCTTCGCGGGCACATGTGGGCCCAGGTCGCAACCCCGAATCCTAGCCCACAGCCAGACCGTGTAACTGATATCCAAGAGTCAGGAGAGTTCACTGGGGACACTGTTCTTGAGTCAGCACATTGTCATCATCCAGACTAATCTTGGCTCTGAGCCTCTCGAGTCATCTGTGACTCCACCGACGCCACAGCTTGGCAGACTAGTGAGCACCCACAAATCATTCCTTGCTCAATAAGAAACTCAAACCAAGCTTTGTACAGCCCCCGCATAGCTGGAGGCGTGCATGCTAATGGTATCTTGGTACCTTATGTGCTTGTCGCACTCTGGTCTGAAAAGTCTGCCATTAGTCAAGCTTTGTATGACAAACTATGTCAGAACAGCTGGGCTGTCCTTTGTGCACAAAAGTCACCACCTTCTTTCTGCAGAATCACCACAGAGGCCCATCAAAGCTATTGGGATATGTGCTCTTTCCATTCAAATTGGAAAGAAGAGGTTTACACACTTCATGAGTGCGATTCCCCAACTTAACCCCTCACTCCACGTGGGGGCCGATATCCTTGTTAGGTTAGGTGCTCTACTGGACACTGTCAACCAGGTCCTATGGTCTCAGGCAAGCATTGAATACCATCCGGTGGGGGTTGATCAGAACACATGTTGTCTGATCAGATCATCCCTGTCAGGCAGCAATCGAGTTTGACCTGACTATCCCAGCCAGAACTGCAGGTGCCCCTGTCTGCCTCATGATACCGGGTTCACAGGCATTCTTTCAACCCTGACCATCTGTGGCACAACTCTGCTTGAGCTCAACAACCGCTCAGCTTACTTGCTTGTCCAGAAACTAGCGAACATACCAATTCATATTCAGAAGTGATATGATATGATATGATATAGGTGAGAAACAGATAAATAAGTCCTTTTTTACTATAAATATCCACTTTCACTTCCACATTCTTCTTTTGTTTTTTGGCAATTAGCATTCTTCATGCATATCATCACCTTCAAGGTGGAGATTTATACAAAAAAAGGACTTCAATATTGGTCTGTTTCTTACCCAATCATATCACTTTTAAATCATGAATTTACCCACTGGAGTCATATGGATTACTTTCATGATAACTTTATGTGATTTCTGGCCACCATTAATTTGCATTGTATGGACCTACAGTGATGAAATATTATAAATATTAGAGCTAGGGGCAGAGGGGCTTGCTCCCGGCCACCAGAACGTGGAGGGGCGTTCCATTCGCCAGGGGCCGGAGGACTCCCGGGGTGGAGCGGCTGTCGTCTGCCAGAGGGTGGAGGAGTGGTCGAGGACCAAGTAACAGTGTGTCAGGGAAATGGGCGAGTAATTTTTTCCCTCTCCCTTGTCTCCCAGGCCTCGAAAAGTGGGGAAAGCCAGCCGGCAGGCACGACCTCCCCAATGTGCGTCTGAGGCAAAGGAGGGAGGAGTGTGACAAGGAGGAGGACGGGGCAGGAATGTAAGTTCGCACGGATTAGTAAATCCGTTTACATTTACTAATCAGCCGAGGAGAGGGATAAGGCCAAGCCGGATGCGGCAGTTCGGGAGAGAGAGCACCACACGCAGCTGTCATGTGTGTGTTTGTGTTTCGTGTCTTATATTACTTTGACTGTACAGCCAGTTCCTGCCCGCTCCTTGCGCATTTGAACCACGTTACAAGCAGATAATAGTGCCTGGGATGACCTGAGGAAGCTGAGCAGCGCTATCATGCTACCCAGACTTCACAATTGACTTCACAAATGCGGATTTGTATCATACTTTTGTTGAGCTTTAAACTTGTGTTTAAAAGTTACCTGGCTATTTTAATGAGCAATTCTAGAAAAAAAATATTTGACTTACAGTAGTTTGAGAGGTTCGTGAACCTTGACATTTTTTGAAGCACATTTGCAAGTATACAGATTAACCTCAAGGACAACTGTATGATCTGTTTTGTTTTTAGGAAATGTGCTATTGTTGAGGTGTGATAAGATGTATTCTCCCCTAAATGACACCTTAAAAACAAACTGTGGTTGTTAATTTGACATTGCCTTCTTTTAAACCAATCAGATAGCATTTTCCTTTTTAAGAGGGCAGTTCTTGGCCAGAATAAGCAACAAAATACAAGTACAGAGCCAATGCAGTTAGCATTTAACCAGAAGTGCAAATAACAATATATATATATATTATAATATATATATAAAATAAATATGGAGTATGTACAATATGTTTTTTTTTTTTTTAGAGTGCAAAGTTATGAGGTAGAGAAGCAGAAACCATCTCAATGCAAATGGCTATGAATACATTACAAGGTGCAAATGAAGAATTATAAAATTGAATGTGCATTGAACAGAGTGAAGTATAAATATGTAAATATATTTATATGGCAGGTGACCATAACAGTGCAAGCGGCATCAGGAGGTAGAAGTTATGTGGAAAAAATTTGCAAGGGAATGTGCAAAATAATAAACAATAAATTTAGTCTAAGTGGGATGTAGAGTTCAGCAACTGAGTTTAGAGTTCAGTAGGCTGACAGCTGAGGGAAAGAAACTGTTCCTGGGTCTGCTGGTGCAACAGCGAAGACTCCTATAGCGTCTCCCAGATGGGAGAGGAGTAAACAGACCGTGGTTGGGGTGAGAGTGTGTCTTTGATAATGCTTCTCACCCTATTTAGGCAGCGTTTGTTGTGAATATCTTTGATGCAGGGTAGCTGAACACCAGTGTTTCGGGCAGTTTTCACCATCCGCTGGAGTGCCTTCTGGTCTGAGACAGTGCAGTTGCCATACCACACTGTGATGCAGTTTGTTAGGATACTTTCAATAGTGCAGTGGTAAAAGTTCAGCAGGATGTGGGGGGATAGGTGAGCTATCCTTAGGAAAGATCCTCAGAGATATGGACACCCAGGAACTTGAAGCTTGTCACACACTCCACTTCGTCCCCATCAATGTAGATGGGAGTGTGTGTGTGTGTGTGGCCTTTCCTAGTCTGCTGGTAGTCCACATCTGACATATGTCAATACCTTGATATGGAATTGACCGGTTTATTTTTTTATATATAAAAATTCATATAACATTCAGCAACAGCAATACATCACTTTAAGGAATGTTTTTAGAATGTTGTCTGTCCAACAGAGGCCCTGGTCATCTTACTTTCTGGACAGTGAGTTGGTGAGTCAGGCCAGAGGTCACTTCATGTCTGGAGTCAAACTTCAGTCAGAGGTATGTGAGTTCTGTCATGCCATGTTTCCTGGACATACGAGCACTCGCAGAGAATTTCTGTGTCACCTCACCACACACATGACCTGAACTCCAGCAGTGCTGAGAATGTGAGGATGAGATACAGAATCAAAGAAATAACTGATAGAACAAATAATTTTCTTCACGAATATCTTTAATATTCTAAACCATTTTGGTTTGGTATTACAAATAATGTTTTTAAATTTAGGATAAATTAAGATATTGTATAGTCAGTACTGTATGTATGATAAGCCAAATATTTTACACACGGCATGTATGGAATAGAAAATGTAATCTTATATTAGTTCAGTATTTCTAGGTTTTGTTAGTAAATACTTCAAACGTTTTATTTTGGTGCACAAAAGTGCAGTGCACTGACTAACCAAGAACAACAGACTTTGTCACACGATATGTTTTTATACATGCACATATATTCATTTATCTCAGATTACATTTAGAAAATATTTTGTTTCATCTCAAAACAATTTGGCTATTTTGTACAAATGGGAATTTTATATATAATTGTTTTCACAATATGTCATACAGCACACAATGTGTGTAAACAGTGCTGTGTAGACAATTGAGCTGTTTTTGTTGTTGTTTTTTTACAGTTGTATACTGATCATCATTCATTTAAAAATATGAGATTTTGAGAAGGTTGTTTTCTACAAAAATAAAATAAAATCTGTTTGTAGTGATAGCAACTTCAATTGTTACATATAAGACATCAACTGAAATCTAACTGTGGGTGGCATTACAGGTATATACAGGTATATACAGTACTGTGCAAAAGTCTTAGGCACATAAGATGTTTCATAAAAACATGTATCTTAAGATAGTTATGTATATCTTCAGCTTTTAAAATATAAATTTTAGACTCCCAAATATTACTTTTGTAAATAGAATAGATTAAAATAGAAGAACAGGGAGCCCTACAACAGATAGCATTGCCCCCCTACTGAACATCGAGTCAGTCTGGGATTAAATGAAGATATAGAAGCAATTGAGAAAGCCTAAACAGATAGAAGAACTGTGGAAAATTCTCCAAGAAGCTTTGAACATCCTATCTGCCAACAATCAAGAAAAATTGTGTCCAGGAGTACCTAGGAGAATTGGTGCTGTTTTGAAGGCAAAGGTGGTCTCATCAAATATTGATTTAGCTTTTTTAATGTTTACTGGACTTTGCATGACATTCATTGATAAATTATTTTATGGCATTATTTTTGAAGGCATCCTTAATATGCAACATTTTTACCAGTGCCTAAAACTTTTGCACAGTACTGTAAGTCTTGCACACAAGGGATTTTTCAAATTTTCATATTCCTTACTTCAAGAGGAAAAGGGTTAATTTAGGGTTCCCTTTTGATTATGGTGAGTCGATATTGTGCTAGTAAGCTGGTGCTATGGGAATTCCTTCTCTGACGACCTAGTTGAAGACCTTGTACAATATTACCAATTTGATTGTTTGAGCCCGTACTCTTTAAGTAAGCAGGTATACTCCATATAAGCGGGTGCAAAATCACCATTCCCTAAAAATGTTCTTCAAGACAACAACTTCATCTCTCGTCTTGACAAGCCCTCTCATGTCTGCTTCGTTGTTGAGAGACACTTCTCCAGCAGATGTTTTCTTCACCTGCAGACGTGAGCAAGACGATTTGTCACCTTGACAACTTGGCACCTGCAGCGAGATGACTGACCCTCTCCCCTGCAGTGTTCAGCGTAGATCATGCTAATCATCCAGGAAGGGGGTAAAGATGAGCCAAAGGAGCCAGTTTGAGAGAGGCACACGCGGTCGGATTGAATGTGTGTCTGTGTTTAAGTTAAGTTTTATATTAAAACTTTCTTACTGCTCAGCCAGTTCCCGCCACCTCCTTGCCCACCTTTACCCCATTACATTGGTGCAGAAGCCCGCAAGGGAGGAGGGATGCGCTGTCGTGGAAATTTTGCCACTGCCATCCACTTAGGGAGCAGCCACGGCCGTCTGCCTGGAGACAGAGGGGTCGCTGACGGTCGCCGAGAGCTGGAGGAATCGCTGCCATCCGCTGAAGAACTGGAGGAGTGGAATCATCCTTCAGGGGCAGGAGGACTCGCTGCCATCCACCGGGGGAGGAGCAAGCTGGCGTCCGCCAGAGGATGGAAGAGCGGTTGGGTACCGGGCGACATCGCGTCCGGGAGCCGTCAAGCAAGTCTCCTCTCTCACTCTGTCTCTCTGTCACTCCGCAGTGCTCTTTCCCTCCACCCTTTCCATCACCTTGTCTCTCCCAGGGCTCTAAATTCGCGGAAGATCTGGGAAGGTTGGCGCTGTTTTGGCAGCATGAAGGGGACCTACACTATATTAGGCAGGTGGCTTTTATTGTTGTGGCTGATTGGCATATATCATAAAAAAGCCACTTGTGAGCAATGTATCTCTATAAAGATGTCGTTCCACAAGAGTTCCTTGTGCGAGAAACACATCCCTCCCAATCAGCATCCGCTGCCTGGGCCGCACCATTCTAAAGCAGCTCTCATGGAGACAGATTGTCCTCACTGTGAGAACATGAGTCTCAAGATAATCCGCACTAGAGTTTCCCTCATTCTGTGGGACGATTCCACCTCCCGCACCCTCCCACCTGCCTCCTCTGTGACTCCGAAGAACCACAAGAGGAGGCATGGCAGGGCCGCAAGGTCGAGCTGGATGAGTGTGGATAAGTGTGGATCTCATGCTGGTGTAAACCCATTGGAGAGTACTTATTACATTTGCCAGATCTGACGTTGGGCATGATGCCATGTCCCTTGCAGCATCATAAATGGTGTAGGCGGAGGATGTTGCCGTCCCTTCCTTATAATAATTTCTGCAGAGCTACATTCCCACCAGAAGCCCGCGGTCGGCTAATGAAGGGCATCTTGTTGCAATTGAAACTTTGTAATGCATATACAGTTAATACAGTACACATCAAAACGAGACAACATTCCTCCAGGACCATGGTGCTACAAAAAACAACATAGGACAAACACAGAACCACATGAGAATACACAGACTGAATAAGACCTACACATTCCTACATAAAGTGCATGTGCAAACGTGTGCAAAATGTACAGGACAGTACAATAATTACTATAAAGGAAACAGAACAATAGGCACAGTAAGAGACAGTGAGAGACAGTGCAGTGCCGACCAGTATACATTTCTAATCTGAGTAGTGCAAAAAGATGACACTTCATATAAATGTTAAATGTAAACATATCATACTATGAAATAGTGTTCTATAGACATAACAGTTATTGAGGTAGCAGCCAGATATAAAGTGAAAATGAATTAAGTGCAACTCTGGACATGTGCAAAAGTTGGATGGTGTACAGGTGTGTGTGTGTGTGTGTGTGTGTGTGTGTGTGTGTGTGTGTGTGTGTGTGTGTGTGTGTGTGTCAGTCCAGTCTCTGAGTATTGAGGAGTCTGATTGCTTGGGGGAAGAATCTGTTACACAGCCTGGCCATGAGGGCTCGAATGCTTCAGTACCTCTTGCCAGATGGCAGGAGGGTGAACAGTTTGTGTGAGGGGTGTGTGGGGTCATCCACAATGCTGGTTGCTTTGCGGATACAGCATTTGGTGTAAATATCTTTGATGGAGGGAAGAGAGACCCCGATGATCTTCTCAGCTGTCCTCACTATCCTCTGCAGGGCTTTGCGAAACGGTGCAAGTCCAAAACCAGGCAGTGATGCAGCTACTCAGGATGCACTCAATATTCCCTCTATAGAATGTGGTGAGGATGGGGGGTGGGAGATGTGCTTTTCTCAGCCTTCGAAGAAAGTAGAGACGGTGCTGGGCTTTCTTGGTAATGGAGCTGGTGTTGAGGGACCAGGTGAGGTTCTCCGCTTATGTTGTATTATTCCTCTTTTGTAAGTCGCTTTGGATAAAAGCCTCTGCCAAATGAATAAACGTAAATGCAATATTCATGTTACACTAGTCCAATTATTTTCTGTGAACCAGTTCTTTTGGCCAGTTTGTTTCAATGAACTAGTTCAAAAAAATTATTCACAGGGGCCCTCGAGAGCATCGCATGGAGTAGAAATCCACTAATCCTAAAAATTCCTGTAATAAACTTTTGGTCCAACAAAATTTTGTTCAAGTAGTTAAAGTCAAGATGCACATCGTACCTGATCCCAGCCAACAAAAGAGGATGCTCTCGAACCTTGATTGCATGGATGCACCCCATTTGGTCAAATAGCTGACTTTTTATATTCAGTTTGCTAAAGGCTGAGAGCCTCTCAAAGGGAATCTATCAGTATATTTTCTTTTGTTCATATTTATATACTTTTTCCTGTGCCTTATATTGATGCCTGTTGAATCGGAATTTCCTTGAATGTTTTGTTACATACTGTACAATTGCATTGAGCATATTTAATTCTACTTTTATATTACAACTTTACTGGGACGCTTTGAGCACTTGATTATAAACATGCAATATAATTCAGTGTTTTTGCACTATA
Organism: Xyrauchen texanus; assembly: GCF_025860055.1. Classification (NCBI taxonomy): domain Eukaryota; kingdom Metazoa; phylum Chordata; class Actinopteri; order Cypriniformes; family Catostomidae; genus Xyrauchen; species Xyrauchen texanus. The sequence continues at coordinate 10,689,179 of NC_068314.1, forward strand.
ATTCAGTCCTCTATAAAAATAAATAGTGGTATGTTTGTTGCTATAATATATAAGTGTAATATCTGTGAGCCTAGACTATAGATTAAAGTTATATCATGTAATTTTATTAAATCGAGGAAGGAAAATGTCAATGTGTTAAGAACCATACTTTTGAGAACTTTGATGCATTGAGGTTGTGGAGGATTCACTCATTAGGGGTTCAAGCCGAAGGGCTATAAACCTATTGAATTTTTATTAGGGCAGAACTCTATTGTTCCCTATCTGTCACTCACTTGACATTGTGTCGATGAGTTGACACTAGGGGTTCACTCTTGGGAGCCCAGACATCTTTGATCTTTGTAAAAAGGCCAATGAGAATTGGCGTGTGGAATTTGCATGCCACTCCCCCGGATATGTGGGTATAAAAGGAGAGCTGCTTGCAAACACACATTTACTGAGCGGAATCCCTCCAGCCGTTCCATTCATCTCTCCCTCTCGCTAAAGCTGTTGGATCTACGGCACATTACAGCGGTTCTCCCTCTCACACACTACGGTTGTGTCGAGCAACACCCCTGGGTGCTTCGGCAGTACAGCAGCCTCCTATATATATATATATATATATATATATATATATATATATATATATATATGGCCCCTGGGGCTATGCAAATATGTTTTCCCCACAGTGAGCCTACTTGCACAGATGTTATGCAAGGTCAGGGAGGACGAGGGGCAGATCCTCTTAGTAGCCCCTTACTGGCCCTCTTGGACATGGTTCTAGGACCTCATGCTCCTCGCGACATAACTTTGAAAAACAGAGAAACCTTGAAAGTGTATGTGGTCTCTATATCGGTGCATCACGATGCAGTGGACGGTAAGCATTTAGGAAAGCACGATTTGATCATCAGATTCCTGAGAGGTGCGAGGAGGTTAAACCCCCCTAGGCCGCACCTCGTTCCCTCATGGGACCTCTCCGTGGTGCTTTGGGGAGCTCCCTCCGAGACCCTTGAGTCAATTGAGCTAAAGGCACCCTCTCTAAAGACCGCTCTCCTGACGGCGCTCACCTCCATCAAGAGGGTAGGGGACCTGCAGGCGTTCTCTGTCAGCAAACTGTGCCTGAAATGTACTCTTACTCTCACATCATCCTGAGACCCCGACCGGGCTACGTGCCAAAAGGTTCCCACGACCCCTTTCAGGGATCAGGTGGTGAACCTGCAAGCGCTGCCCCTGGAGGAGGCAGACCCAGCCTTGGTGTTGCTGTGTCCGGTACGTGCTCTTCACATCTACTTGGATCGCACGCAGAGCTTTAGAAGTACCGAGCATCTCTTTGTCTGCTTCAGTGGACAGCGGAAAGGAAGCGCTGTCTCCAAACAGAGAATCGCTCACTGGGTCATCGATGCATCACTATGGCATACCATGCCCAGCATGTGCCACCTCCTGCTGGCCTGCAAGCCCATTCTACCAGGGCTGTTTCGGCTTCTTGGGCATTGTCCCGTGGTGCCTCTCTAGCAGACATCTTTAGAGGTGCGGGCTGGACAACACATAACACCTTTTTAGTCCTTAAACTTCTGAGCAGTTAGCCGCTCCCCAAGGTGTAGGGGAACGCTTCGTGCCTGCCAGTGTGTTGGGGGTAGTTACGTGATGGCTTGCCGCGCTGGCTATGAGGCACACAGAGTTTTGCCCATCTCTCACCGCCAGTCTGCGTAACTCGGTTCAGCTCTTCTGGCTTTTTCCATTGAGACCCCAGGTGTCAACTCATCAACACAACATTAAGTGAGTGACAGATAGGGAATGTCATGGTTTCTGATGTAACCTCCATTCCCTGATGGAGGGAACGAGATGTTGTGTCCCTCTTGCCACAACACTGAACCAACCGCTGAAATGGCCGGGTCTTTGGCTCAGCTCCTCAGTGCAAAACCTGAGTGTGTGTTTGCAAGCGGCACTCCTTTTATACCTGTATGTCCGGGGGAGTGGCATGCAAATTCCCCACACCAACTTTCATTGGCCTTTTCTCAAAGATTAGAGATGTCTAGGCTCCCAAAAGTAAACCCCTAGTGTCAACTCATCGACACAATGTCATGTTCCCTCCATCAGGGAACAGAGGTTAAATCAGTAACCATGACGTTTTATAAGGATATTTATTATTAAGGGTTCAAGCTCGAAGAGCTAGAAAACCTATTGTTTTTGTAAGGATTTTTATTAGGGGTTCAAGCCTGAAGGGGTTGGGGAAAAGTAAGTGCTTAAACAAAAAAATGTTTTTCCTGTCATTCCTTGTGTCAGGCTGAAGAGTCCTACCTTCAGTCAGATCCAAACCAGTGCAGAATGATTGAGCAGAGTCCCAGTATGAAAAGATGTTAAAGGATTTTTTTACATTTTGATTAATCGTTAAACAGTACGCCAAAATGTACATAGTGGGCAGGGCCACTTTTACTTAAACAGTTATAACTCTTGGACGGAATGATATATTATCACCCAATTTGGTACTCTTATGTAAGAAGTCATTCTGAGGACATACAAAAAAATTGCACACCTCTGCCTCTTGGGGGCGTTATAATAATAATAAAAAAGGCAATAACATTGGAACATTTAGTCCAATTGACTTGAAACTTTGCATACCATGTCTTTGTACAAGGTGCCATCAAGGTTTATGAGGCCTGTCCCATATCTTTAAAAACATGGCCACCATCGACCAATCAGCTTTCAGCAGCTTTTATATAAGGTTTATTAATGAGGCCGATCGGAACTAAACGTATTTGTCTCTTGGTCCAATAGGACTGTGCAGAATTTGAAAAACTTGGCCACCGGGAGGCGCTAGTAGTAGAAAGAAAGAAGTGGGTAAGAGGAGTAATATCTGGCGTTCCGACTGATATTTCAATTTAAAAAATCCAAAAAGGTATAAATGGAGCAGATGGTTGAAGAGTATTAGGGACAAAGAATGGGTTGACCGCCTTTCGGTTATGCTGCATTTTGAGGAAGATAATCTGCCCGAAAGAGAATTTATCGAATTTCAAAGCAATGCAGTTAGACCATATGTTCCATGCTATAAATGTCAGAAATATGGACACATTGCAGCTGTATGTAGAGGGAAACAAAGATGTGTCAGATGTGGAGGAAATCATGAGTATGGTAAATGTGAACTAGATTTGAATCCAAATTGTTGTAATTATGGTGGGGAGCACAGTGCAGGCTATGGGGGCTGCAAGTACAGGAAAGAAGATGTGACAGTTCAGAGTGTGAGAGTGTCAGAAAGTCTGACTTATGCAGAGGCTCTTAAAAAGTTTCAGATGTCAAAACCTAAGAGTGACAGCAGATTGGAATTGAGTCTTCCAGTGAACGAACCAGACACTAGCAGAGTAAATATGAATGGAAAACTCATGGTAGTTGACAAGACTGCGTTTGTTTAATTTTTGGCTGCGGAAGTGAATTGCTCAGTGCAAACAGAGTAGAACAGAGAGGAAAAATATCTCGATGTTGAGGGGGTATCAGTAGAACAGATAAACGATAAATTAAAGATGCAAATGGCAAGTTCTTAGGCACCATGTCGTGGGCCATGTGGCGTTACCATGAGACACAGGACTATTACCAGACTGTCGATTTTCCAGATGTTCCAAACAGTCGGAAGGGGGCTTCATAAGAGAAAATATCTTTGCACCAGTCTTCTACTTTTCAATCCTTATACTTCTTGCAGAATTTCAGTCTGTCCTTGATGTTTTTCTTGGAGAGAAGTGGCTTCTTTGCTGCACTTCTTGACACCAGGACATTGTCCAAAAGTCTTAAAGTATAAAAATAATATAGTGTGCAGATGCACTCACACCAACCTGCTGCCAATATTGAGCAAGCTCTGAATTGGGGGTGACACGATTCCGTAGCTGACTCCTCAGGAGAAGACGTCCTGGCGCCTGCTGGACACTCTGGGATGTCCTGAAGCCTTCTTCACTGCAGTTGAACCTATCTTCTTGAAGTTCTTGATGATCCGGTAAATGGTTCTTTCAGGTGCAATATTCTTTGCAGAAATTTCCTTGAATGTGATGCCACCTGACTAGTACTTTCCCAGCTGCTGCTGATATGATTAGTGATATTATGTTAGTTGGTCATTTTGTGCTAGGGCCCAAAAACTGTGAAATTTGGGGTTTTGTGATAAAGTTCATTTGTTTGGCCATTGAAGCTTTTTGCAATTATTTAAAATGCATCTGATCACTCTGCACAATAATCTAGAAACATTGTGAATCAACATCACAACAAGTGAAGCATAAAAATTTGCGAAAAACAAAATGTATGTCACTGCCAATACTTTTGGCCACGGCTGTAGAGGATGTTGAAGTACTAAACAATATAATAAGTAATAGTCTTTGTAAGGCAGCAAAGGAAGCAATTGGTAAAGGTAAAATAAGTAGTAGAAAGAAGGCAGTTCTTCGGTGGAATGATGAGTGTAGCAAAGCAATAAAACTTTGAAATAAAGCACTGAAAAGTTCAGGAAAACTTATGCCTTTGATTACTTTATTGAGTACAAGAGGAAACAAGCCATAGTTAGAAGGGTAATTAAAGATGCAAAATTAAATTGTTGGAGACAATATTGTGAAAGTATAGGGAAAGAAACCGAAATCAGTTCAGTGTGGGGTATGATCGAGAAGATGAATGGGATACAAAGAAATAATAGCATTCCGGTTATTGTAAATGAAAATAAACCAGCTGTTTTGGACATTGAAAAAGCTGAAGCTTTAGCCAAAGCTTTTGTAAAAGTGCATAGTAATGATAATAGTCCAGTCAATATGAGAAGGTATAGAGAGAGTTGTTTAAGAGACAATCCAAACTTATTATTTCATAGGGGAACTTCAGGAAGTTCATTAGATAATGAGTTTACCTTTTACTAGCTAAAAAGCACTATTATTGAAGCTTAGCAAACTTCTCCGGGGAAGGACGATGTATGTTATGAAATGGTAAAACACCTTTCAGATACATCGATATACATATTGTTATGCCTTTTTAATAAGATCTGGGAAAAAGAGATTCTTCTGACTAATTGGAAACATGGGATAATTATCCCAGTTACAAAACCAGGAAAGGACCAGTAGCATCTAGTTATAGGCCCATTGCCTTAACGTCTAATCAGTGCAAAATTATGGAGAGAATGGTTATTTTTAGATGAAATCATGTGCTTGAAAACAAAGGATACTTTTCTCCTTTCGGAAAGGTCAGAACACTATGGATGCAGTTTTATATTTAGAGTTTGACATCAGGTAGTTTTAGTAGGGGTATTTCTCATTGTGGAGAATGCCTACAATATGAAGAGGGGCATGGAAAGAGGGGCTTCTAATTAAACTGGATGAGATGGGTATTGGAGGGAGAATGTTTTATTGGTTTCATAGTTTCCTATTTGACAGATCTATTCAAGTCAGGGTGGGATCATTGTATTCCAAAACATATTATATCGAAAATGGTACACCTCAAGGAAGTGTGTGTAGCCCAATCCAATTTAATGTTAAGATTAATGACATATTTTCCCAGGTTGGTGCAGGAGTTGAAAAGTCTCTGTTTACGGACGATGGAGCACTGTGGAAGAGAGGAAGGAATGTTTTGTATGTGGATCAAAGTATGCAGAGTGCAATTAATGAGGTGAAAAAATGGACTGATAAATGGGGACTTCATTTATCATTGTCAAAAACACAGGTTATTTGTTTTTCAAAAAAGAGAGAATGTTCTAGTGTAAGATTGCAGCTATATGGCAAACCCTTAGAACAAGTGAATGTGATAAGATATATGGGGGTATGGCTAGACACAAAACTGACAAAAACTTATACTTAAAAAACTTAAAAAATAGTTGATAAATGCAAAAATGTTTTCAATATCTTAAGAAGTTTAGCTGGGGTGGATTGGGGTGCCAGGTGTCACTCATTGAAGAGAATATATTGGGCATTAATTAGGTCAACTATAGATTATGGATGTATATGCAACGGTGATATATTTTCCCCAAGGGACTTTTATTTTGGTGGGTGGCGCTGTCTATGCTGTGTGCGAAAGAAGAGGAAGAAGACAGTCGCGCCTTTGGCTTTGAAGAAGACAGTTGCGCTGTGCTCGTGAAGAGAGTAACGTTGTAATAGCTGTGCGAGAGATCGACATTTTCTCAGCTGAAGATGTAAACGACGACGGAGGCACACAGTCAGTTTAAGTTACGTGAGTTAAGTGTACTTTGACGTGAACATGTGAAGCTGAAGACGTAGTTAAAGCAGAGGTTCAGTTGATTACGCTTTTTGACGGAGAACGGTGTTAAGAGACTGGCCGAGAGCACGAAAGAGAGTTGCTAAAGCCGTGAGTTTCATTCAGAACATTGTTGTTTCTGGTGTAATACGGAATTTACGTTTTTTTATCAAACTGCGTTTTTGGAGTCATCTGTGAACCGTATCATAGTGATACGTTGGTTTTCCGTGCAACGATTTAGTGCATTTGTAAGTGCACTAGAAGGAGAGTTAGTTTTTGCACAAGTGATTTTTTTGCGGCGTTTAGAAGAGTCTGACAATAGTCAACGGTCAAGTATCTCTTTCAATAAGTATGTATCATCTTTTTGTGGATCGACCCTATTTAAGTGGGCTGTGACTGAGCAGTGCCATTTTTCCAGAAAGTTCCAGGGTTTTCCCGAACTGCGCTGAGCTTCTCTGGTGTTTTTGTGTTTGTTACCCTGCCTACCAGACGACATCGCTTCACTGTCCTGTCTCAGATGTTTTATGTTTCATTGTTACAAATCATTACAAGTTAGCTCACATAATATGTCATCGCAAGTCAACGCATCAGAGTCATCGTGGAAACAGTCTGGTACAAATGTTCTTTACACACATCTATACGAAGATTTTACTGAGTTAGATGGAACTGAACAGAGTGATTATTTGAACTGCACTTGAACTGTGATTTGAACTATTTGATGTGAAGCTGAAAGAGTCATTTGAACAAAGTTGAAAGAGTCATCTGAGTTATTTGAAGTGAATAGTTTGAATTATACTACGAGAGTCTTCAACTTTATTCAGTATTTTGTTAAATAACATCCAGTGTTATTGGTGAGTTAATTTATGTGTCTATACATTGGAATTCATTTAGAAAAATATACCTCTGAAGAGTGTTATATAGAGTGTTTGAAATTAATGTCTTGAAGTTTCATAAAGTCTATAAGACTAATTCAGAGAATCTTTTATTCTCAGTTTTATTATTTTATTTCATTATTTCAGTTAACTGTGAAAATTATCTTCAGAAGAATTTAAAGTTTCCTAAAAAGAGAAAATAAATGATTAATTGTTAAAGCTGAAGATTATTTCTGGAACTTACCTTGGAGTAGGGGCATCTCACTTTCACTATTAGGTTTAGGGGGGTGGGAACGTGAGCTTGAGTTATCACTTTGCATAATTTTTTATTCTTCAGGAAGTCACAGTGTTGATACTTAATTAAACAATACTTAAAACGTATCATCCTCGTTAAAAATAAACCTGAAGCCCACACTTCTTATTCCTGCAGTATATTAGACAATAGGTAAGCTAAAACATATACACACTAACTGTGTATCCTGAGACTCAAAGCACCGGGAGTGGGGACTAAGATCCTGTCACTTCTAGGTCTTCCAAGGTAACATTGTAATATTCTCCTACTAGGCGGGACCCAAGAGCCCGTTACATATAGCATATGGGTCTGTGTCTAAAACTAAAAGCTGCAGAAAGTAGAAATAATTCAGTCACGTGCATTACGTATATGTTGTGGTGCTCTCAGATCTTCTCCTATTCCTGCCTTACAGGTAGAAATGAGTGAACTGCCTCTTGATATTAGGAGACTAAAGTTAATGTTGACTTATTGGATTACAGTAAAAGGATACTATGAAAGATCCAATTAAAAAACTATTGGAAAAATGCTGTGAATATGAGTCAGCCAATCTAAGAATTTTGGATGGATTAAGAGGAAGTAGCCCAATCATGTGGAATAATAAATGTAGAAGTGAGCCCCACAGTAGGAGTGTCACCTATTTCACCTTGGCTATTCTCGTTATCATGAGATAAAAATAGAGCAATAGCAAAGGATGCAATGGTTAATCAGTAACTAGAGCAGAAATACTACTCAATGATTACAATTTTCACTGATGGATCTAAAGATTCTGAAACAGGTCGAGCTTCAGCCGCTGTATATGTCCCACATTTTCAATTTAAAACTGGAAAAAGAGTAGCTGACCAAGTAGGAGTTTATTTAACAGAGATGGTAGCGATATTATTAACTATCAGGTGGATGGAGTACACTCGGCCAATGAATGTGGTGAGATTCATTCTCTGCTTTATCAAGCCTTATTAGTGGGAGATCCTCAACACAAAACATTTTATATGAAATTATTTTAAGTATGTATAGAGTTAGTAAGTTTGGAATTAAGATGTGTTTCCTGTGGGTTACAGCACACGTGAGAGAGGATGGAAATGAGATCATTTAGCAAAGCAAGTGCTGAAATTATCACATATAGAAATGAATATCCCACTAAGTAAAGAAAAAGTTAAGGCCAAAATCAGAACAGCAATTAAAGCGAATTGGCAAGAACTTTGGAATGAAGAGGGAAGAGGAAGACATCTTTATCAAATTCAAAATCAAGTAGGAGGTGAAAGAGGTAGTTTTGGAAGTAGAAGAGAAGACACAATCATTACCAGACTGGGCACACAGCTCTAAATTATTCCCTATATAGAATGAACAAACATGAGTCTGGGAACTGTAGTTTATGTGGATCAGCAGAAACTGTAGCGCATGTACTAATATATTGTACTGCTTATGAGTACTTCTGTTGAAAGAAATAAGAGAAATGGGAATAGGAAATCTTACTCTTAAAACACTGGTGCTTAATGATTTGAATCATCATAAAATATACAATGCATTCATGAGTTACTTAAGAAAGGTAGTTCCCCGTCTGTCACGTATTTCTTCTTCGGAGCCAAGCGGTTGTGCGATCAGCGAGCTGAGCTCACTTCTATTCCACACACCTCTGCAGAGTGTTGCTGTTGGATCTATGTCACGTATCAGCGGCTTTCTCCTTCTCTGCACACCAGTGCAGCTTTGCCCCTGGGCGCTTCGACAGCGCTTCTGAAAGAGAATATATCTCTCCGCTCCTGATGGTCATAGACACTGCCTCGTGTGTCTGGGCTGTGATCACACTGAGGCAGTGTATGTGGATGGTTCTTGTTCTCACTGCGAGAACGTAACCATGGCAACATTGCGGTCGCAGCTTTCTTTCCTAAAAAGGAAGGCCACTCCAGCCGCCCCCACATTGCTCCTTCCCACAGGATTGAGGATGACCTGGCTGGCAATGGAGGCGATTTGGGTAGATCCCCACGAACCACCCGCCCCCCGGCACGCTCGTTGACTTCTGTCCAGGCTCGAGGTGAGAGTGGCTCACATCATGGCCAGTCTGACTTCTCACTCGCTGAGCTGAGCTGGATGATGAATTCGGTGCTGCATCGGAGAGCGTCCCGTCGTCTGACTAGGAAGACTCAACTGGGCTGCCGCCCTTGGCCCAATGGCCGAATGGCCACATCCTCAAATCCATAATCATCCCCTCTTTTTAGACTCAAGGTGGCGCCGAGTATGGCTGCTGCATTGCGAACTCCGACACAACACTGCAGTTTATTGTTTGTTTTGTTTACAGTTTTTAGGTTTTTTGTCTTGGATGTTGTCTGCCTTATTGTATACGACAAACAAATGCTTTTGGACATTGGTTCTGAAATTACACACCGAAAACCGGACGTTACAAACACGCCAGTGGAGCCCTTTTTCTGGGCAGTCCAGCCACGGAAACGCAGAAGGAAAAGGGGAAAAAGAGCCGGTGTTCTCATCAGAGTAAGATGTCGCACAAATCCACCCCCGCTACCCAGTATTCTACTGGCAAATTTTCAGTCTCTGGACAACAAACTCTGCGAGCTGAGAGCGCAGATCTCTTTCCAACGAGAGACGAGGGACTGCTGCATTATCTGCCTGACAGAAACTTGGATGTCTGCAGAGATTTCAGACTCAGCCATCGAATCCCCCACAAGCCTACATAGACCGTCAACTCAAGGAACTGTATGGGAGTATAAGTGTGCAGGAAACCGCGCACCCTGAGACCATGTTCATTGTTACCGAACACTTTAAAAAAGCCAATTTTAAAACAATCACACCAAAATACCACCAAAGTATACCACACGAGGGGACCATTGCTATTCTCCTTTCCGGGATGGCTACAAATCCCTCCCCCGCTCACCATTTGGCAAATCAGACCACTCTTCCATTCTGCTTCTGCCCACTTACAAGCAGAAACTGAAACAGGAAGCACCCACCCTCAGAATGATCCAGTGCTGGTCTGACCAATCAGACTCAGACTGTTTTGATCACACGGACTGTGAGATGTTCCGGTCCGCCTCTGATGACGACATCAAGGTTTACGCTGATAGCGTAATGTGTTTCATCAGGAAGTGCGTAGAGGACGTTGTTCTGACCCAAAAAATACGGATCTACCTCAACCAGAAACCATGGGTTAACAGCGATGTTTGCGCAGCACTTAATGCATGGACCTCCGCTTTTAATTCCGGGAACGCCCTCCATAACACTATCAGAGCAGCCAAATGCCAGTACAGGCACAAAATTGAAGGACAGTTCAACACCATTGACTCTAGAAGTATGTGGCAGGGAATTAACATCATCACGGACTACAAAGGGAATAAAAACTCCGCCGTGAACACTGCTGCCTCTCTCCCAGATGAGCTTAATACATTTTATGCTCGTTTTGAGGAAAATAACACCGCCCTCGTGGAGAGAGCACTCACGGCCGATCCTACAGAGGTTAGTTCACTCTCCGTCACTGTTGCGGATGTAACCCGATCCTTCCGATGGGTGAACATCCGTAAAGCCACGAGTCCAGACGGCATTCCCGGGCAACGTCATCCGGGCTGGTGTTTTTACGGACATTTTCAACCTGTCCCGCTCCTTGTCTGTAGTCCCCACATGCTTCAAAATGTCCACCATTGTGCCTGTACAAAAGCAATAAAAAAATCACTTGTTTAAAGGACTGGCGTACTGTTGCTCTGACCCCCATCATCAGTAAATGCTTTCAGAGGCTAATCAGAAGTCAGATCTGCTCTGTTGTGCCAACCTCACTGGACCCATTGCAGTTTGCCTACCGCAACAACCGCTCCACTGATGATGCCTTTGCATCTACAATACCTACTGCTCTCTCCCACCTGGAAAACAGGAACACATATGTGAGAATGCTGTTTGTAGACTGCATTCATGCCAGCCATGACAGCATTCAACACCATAGTGCGCTCCAAGCTTGGTGTGAAACTCCAGGCTCTGGGCTTAAACAGCTCGCTGTGCAGCTGAATACTGGACTCCCTGTCAGGCAGATGTCAGGTGGTTAGAATGGGCAGCAACATCTCCTCATCACTGACCCTCAACACTGGAGCCCTGCAGGGCTGTGTTCTCAGCCCACTCCTGTATTCCCTATACACACATGACTGTGTGGCAACACATAGCTCCAATGCCATCATTAAGTTTGCTGACGATACGACGATGGTAGGTCTGATCACTGACAATGATGAAACTACAGAGAGGAGGTGCACACTCTGACACGCTGGTGTCAGGAGCACAACCTCTCTCTCAATGTCAGTAAGACCAAGGAGCTTGTAGTGGACTTCAGGAGGAAAGAAAGAGTACACAGCCCCATCACCATTAATGGAGCACCGGTGGAGAGAATCAGCAGCTTCAAGTTCCTCTGTGTACACATCACTGAGGAACTCACATTGTCCGTCCACACTGAGGCCGTTGTGAAGAAGGCTCACCAGCACCTGTTCTTCCTGAGATGGCTGAGGAAGTTTGGAATGAACCACCACATCCTCACATTGTTCTACACCAGCTCTGTAGAGAGCATCCTGACTGGCTGCATCACCGCCTGTTACGGCAATAGCACCGCCCACAACCGCAAAGCCCTGCAAAGGGTGGTGCGCACTGCCAGACATATCATCGGAGGTGAGCTTCCCTCCCTCCAGGACATCTATAACAGGCGGTGTGTGAAAAAAGCTCGGAGGATCATCAGAGACTCCAGCCAACTGAGCCATGAGCTGCTCTTACTGCTACCATCAGGCAGGCGGTATTGCAGCATCAGGACCCACACCAGCCGACTACATGACATCTTCTTCCCCCAAGCAATCAAACTGTTGAACACTTTACCTCTCACGATCAATATACATCAGCACTGCACTTTATTAATCTTATTATCTCATACTGGACTGTCATAATTATATTCTCCACAATACAACTACAGTATATATATTTTTATTATATACTTTTTATTTGTATTGTATGTGCATTCTATATTGTGTGTATTGTTTACTGTATATTATTATTGTGTTGTGTAATTATGTGTACATTTGATATGTAAATTGTGTTGTGTAAATATGTTGTTTATTGTAAATTGGTATATGTCTCGTCACTGTCAAGACTGCTATGTTGCTCGGAACTGCAGACAAGACTTTCACCCACTGTTGCTCTTGTGTATATGGTCGTGTGACAATAAAGTGATTTGACTTGATTTGGAGATAGGTGAGGAGGAACAATATCACCTCGCTTTAATTCTGTGATCATTTGTTCTCAAGTTTCTGTCATTTTTAATGCGGTGTTAGTACATAACGTAACGATTGTTTACGCTTAACCGGAAGTTCTGCCCACATTGCCCGCAAAGTGTCATCGGACTCAGGAATATTGTGGATAAGTTCTAATAAAAGCTGAATGTTATTACAAATATGTTCCTTTTATAAACCCTGACTGCGATTCACCAGTAATTCATTCTAATCCTGTTTTTAGTCTCTCTGCAAAAATAGACACAATAATCTTTTCATAATTGTTAATTCAAGTGATCGGTTGCCAATTATCTAATAATAAAGGGTCTTTATTAAGCTTTGGAATTAAAGTTATTAAGCCTTGATTCATTGAGGGTGGCAAATAGATTCAATAGATTTCTTAAAAGACCATTAAAAGAAATTCTGACAGATCTTCTTGAAAGACTTAAAGAAATTCAGCAGTTAGGCCATCATTACCAGGGGATTTTTTAAAAATTTTAATGGCTGTTCTAATTCCCAGAATGGATATTTTAACTTTTTACACTTCATCTATATTTTCCATGTTATGTTATTTTTTAAGGGCCACAGAAACATCACCAATATTTCTTCAGAACATGTATTGCTAGAATATAATTCACCATAAAAGAAATTATAACAGGGTCTTGTTTTTCATGACCAATGACTTAATAGAGTGCAAAAGTCTGGTTCCGGAAGTAAAAATCCCATTAATTTATCCCATAGATGAATAGACTTTCAACAACACCTCATAAACATTTAAAGACAGACCTACCATGAGCTCTGAGGTTGTTCATCAATGGTATATGCGTCTGTTGAAGCATCTTCATTATCTAAACTTTATTGTTTGAAAGCGGAATTCATGATGAACAACTACAATATGGTCCAGCAGAGAAATATCAACCAATCAGAGTAAAGCGTGCAACAAAACACAGGAAACATGGCTCAGAGCAACCAAGGGAGTCAGGAATTGGCTGGTTAATAGGTCTCCATTAGCACCTGCTGGTAGATGCTGGAACTACAACACCCGACAGCAAAAAGCATGTTTCTTCATAGACAGCTATTCAAAAGTAGCCGTGTTTTATAACAAAATAAAATAATTCCAAGAACGTTTTAATAAAAATTTTCATTATATTATAGCACATTGTCATCCAGTGACGGATTGTTTTTGAAGGGCTCTTAAAAGCATGAAATTGATTTACATTTTCCCCCACTGACAGGCCACATCCGGCCTGCCTAGTCCCCCCATCCCCCTTTTTCGGGGAAAAAGTCAACAACAACCATCTGCACCCCTGGTCTGTGGACCACCTTGAATTTAAAGGTCTGGAGAGCCAGATACCAACTGGTGACCTGCACGTTAGTATCCTTCATGCGATACAGCCACTGCAGAGGGGGGTGATCGGAACAGAGGGTCCCTAGCAGGTTGTAGCGGAGTGTCAGAACAGCCCACTTAATCGCAAGACACTCCTTCTCGATGGTACTATATTTAGTCTCCCTAAAGGAGAGCTTGCAACTAATTGTCACGAATGAAGCTAGGAAGCAAGTTGCAAGTGACAATAAGTTTATTGACAGTCAAAATGTGAAGATTGGGGAAAAGTCCGGGGTGAAGGTTTAGTAACGCAGGGGCTCCAATGGTCAGATGAATGGGGTGAGAAGAGTGATGAGGAGTGCTGAACAAACACGACGAATCCGGGTAACAGCCAACTGAACACGAAACAGGGACAACGAGGGAACTGGACTGGAACTCAGAGGGATCAACACAACCGGACATCACAAACAAACGATCTGACAAGGGGATGAGAAAGTGGCGAGTATTTAAAGGGAATTGAAATGAGTAACAGCTGGTGAAGAGGAGTGATTGCGGCTAAGCGCTGATCACGGTAACGAGTCGTCACGCCCACACATCCACGCACACACACACACACAAGTAATAAACAAAGCACGAGACAAGGAAGAGACATAGGATTTAAAAACCGTGACACTAATAAAAAGCACTGGCCGTTCCTCCCCTAAGGTACTGGGTGGCCGGGGCTCCAAACAAACTGAACGGAAGTGTCACAAATTGGTGTAATCCAAACGGTGTGGAAAAAAAAAAATTTTCTCGGGACATTGGCGTTAAAGGGATCTGCCAATAACCCTTTGTTAAGTCCAGCATTGAGTAAAATTGAGCCGCGCCCAACCGATCGAGTAACTCATCAATTCGCGGCATTGGATAAGCGTCAAATTTGGACACTGCATTCACTTCCCGGTAGTCAACACAGAAACGTAACGAGCCGTCGCTCTTCGGTACCAGAACTACCAGGCTGGCCCAATTGCTTTGCGACTCTTGTATTACGACCATTTCGAGCATTGCCTCTAATTCTTCCTTAACAATCTTTTTCTTGTGCTCAGGAAGACGATAGTGGCGGCTACGAACCACCACACCCGGGGTGGCCTCGATATGGTGCTCTATGAGGTTATTGCAACCGGGCAGGTGAGAAAACACGTCTGCGAATTCCACTTGCAGCCTGGCAACATCTGTCAATTTGATACCTCCAACCTGAGCTCCGCCCACTTCGGAACTGTCATCGCCAAGGCTACAAGTGCCGCCAGACAAGGGAAAGGGACCGGGGTCTGGGTGGGCCTCCTCAACTCAGAGGAGACGGAATTGGGCAGGAGTGAGGGGAATAAGCGGCTGCCCACTGATCGGGAGGCCACCTCCATACCTCCGCAGTTTTCTCGAAAAGGTCGCTTTGCCCCATTTTCGTGAGGGCCACCGGTGGGATGGGCTCAGAGGAGGATGCAGTGCCAGCCCCCTCCCTGGTGATCAGGCTCCATAGCAACGGTTGGTCCTCTGCTTGTGCCTGCTCCCAGCGTACTTCCATGAGGGCATGGTGTTGTGACTGCTGGATGCTGGTGAGGGTGTTGAAGACTTCAGCCAGCAGTGAAGACTCCATAGCAGCGTTCTCCTTCAAAGCCGGGTTCTCGGCACCGCTGTAAAAAGCTCTTTGTTTGGGGCAATGGAGGAGTCAGGAGACAGCGAAGCAAGTTCAAGGTCAGGGTTTTTATTTTCAGTTACACACACACACACACACAATCAACGGTAACGTAGATACACGTGAAGCTTTACAACTACATGGCACTCTCTCTTTCGTAGCTGTCTCTTGTTATAGTGATGCGGAGGGACCCTCCGCATCACTATAACAAGAGACAGGTGTTTATTACGAACTACGAATTATGAACCAGGTGACAAGCCTTACCGCTCTCTCTCCCACAGACCGACACATGACCACGTCCCCACCCCACAGTATGATTTAATGGACATAAACATGCTCCGCTTAATATATGACAATCTTTTATTTGTGTGATATGAGCAATACTGTCCTGGATTTAAAACATGGTCATGAAATTGGCCACTGTGACATAATTGTTTCCATTGACTGGTGGGTTCTAAGATAACAATTTAATAGCATTTCCACGACAGTACACTCAACTCTATAACATGTTTTGGGCACAGCATTTAATAATGTGTATAAAAAAATCTTTGATGCTTGCCCAGTCTCAAAGCCCAAGGCAAGTGCCCGGTGTGCCTACTTGTGTGTGCTCATACACACAGAGACATATTGTCGGGGAAGAAAAGATAATAAGGCATGAAAATATATTTAAACTCAATAAAGGAAATTGAATCTGAGAATCAAATTGGTTTATGTGTAATTATCTTGCCAATAATTTTTTTTAATGCTAATTAATGTAAATTATTAAAATAAGACTGGTTATAGAAATAGAGAAAAGAGATAAATTTTGCAAAGTTTGGGAAGCTAATGAACAGGTTGCTATGTAAACATTTAGGGTTACCTATATAAACATTGTGATGCTGACAATGAATAAAGAATAAATGATTTAAAAAATAACAGCTGAACATATTGAGAAATCAGGCTAATATCAGGCTGATAGCGGGCCCCTGCCATGCCACCCCTGTGAAAAAAATCCTGGCACTGCCCCTGAGAGATATTCAGATTAATTTTTAAAAAGAAACAGAGTAAACAACATTCCCATGTTTAGAATTAATGCAAAACTGCTGAAGGTGAGCTTGATATTGAAGACTATTGTGGTAGACCATATAAAACTTTGCTTTTGGTCCATTAAGGAAAATGCCAAAGAAATGCTATTTCACAGAAGAACAAAATCAAGTTTTTATAGTCCCTCAAAACAAAGAAGACTTGAGGGGAGCGATGGGATGTGCAGCTTACAAGAGGAAGAGTAAATGAAACAGTGTGGCGGAGGCTACTCACCACTGCCATCAGAAAAAGATGAGTGAAATTATTGAAGAAAGAAAACACCAAAGCCTGCATAGGTGAGGAGATATGTTTCATATTCCTCTAACAGGGAAATGACTGATCCTGAGATCAGAAGGGATTTTAATTGCAATTTTCTGCTGCACATTATGGTTTGACTCGCCTCAACTCTACTCAATTTACTTTTCTGAGCTTGCATTTCCACAGCAGTTTAGTGCCCCTCAATGTGGATGGGATTATAGGATGATCGTCATAGTTGTGCCACCTCTACTGCCATGACATCATTTTAAACATGACAAAAACTGACCAAAACAATAACAAAACTGCTAGCTGTTAGCTACTAGCTCATTGTGCTGCATAAAGCAGTTGTTGCATGGTGATTTTACACGTGTAACAGTTGAATTGGCCTGGTTGTTTTAGAAGCAAGCTTCCAGTAGCTGGTCAACTAAATAAAGTGAAGCTTTCAAGCAGAGTATAGAGGTAACATAACAAAACATACCATCCTCCATCATGGATCAACACCAGTCCAGGGCACTCTCCCTCCCATTGCTCGCCGGTTTAGATAGCATCCATTTGGTAGAACCACTTGATAGTTCTGTAGTCACTTAAGTTTTTTTAACTTTTCCCTACACTGTTGTTAGGTTCGGTGGTAGCCGTGTGTGGCCAAAAGCTGAGACACTTCCCGAGAGACCTTATCATTTCGCTCATTGCTAACGAGTGGACCGTCTGCACCTCGTTTATTGACCATGCCGTGGTTTTGCGTATAGCCATTTATTTTTTCACAATTTGAAAGTCGCTTGAACAAATGACACTGTTATCGCTGCTGCTAACTTTAAAACTAGCGGGTTGATGTTGCGTGTCGGAAATCCAGTGACGCTGGTAGTGACGATTCTCCCTGACCAATCAGTAATCTGCAGAATTTTGACGTCACATTTAGTATCGGCTCGGCTCTCTTGGAACCTCGGTGGTACCAGGTACTATCCACAGTGGAAAACCCCCAAAAAGCGAGTTGAGTTGTACCGTGCAGTGGAAAAGGCCCATAAGCGACCAAGGTGCATTGAACTCTCCCTTCCCCCGCCGCCAATTCTCACCCTCGGTGGCCATCCCAACAATCTCCTGATCTACCCTAAACTCCCAACTGCTAACCCTTCAACCACACAGGACACATGGAATTTCTTCTTCAAATGAACTGAAACAAAACACAGTAAGCTGTCACAGTACATCTTGGTAAGGTCACACAAGAGAAAAAAAAAAACAAGAGTTTGTACAACCCCAGGGGCTGATTTCGATCAGCAGGTTGTAAAGGAATAAAGAGTTATTTTACAGGTACCACAAAACAACTAGAGATTTATATGACAATTTCCCTAAGTACAGGGTACTGCAGATACTGGATAATTGTTTAAGCTTAGGATAGACTTAGGATGGAGCCCACCAAACCAAACCTCACCTCACCTTGCTGTTTGAACTGCGATGCACCTCATTCATCTCTGCCTGCATCACCTTTGTCTATTGATGGACTACACTCTTGAAATGGTATACATAGACTATCATTTAATTGGCAATAAAAGCCTTTATCAGCCAACTGACAAAGGAAATGCTTCTATGTATATACTTCAAAGACATTAGTCATTCATCTTAAAGTTCATTAAAACATTTATTTTTTTAAACTGGACCTAAATTTGCATTTACAAATTTTAAACCATGACTTGTACTGCACACAAAAAACAAATGTTGGCATTATATTCATGTTGTTTAGCCAGAGGGGGATTAGCCCCCCACAGTGAACCTGGTTTCTCCCAAGGTTATTTTTCTCCATTAACCAACATCATATGGAGTTTTGTGTTCCTTGCCTGTCACCTCTTCTTACAGCAGCTCATGAGCTACAGAATAGGACATATAAATAAAACTGGACAGGAGAATGACATTCTGGATTTGAGCCATTTAAATTGGCTCTGTCAAATGCACTATGTCTAGGCCTGCCAGATTATTCAAACTGTTCAATCTATTTGATTCTGAGAAACAGGGGTTCTGAACTAAACACTGTGACGACGGACATCGACCAAATGCATACTTTTCAAAAGGATTAAGACACTTGCACGGGGAATGCCACAGTGCCTATGTTTAGTAGCTGCTGCTATCAAAGCTGTGTTGTCATGTTTAAACTTGGTGGCATTCCACCAATCAAATGTATATTTTCCCCATACAGTTCACACTCTGCTGATGCAATCAAAAATGTTCTCCTAACAAAGTATTAGGTTTTCTTACAGTGACAGGACAACCAATTGCATTTTAAATTAATAAACTGCTATTCTAATTTTGATTCCAGAGCTAGAGGAGTAGCTATCTTAATACATAAAAACATCCACTATTCCTTGAATAAGGTTCTTTCTGATAGGGCTGGAAGGTATCTGATTGTGGTGGGCTTGCTTGACTACGCACCAATTATTTTGGTAAATGTCTATGCCCCTAATTTTGATAATGTAGAATTTGCGAATAATCTATTGATGCAGATCCCAGCCTTAAATACGCATTTATTGTTATTTGGCGGTGATTTAAATTGTGTCATGGACCCTGCAATGGACCGGTCTGGGTCACGTACTTGTGTTCCCTCTGCCATGTCAAAATATTTTTCTGATTTTATGGCCCAACATGGATGTGTTGATCCCTGGAGATTTCATAATCCTCAATGTCCATCATACATATTCCCACATAGATAATTTTTTTGTTGATAGCTCTCGACTACTCCCAAGGGTAACAAACTCTGAATATCTACCCATTGTCATTTCTGATCATGCTCCCTTGACCCTTGACATAATCATTTCCTCAAATTGTAAGAGCCGCCCCCCTTGGAGACTCAATTCTCTATTTCTTTCTGACCCAGCCTTTTGCATCTATTGACGATTTCCTTATTCTAAACAAAAGAGATGGTATATCTTACTCTTTATTATGGGAGACACTCAAAGCATATCTCAGAGGGCAGATTATTTCTCACTCAGCGTATCAAACTAAAATTAGGAAAGCTAGACAGGAGGAACTCTCCAATGCCTTGGAGAGCCTTGACCGCCAATATGCTCTGACTCCTTCTCGTGAACTCTATAAACAATGCCTCGACCTTCAAGCAGAGTTTCATCTTCTATCCACAGGCACAGCAGAGCGGCTGTTACTATGATCTCGTGGCACGTATTATGTGTATGGTGACAAAGCCAGTTGCCTTTTGGCCCATCAGCTAAAACGTCATGCAGCTGGGCGATCTTTATCTCAAATCGAATGCCCTTCTGGACGGCTCCTCTGTGGAGATCGTCAAGAGCACCAAATTCCTTGGTGTTCACCTGGCGGAGAACCTCACCTGGTCCCTCAACACCAGCTCTATCACCAAGAAAGCCCAGCAGCGTCTCTACTTTCTTCGAAGGCACCCCCCATCCTCACTACATTCTATAGAGGGACTATTGAGAGCATTCTGAGCAGCTGCATCACTGCCTGGTTTGGGACTTGCACCGCAAAGCCCTGCAGAGGCTAGTGAGGACAGCTGAGAAGATCATTGGGGTCTCTCTTCCCTCCATCAAAGACATTTACAAAAAACACTGTATCCGCAAAGCAACCAGCATTGTGGATGACCCCACACACCCCTCACACAAACTCTTTACCCTCCTGCCGTCTGGCAAGAGGTACCGAAGCATTCGGGCCCTCACGGCCAGACTGTGTAACAGCTTCTTCCCCCAAGCCATCAGACTCCTCAATACTCAGAGACTGGTTTGACACACACACACACACGTGTCCTGAGTTGCACTTTAATTACAGTCACTTTATAACTGTCTGCTACCTCAGTAACTGCTATGTGCATAGAACAGTTTCTCATAGTATGTTATGTTTACATTTTTAGAAACTGTCATCTTTTTGCACTACTGAGTACTGGTCAGCGCTGCACTGTGTCTATTGTCCTGTTCATTGTCAGTAATTTGTTGTACTGTCCCGTACTTTGCACATGTTTGCACGTGCACTTTATATATATATATATATATATATATAGGTATTTTCTATAGGTATTTTATTTCGTTGTGTTGTCTCATGTGGTCCTGTGTTGGTCCTTTTGTTGTTTTTATGTAGCACCATGGTCCTGGAGGAACGTTGTCTCGTTTTGCTGTGTACTGTACTAACTGTAATGGTTGAAACGACAATAAAAACCACTTGACTTGACTTGACTTGACTTGACTTGACTTGACTTGGAACTCTTACAATTGACCCTATGGAGATCAACTCTGTTTTTAAAACTTTTTACTCCTCACTTTACACATCAGAGTCCCCAGATAATTCTGATGTGATGGTAGAATTTCTGGATAACTTGGAGATACCCACAATTGAAACCACGCTGGCTGAGCAAATTGATGCTCCGGTAACATTTGATGAGATTATATGCTCTATCAAGTCTTTACAGTCAGGGAAAGCCCCTGGCCCTGATGGCTTTCCCCCTGAATTTTACAAAAAATGTCATGACAAACTGGCCCCACTGCTATTGTCTGTGTTTGAGGAGTCACTGAAGCTGGGCTCTCTTCCCCCCACAATGAGACAAGCCTCAATATCCCTTCTCCTAAAAGAGGGGAAGGACCTCACTACATGTGGATCATACAGGCCCCTTAGCCTTCTCAATGCTGATGTTAAGGTTTTGGCAAAGTTACTGTCATCTCGCATAGAGGGTGTTCTGCCCAGCATAATATCGGCATAGCAGACTGACTTCATTAAAGGTCGTCATTAATTTTTCAACATTCAAACCCTGTTTAATATAATTTATTCCGAAGATATAAATAACCGCCCTGAATTAGTAATTTCATTGGATGCCGAGAAGGCTTTTGATAGAGTTGAATGGGAATATCTTTTTGCCACATTGATTAAGTTTGGCTTTGGAGATGCATTCATATCTTGGATACGCCACTTGTATACATCGCCTCTAGCCTCTATCAACACTAATAATTTCAAATCTGACTATATTACCATGTCCCGTGGAACTCGCCAGGGTTGTCCACTTTCCCCTTTGCTTTTTGCTATAGCTATTGAGCCTCTCTCAATTGCACTCAGAACCTCGCCCTCATTTGTAGGGATAACTTGCAGGGGGTCAGAACACAGACATGCCTTGTATGCCGATGATTTGCTTTTGTATGAAACTGACCCTGTCTCCCACATACCTTTGTCTCTATTGGAAACTTTTGGCTCTTTTTTGGGTACAAGCTCAACCTGCAAAAACGTTTAAGTATGCCTTTAAATGCAACAGCGCTTCCACTTCAACAGTCTGATTTGCCATTCCAATTGAATCGTCTTGGTTTTAAATATTTAGGAGTTAATGTTACTCACTCACTATCTTGCCTATTAGATGCTAACTTCATTCCTTTCCCATATAAAGACTACTTTTAAAATGAACATACTGCCAAAATGTATTTACCTATTTCAATCCATTCCCCAAATCGTATTTTAAATGTATTGATCAGGCTCTCATCTCATTTACTTGGGGAGGGAAGACTCCCAGAATTAGGAAATCCCTGCTGCAGCAATGCACGCTCAGTGGAGGGCTATCTCTGCCTAATTTTATGTATTATTACTGGGCAGCCAACATCCAGAAGTGTTTGTTTTGGCTGGATGCTCCACAGACATCGTGGTGCCAACTTGAGGCTGGGTCATGTGTGTCGTCTTCCCTCCCTGCTCTCTTGTTTTCTTCCATTCCCTTATCTCCTTCTCGCTACACAGACAACCATGTTGTCAGTTCCACTCTTAAAATATGGTATCAATTCAGGCATCACTTTCAGTCATGTTCTGCCTCTACTCAAATGCCCATCTGCAGCAATCATCTCTTTCCACCTTCTCAGTCAGATCCCGTCTTTCGTCTCTGGGAGAGAAATGGCATATTGAGCTTCAGTGACCTATTCATAGGCAATGTTTTTGCCAACTTTTCAGACTTTTCCACCTCTCACAACTTAACCCCACTCACTTATTCAGGTATTTCCAGGCTAGGCACTGTCTCCAACACCTTTCCCGACTTTCCCTACTCACCCCCAAGGCAACCATGGGAAGAGTTATTTAGACATAAACCTCACCAAAAATCTCTCATTTAAAAAATATATCAAAGTATTTTGTCTTTTGACAAGCAGAATAGCTATAAAGCTGCATGGGAGACTGAACTGGGAGTAGATTTTGGTGAGGATTTTTGGGAAAGAGCCATCAAGAGAATATGTACCTCTTCGTCATGTGTGCGCCTAGGTCTTATCCAGTTTAAAGTGGTACAGAGATTGCATTTCTCACAATCAAGATTATCAGAAATTTACCCAGAGTTTGATGACACCTGTGTCAAGTGTGGAACAACTCCCTGCCATCTTAGCCATATGTTTTCCCTTTGTCCCAAACTAGAAGAATTCTATCTTCAATATCCTTTCAGACATTCTTCGAGTCCACTTAGAACCAAGCCCCCTACTAGCTATTTTGGTGTTACGCCAGTCCCACAGCTCCTTAATGGAGGACAGGCAGATGTTGTTGCCTTTGCTACTCTGCTGTCAAGGCGTAGGATCCTATTCTCCTGGAAATCCTCACAGTCCTCTTCTGTGGCTGAAGGACCTTATTTTCTTTCTAAAATTAGAGTAGGTGAAATTCACTCTCAGAGGGAATACTGATAACTTTTTCAAACGCTGGAATTCTTTTATTACTTATTTCAATGAGCTACAAACCCTTCCTTGATTAGGGTGTGCATTCACCCACAACCACTTTTCCCTCCATTGTTTTTATTTTATTTATTTAAAAAAAATATATATATAAATTTTTTTTACTTTATTTTAAACGCTCACTTATTGTGGTTTCCCATTAAATGTTTGTTTGTGCGTTTATGTGTGTGCGACATGTAAGACCTATCCTGGGGGGTGGGTGATATGGGATTGGGGATGGTATGGGCTCGGGAAAAGGAAAGCTCTATGTTATCCTCATTTATGTTGTATTACTATTGTACAATGTTTGAAAATATTGTCCTGACTTCATATAATAATAATATTATAATTTTTTTTAAAACATGGAAAAAAAATTATTAATAAACTGCTAAAGAATGTGTTGTTTCCTAAAGAAAATGAGATCTGTAAGCGCAGGGGTGACCGTGGCCACCATGGACCGAAGCCTGGCCACCCCATTGGCCACCCCACTCGCAATTAGTCCTTTTTTTGGTCATTTTTTTGGCACAATTTAGTTCTTTAGAGGTGAAATCATCTCTGTAATGTAATGAAATCATCAACTTTACATGTGCGCACACCAAGGTCGCCAAATTTACGTCCCGGGTGTCATTGTATCCACTCAATCACCCCCCCTCCCCAACAGTCCCACGATATAAAAATACTGCCTGAACATTTTTGTGCAACCACAGACTGATCGCTTGACCCTGCCTGGCCACCCCTTTGAAAAACTCCTGGCTCCGCCCCTGCGTAAGCGTGCACTCTTCACGAAGGAGCAGTGATGACGTTTCAAAGAAAACTCATTTTCAGATTCTTTAAAAAATTCAAATGTCGACCAACAACTGGTTTAACATTTACATGCCTGATTTCCAAATATGCGCAACAACCATCAGAATTGATTGAAATTCAAAACATGCAAACTGACCAAGAAACAAAGTCTTGGTCAGAGGGGGGTGTGAGAGTGAGATGTTTGAGAGTGAAAGTGGAAGATGTGTCTAAAGGAACACTAAGGCAAACAAGTTTTTTTTTGTCAAAACATTTTGCCAAAACAGCTGTATCCCAATTAAAAAAAATAAAAAGGCCCATATGGGGCAGAACATGCCTAAAAAAAATTGGCTAATAATTGATTGAGACTCCAGGATTTACAGCATTGGCATAGAGATGTATTTTTTACAACTGTCACATATGTGCAGCGAATAATGTGGGAAGGTGAGGTAAGCAATCTTACCTCGTCCACCACTCCTGTTTTTTGTTTTTTTTTCAGGACATTATGATGGACTTCATTGAGCTAAAATTGTGTCAAGAAAATAAATATTGTCTTGTGATTTTGTTGAGATGTTTTATAAGTGCTACAACAGTGGTGAAGGCTCTGATCAGACAAGTCATTCCAAAATGGGGAGTGCTTAAAAAAATTGTCTTCTCACAATGGTACTCACTTTTTAAATAAAGTGAGTACTGAATTGGAAAACGGATTGAGAATACATTTGAAAACTCACTTTGCCTACCACCCTCAAAGGGAGCTTGGACAGCCCTCAGTCCACATACAATTTTCACAGGTTGCTAATGTGAGGGGGAATCGAATCTCCACCCCAGGAGAGTTTTGTGGGGCCGAACAAGCAGATGGGTAAAGCTGGTGACACACTCCTACATCATGGTACATTTTCAGACGGTCATGAGCTGCCTCACTGTGCATGCGTACAGTTTTGTCAGAAGTGAGGAAACAAATTCAGCATGGGAATCTGTCATCCGTGAGTCCAGAGCACGAAATCATATATATTTTCCCCATACAGTTCACACTCTGCTGATGCAATCAATAATTTCTCCTAACGAAGTATAAGCTTTTCTTACAGTGACAGGACAACCAATTGCATTTTAAATTAATTAACTGCTAAAGAATGTGTTGTTTCCTAAAGTAAATGAGATCTGTAAGTGCAGTGGCGGAGCTAGGGGGTGGCCAGGGGTGACCGTACATCAACGGGGAACCTTGGGTCAAAAAGTATGGTGTGAAATGAGTGCTGGAGTGAGGCGATGTTTGTAAGCAAAAGCCACCTGCTTCACATAATCATCCCATTCCACTCCATAAGTTAGCAGCGTCTTAGCCATTTGATCAATCAAAGTTCTATTAAAGTGCTCAACCATACCATCCGACTTTGGGTTGTAGGGAGTGGTATGCATCTTTTTAATGCTCAGCAGAAGGCAAAGGCTCTGAATCACCTCTGCCTCAAACTGACAACCAGGGGCGATTCTAGGGTCAGAGCTTTAGTGGTGCTGAGCACCCAATGAGCCCCACTGCCACCACCACCCTCTTTTCAAACAAAAACAAAAAATATGTCTATTGAAAAATAACTTTATCATTTTAACATTGGTTCAACTAACTTTTTTTCTTTTTTTTTTTTTTAGACCTTTTCAGAGCACCAGCTTATTTGTGAGAGTTCACACAGACAGCCCCCTGTAACAAACACAAAACCTTCTTCAGTCAGCTGGTTTTCCTGACCGTTAACTCCATGTGCCTCCTTTTGTATCAACAGTCATCAGATTGGTTAGATTAGATTCAGCTTTATTGTCATTGAACAAAGTAACAGGTACTTGGACAACAAAATGTAATTCATCTTCTGTAAATTATTTACAAAAAATGGTTCTTGAAAGGCTCTTTTTTGTGTGCCAAACTGAGTATGAGGGTATTGAGACAGCTTTAACTGTTTAGGACCAGTGTCCTTATCCCCTAAGTCTGAACAGCTCTCTTCTGTCTCTGTTGCTTTGGCTTGGTGGTCTCTATGTTGCACTCCCTCTGTCTCTTCATTTCTTTCACTAGTCAATTCCCTCTCATCCCTTATGGACTCTCCCTGTTGTTTTCCTCCTCCTTTATTATGAAAAAATGTGGTGTAAAATAATGTTACAAAAAGTAAATGTAATATAGGCTACTTAATGACAATAAGTTAGTATAGGAGTATGAGTAGTTACTGTTTTGCTTGCCACTATTCACTATATGTCAATTTATTGTTGTTGTTTCCTCACCTGGTTCTTCCTGCATGCTCTCCCTTTCGCTTTCTCCTTCTCCATCTCCCTCTCTTTCCCTTGGCACTGACAATCATACACAAATATATTGTAGGCAGGAGAGTTGAGGTCAGTTTGTCATGTCACAAAAATGTAATGGAGACCATTTACAGATTCTAAGGATATGATCAAAAGGCACACAGAGGCGGGTCATTTTATATGTCTTTATTGTTATTATTATTATTGGGCTTAGAAACTTTTTTAAATCACAAATTCCTTTCACAAGAGAAGCTGTATTCTCCATTGTGGGTTTAAAAAAAATAACCATTGCCTAGATAAGTAATTTGATTATCTGTTACTTTAGCTTAAAGAGCAACATGCAGGTTGGACACCCCTATATAGCATAGTGTATGTTGATGATAAAACAACTAGATTTTCTGAACTGGAGTAATATATATTTAGCCATTAACGATATTTTGAGATAAATTGTGATAAAATAACTTCCGCGTCTATAAAGCACTAACCGGAAGTGACGATGGGCGAGGGAGTCTGGTCAAGTTCAAGCTCAGGTTACAATGGATGCGAATGAAGAAACCGAGTTCTCCGGTGTGGACGAACATGCCTATGATGGAACACAGGCCTATAATTATGAGCAAATGAAGAGTTAAAATAATTAAAAGTAAGACTTACTCTGCTAAGTCCTTGTTTTCGTAGCACAGAATGTCTGCTAACGTTAGCACTTTGTCCTCCAGTCCAGCCTGCGCCAAAATCCGGTGTACACTTTGACGGTGGACTTGATTCCATCGAGTGCACCGAGGGAACAGCATCAGTAATCAGCCTCACGTGGTCCTTACTCCGAAATCCCATCCGAGACTCCAACAAATCTCCAGGTCGATAATTCTCGGAGTGAAATGTGCGCCACAAACGACCGAGTGTGTGGTAACAGACGCGGCAGTGAAGTCTGCTCTCTTCACCTGCACAAAACGCACTCAAGACCGAAAAGCCTTGTTTTTTCTAGAAGGAAAATGATGGACACGATGTCCTGACAGGCTGGAATTCGTGCAACCAGCACAAACACAATAATTTACCATTATGGCTTCTCTAAAACTTTCTGTACTGCTCTAACTACATCAACACCCACAATGAGAGCTGACCGCGAGCTCTTTTGTTTGCCTCGCCCTACGTCATATGACGCGTTGATAGCGGGAAAGGCGTATTCCAGAGCCTAGCACATTTTCATCAAAAGCTCTACATCAAATGAGATTTCATTAGTAATTTCTACATATGTGTTTTTAAAAGACCTCTGCAGACAATATAATGTATTAATTCAGTTATAAATTCAACCTGCATGTTGCTCTTTAACACTTTTCAGAAGAACAAAAAAAAAAACTGTCCCTAGTCTCTCACCTGAATCTGTCTATTTTCTTTTAAAGAACTGTCCTATGTCCATTGCTCACTGGCAGGTAGAGATGGGCAGATCGAGGCTTCGTGAAGCAATGAAACAGTCGAAGCAAATGTGCCATTTTGTTTCGAGGCTTCGAATCAATCCGAAACCCGTCTCCACGGTGACACCTAGTGGTCACTTGCAGGTGTTGATCTGAAACAACCTTTACAAAGAGCTAATAAAAAAATGTGTTGGTTTTTTTTTTTTATTGTATTTTTGTAATATATGAAGCTTGTAACCTGTAGTCTCTTCACATTGCATAATGTGATTTTGGTCATGAAAAATGAATATTAATAAAAATAAATCAAGCCACAATGTCTCCCTTTCTTATAGATTTTTATTCAAAAATATTAATTTCTCTGCTGTTGAAGGACTCAGCCTACTTCTTTTTTACAGATAATTTCTCCAGCCTTTGAAAAAATTCTCTCACAAGGGACACTTGTTGCTGGCATACAAAGATATTTTTTAGCTAGGACATACAAATGAGGAAAGATTACTGCTCTCTCTTTCCAGTAAGTTAGAGGATCATGAGTTCTGGGCAAAAACGCATCGCTGAGGTATTTTTTCA
The DNA here is from genome assembly GCF_025860055.1 of Xyrauchen texanus. NCBI lineage: Eukaryota > Metazoa > Chordata > Actinopteri > Cypriniformes > Catostomidae > Xyrauchen > Xyrauchen texanus. The sequence goes on from NC_068314.1 coordinate 10,717,738, forward strand.
TTTCCACTGTGGCATCAGCTGTAGGATTGTGTATCATCTGGGTCTCACGGATACGATTGTCAAAATGTTCCCATAAACTGTCTTGTGTTTCAACTGGTGTTGATGATGGGCCTGATGTTGACATTTGTGGTTCTGAATTAAAAGAAACGGCAATTAGTAACAAATCATAAACTGACAACACATATGAAGTATAAATTTCATGAATCACATTACATAAGATAACATAGACTGAAACTCACCAGGAGTTGTGTTTGAACGCATCAGTGAAGCACACTCCAGTGTGATGTGCTTTTCAGCATCCAGGGCTTTGGCAGGATTTCCAAAAGCCACATTTTTAAACCTTGGGTCCAGCAGTGTAGCCAGTGCCAAGGCTCTAAAAGTCTCGTACCCTCCACATCTGGAGTGCAGACCTTCTTGTAGATGTGAGCCTATGAGCCAACACAAGAGAAAACCATATTAATTAAAATAATGACAACAATATGAGAGTTATGGCCAATTACACGTATGGTCATAGTGTCCTACCTAATTGTACAGTTGATTCCTGCGTTGCATTTCCTTTTTTCTGTGCAAGCTTGTGCTGCAACATCCTGTACAATGGTATGAGCTTTGAAGCAGACACTCTCTGTTCCTCTGACATCTCTGTTGTTGCTAGTTTGAATGGTTGAAGAAGTGTCAATGACTGTTGAATAATGAATTTTTAAATTAATTTGTGTGTGTGTGTGTGTGTGTGTGTGTGTGTGTGTGTGTGTGTGTGTGTATACTAAATTTTTATATTTGGTTCTTCTGGATTTATTCTTAAGATGTACTGTCTAGTTACAATATCAACACAAAGCTAGTCATTTTTATTAACAACTTTAAAATGTGTTGATGTGCATGCACCCCCCCAAATTAGTTCACATTTACTATATAATCTAGTCAAAAATGGTTAATAATGTTGGCAAATTATGCAGATGTATAATTTGTCAACATTATGAACAAGGAGCATCAACAGATTTAAACTATGAAGGCAGAGAAACATTGCATTCCGTAACAATCTGCAGATGGATAACTTTGCTTTAAAAAGGGGTAGTAATACACTTTGGTGTTGTATTTTTACTGTTGATTATTATGATCGTTATGCCCACTCTACATGGGGATAACGACTAATGTGTATTTAATATGTACATAGTCATAAATTACAACCTGATTTACCAAATTATGAGCGCCAAGATGGCGTCTGCATAGCTGAACCGTTTCTGTCTCGCATAAACTTTTGTGCAAAACTTAATCTATTTTTTCCTTCCTTGATTTTTGCGTTAGTTCTACAAATGTCTTTATGTTTTGAATGATGCTACAACGTTTTTAAGCTGGAATTGAGAATATTTGCCTTTTGGGACTGTTAGAATTGAACTGTCGCGGCCTGTCGAGTGCGTTGACTGAAACATAACCTGAGATAAATGGAAGGAATGGTGGAAAGTGTGAAGCGTGTGCATAGTTATGCTAAACTCACCCCCGAAGTCGAAGAGGATTTAAGTATGGATTGTTTACCATCTTCAGACACCCCGATTAACAGCCCTCTTCTGAAGATACGACGGCAGGTATCTGAGCCCTTAAATACGGAAATACTAAATGATATACTGAAGGCGATTGAGAGGTTGGGAAAAAAGCAAGATGATTTCGTGGAGAAGCTACTGGAAATTGAAAGGTCTGTTACATCCAATTCGACCCTGATCTCCCAACTCGCCACCAAAGTTGATTCAGTTGCCGACAAAATGGAGAGGGCTGTAGCTAAAACTAACGAACTAGGTGTTCAAGTAGCGGCTGTGGTCACTGAAAACAAACAAATGTGGGAAAAAATCGACGAACTGAGGCATATAAAAGACGGTGGAATTTGAAAATGTCTGGTATTCCGGAGGAGGCAGGAGAAAACGTGAAAATGATCGCAATGGATATTGTTTCTCGAATCTCACCGGGATTGAGAGACGTTCTTCAGACTTCCATTGATGTTGCACACAGAATCGGTGCGAGAGCAGAAGGCACGAGTACACGGCGGATTATTGTGCAGTTTTTGTCACGCACTCATCGGGATCGCATCTGGATGGACGCGAAAAACTCTGAAGTCCTCAAACAGAAAGGCATCAAAATAACAGAAGATCTGACACAACGGGCGAGGGAGGCACGGAATAAACTGTGGCCGCTGGTAAGTCAAGCCAGGAAAGATGGAAAACGAGCTGGGTTCAAGGGATCGGTTGCCATTATTGATGGAAAGAAAATTACAGCGGATAGTATGTGAATCATATTAACGTTTGCCCTCTATCCTTTTATGGACCAAAAAAGTGACATTGAACCTTAGCTACAAGTAGGCCTGTGGATGTAACCTCTGCAAAGATGGTGTCCTTTTTGTTCTCTCATGGCATCTCCTTTTGAATGATGGCCTATTAACGTTAGTTTGATATTCTCTAAGCCATTTGATGCTTGATATGGAAGGTTAAAGAGATTAGTTTTGCTTTTTGTTCCTTCTCGCATACTTAACTCGTTTGCCCTAGGGCAGATTGTTCTTTTTTTTGTTTTTGTTTTCTGTTCCTAAATGTCTTTGAACTTTTCTTGTTTTTCTCTTAATGTTCGGGGGATTCGCGATCTTACTAAAAGAAAAGCTTTATTTTTATTTTGTAATTCTAAAAGAAGAGATGTTTATTTTCTACAAGAAACTCATTCTAGTGTTAATGATGAGTCTTTTTTGGTCCGCACAGTGGGGAGGTAAAACTTTATTTTCACATGGGTCTACTCACTCAGGGGGAGTTGTCATTTTATTTAACCATAATTTTAGTGGTAAAATTCTCGAGTCACATTTCTCCCTAGAGGGCAGATGGATAATAGCTGTTGTTCAGCCTGGAGAAGCTGTTATTATCTTATGTAATGTATATGGCTTTAACAGCTCTAATTTAAACCATATTCTTTTCCAATCTTTATCTACAAAATTACTTGCTTTAAATTTGAAATTTCCTTCAGCAGCGTTTATTGTGGGAGGGGACTTTAATGAAGCCCCCGATCTGCATTTAGATAGATTCCCCCCAAGACTTAATGTTAATTCTCTTAATTTAGTTATAAATGAATTTTGTAACAGGCTTTCTTTGTTGGATGCTTACAGACACGTCCATGGAAACAGTATCTCGTCATTTACATGGTTTAAAGCAGACATGTCACAAAAATCTAGAATAGACCTTTGGCTTATATCTGACTGCCTAGTTTCTTTTAATTGCTCCTATACTATTTCTCCTGCCCCTCTAACTGATCATGCCTGTATCGATCTTGAAATATCTGAGGTTCGTAACAGTTTTCAGAGACGACCAGGATACTGGAAGATGAATACTTCGTTTTTGCAACTTCCTTCATATTGTTCAGGCATTAAGAACATTATCGAAAAATGTAAAGTTAATTCAGACTCTGCTATTGCAAAGTGGGAACTTTTTAAATACGAGTGCCGAAAATTCTCTATACAGTTTGGTAAACAAATTTCTAAGGCAAAGGAGTCAAGAAGCTCTGCGATCATAAAGGAAATAAATAATATTTTATGTTTGTCATCTCCCAATGAACAGGACAGGGAGAAGTTGTATTTATTGAAGGAAGACCTTGATGTTCTTTATGCAGAAAAGGCCAAAGGTGCATTCATCAGATCAAGGGCAAAATGGCTTGAATTTGGAGAAAAGAATTCTACATATTTTTTTAATTTAGAAAAAAGAAGAGGCGAGTTAAAAAGGATCTCAACCCTTAATATTAATGGTAATCTCACTTCTGATGAAGGCAAAATTTCAAAGTTTGTATCTGACTTTTATCAACGACTTTATACTTCTTCTTTTCATTCTGAATTTTCTTATACATTTTTCTTGAAGGTGGATCCTTTTATTTCATCTATAAGTGAAGATAGTCATGCTGTTTGTGAGGGAGAGATAACTGTGGAAGAACTGGACATTCTAATTACAAAGACCCCATTTAATAAGAGTCCGGGCCCTGACGGTTTACCGTTTGAATTTTATCGATCATTTTGGAATGATATAAAATATTTAATTTTAGATGTTTTTAAAGAATGTTTAGATCGGGGGGAATTATCTGCATCGCTGAAGCAAGGTCTTATTACCTTAATTCCTAAACCAAATAAAGATAAACAATTTTTAGATAATTGGCGCCCTATAATGTTGCTTAATTCTGATTACAAAATATTAGCTGCAGTATATGCTAGGAGACTAAAACCCTGCTTAGAAGAAGTTATCTCACTCACACAATCTGGCTTCATGAAAGGTCGACACATTTCAAATAATATTCGTCTTGTCTTAGATCTTTTAGATTACTCTGAGTTAGTTAATGATGATGCACTTATTTTGTTCTTAGATTTCTACAAGGCATTTGATACAGTAGAGCATACCTTTATGTATGATGCTTTAGGACGATTTGGCTTCGGTCCAAAATTTATGAAAACTGTTCAGACCCTGTATAAAGACATCAATAGTAATGTATCCTTGTCTAATGGGACTTCGAAGGCATCCAAATAGCAGAGCGTACTATCTTAACCAGTCAACTGGCAGATGATACATGTATTTTCCTGAAGGATAAAAGACAAGTCCCCATTATATTAGAGGCATTAAAACATTTTTCAAATGCCTCTGGCCTTTCTGTTAATCAGAGTAAATCAGAGATTATGACAATTCATCATTCTGCTGTCCCAGATATATGTGGAATTAAGATAAAACAAAAGGTTAGGTATCTTGGCATTATAATCAATAAATATCCACATGAAAGAGTTGAAAATAATTTTACTACGTGTTTACATAAAGCAAAAATGGTTTTTAATTGCTGGTCTCAGAGAAACCTGTCTATCCATGGACGTGTTCTGCTTTCCAAAGCTGAGGGAATTTCGAGGCTGGTATATCCTGCTCTCTCCTTGTATGTTAACCCTAAAATGTGCACAGATATTGACAGGGCCATATTTAAGTTCATTTGGAAAAACAGGACAGAATATATAAAGCGAAAAACAATTATTAGAACTATTTCGGAGGGTGGGCTCAACGTTCTTGATTTCAGTACTCTTAACACCATTTTTAAAATCAACTGGATAAAACATTGCTTGGCCCATAATAATTCTATATGGTTTTATATCCCCAATTTGTTTTTTGAAAAGTGTGGTGGGTTAAACTTTTCATTATCATGTGACTTTAAATGTAGTAAACTTCCCATAAAATTATCTAACTTTCACAAGCAATCACTAGATGCATGGAAAATAGCCTTTAAACATAATTTCTCCCCTCACACATGTATAATATGGAATAACCAACATATATTATCTAATAGAGAAAGTATATATAAAAAAGAATGGTTTGATAAGGGAATTATTTTTATTTCCGACTTATTAAATTGTAATGGTGAGATCTATAATTATCAACAATTTCTTGCTGTTTCAGGGATTGAATCTACATGTAGAGATTACCATATGGTTGTTAAAAACATTTCCATAAAATTGCTTCAGCTTGTGAAAGCGCATCTCAATTACAACTCAGTGTTGCGGCAGACTCCTAAACTTGTTATTGGAGGTGTTAATATTTTGGATATGAAGTGTAATAATTCTTACATCAGAAAGTGTCTTAATCAAGATATCAGATGCTACCCTAAAGCAATTCTGAAATGGAAACAATTTTTTTCTTCTATACCCTCTTCTGAGATAATCTGGTCCGCAAGTAATACATTTTTACTGGCAAATAAGGTCAAGGAAACTCATTTCAAAATACTACACAGGTATTATCCCTGTAATGCATTTCTTAATAAGTTTAAAAAAGACTTCTCATCACAATGTTGTTTTTGTAATCTTGAATCTGAAACTCTCATTCTTTTATTTTGTAATTGTAAATACTTTTGGAAGCAGGTATCTATGATGGTTTTTGATGCATTCTACAAAATTATCAGAATAGATGAGGCTATGATCTTCTTCTTGGATTGTAATACTGGCTCAGATATAATTGATAACACATTAAAGTTAATAATTCTTCTCGGGAAGTTTCATATACATAAAGCTAAAGTAATGTCTATAACACCCTCATTTAATTTCTTTTGTAAAGATCTTAAAATATTTTATGACTCATTGAAGTCAATCACTACAAATAAGAAGTGCATAAAAACATCTCATATTTTGAAAAAAATTGTCTGTAGAATTTAATGTTTTACTCTGTATAATGTAAGATCTGTTTTATGTTTCCCCCAATATCTGTTTGTCTTATGTTTGATGTTAAATGTCATTGTAAGCTTTTATGAAAGTTGAATAAAAAAAAATAAATAAATAAATAAATTACAACCTGTGGGCACTTTAGCCACATCCTTAAGTGAGTGTTGTTTCGCGGTTAAACGCTGCACATGCCGCGATGCTCTCTGTCGGTAGGGAATAAGATGTCCGCCAGAGCACTTCCGGTAGCTTCACCTACTGCTGGCAGATTACAGCGATCCAGAGCGATCCAGTTATATATATATATATAGATCAGTGAACTGCACGCGTCTTGCGGAAGAACATTGTAACCGGCGCTACTTCTCTCCGTTTATGACTATGGACGAGTCACCCAGGTCCTGTGCTACTCCACAGCGGCGGCGATCCGCTGGACTAAAATAGTCCGAAAATAAACACTTATTATAGGTGTACCATGGTGATTCAGGATACTGACTCCAGTACTCACCGATATGGTTTCAGAATCGGAACAACTCTAGGTAAAAGGAAAGAAGTGTGAGACACAGCTTTGGAGCAACTTAGTTGATTCACAACGCTACATAACGAGTTCTCACTCTACGTGTGTTTCGCGCTGGATGACGGTCGTGCTGAGCGGTGCAGGTACAGAGGAGAAGTAGAAGAAGAGAAGAGGATGTTTTCATTTTCATCCTTAACACATACATTTTAAACCACAAACTACGGAGTATGTTTTGGACATTATTTAACCTTGTCAAAGACGAACAAATTTTAGAATAACAACATTTCTAGCTCCTTTTTAGGGGTGCTGAGTCTAGCCCTTGCTGACAACCCTGGTCTGAATGTAAAGTCTCAGGAATGCCATGAATCAATATGTAGTCCTCAAACAGGCAATGCGCCACTGTCTGAGCCGTTTTTGATTAGGCAACGCATACACATTGGCAAATTTGGTAAAGTAGTCCTTAATGACTAGCACATACTGATTCCTTTTTTGGTCGTAGGCAGCTCCAAGATGTCCATAACCACTCTCTCAAATGGCCAAACCATCTGGGACCCACCCATAGGTGTTCGATGGACTGGAACAGGACCTCAATGAGTTTGACATGCCCTGCACTACTCACACCATGCTTTGATGTCTCTATTTAATGTACATGGAAGGCCAGTAACAGAATTGTCTCGCCCGTTCCCACACACGTTCAGAGGAGAAATGGGCAGAGGCTGGGGCCCCAACTCTCTTACAGCCCACACAATGGCCCACAGCTCACAGTCAAAGGTGGACCAACGCCTCTGTGTGGAGTTCAATGCCCTGCTGGCATAAGCAACCACATGTTCAGGTCCATCTCTATCCTGAGCAAGTTAGAGGCGTCCGAATGGGTTTTAAAAGGCACGTTGAAGTCAGGCAATATCACTATTGGATCAGATGACAACGCTCCTTTCAGAAAGTTGAACGACTTGTCACAGTCAGCAGTCCACACAAAGGCCACATTCTTTCCAACAAGCTGGTTCAATGGAGCAGCAAAATTTGAAAAGTCGTTGACAAATCGTCTATAATAAGAACATAAGAATACCCACAAATGCCCTGACCTCTGAAGGAGACCGGAGAACTGGCCAGTTTTGAACTATCTCTGTGATCCTGGGATCAGGCTGAAGGCCCTTTTGAGAAATGACATGGCCCAGAAAGACTACATGATCTCTGGCAAGGTGGCATTTATTGGGGTTCAGTCTCAAGCCTGCCGGTTGGATTCTCAAAAACACTTCCTGCAGGCTAGACAGATGTTCATCAAATGTTTTGTTGAAAATCAAAGTATCATCAAGATATACAGTACCATGCAGATATGCCACGGGAGGACCAGATCCATTAGACGTTGAAATGTGGCGGAGCAGTTTGAGAGGCCCATTGGCATGAATCGACAGTCATAGAGCCCCCGTCTAGTCGTAAATGCCGTTTTCCTCTGTCCTCTTCAGCAAATTCCACCTGCCAGTAGCCGTTCGAAAAATCTAATGTGCTAAACCACGCAGTGCCTGCCAACACATTCAATGTATCATCCACACGGGGCAGAGGGTGAGAATCTTTTACAGTCACACTATTCAAGCGTCTGTAGTCGATACAGAAACGCCAGGTGCCACATTTCTTTTTCACCAAAACGACCGGTGACACACAGGGGCTGGAGCTCTCCTCAATGACACCATCTGCTCGTAGACTGGCTACTTGTCTCTCTATTTCAGCACATTTCTCGGGACACACACGATATGCCCGCTGTTTGATAGGTGTCTGTTCACCGGTTCTGATGTAATGTTTCACTAGATTACATTTACCATCATTCTGCATGGAGGAACTGAAGATGTCATTGTATTCCAACAGCAATGCTGAGAGCGCAACTCTCTCTGATTCTGAAATAGGCGACTCATCCAGCAATACAGGAGGTGCTGTTCTATTAGACGTTGCTGCCACTATATTAACTGGAGCATGAATTAACTGAACGTGTAAGTCATCAACTGAATAAAACTCACCAAGGTGCATTTTAACTAAATGTTCTGTCCGGTAGGATTCAAAATCCAAGCTTTTGTCAGTCCATTGTGAACAGTGGTTACCGTGTGAGCCACGACTAGACTGGAAGAATCTGCCACATTGGGTTCCAAATAGCCAACAAAGTCACTCGACAAATGAGCCACATTAGGTGGATCCACTTTAACTGGTACAACTGACTCGGAGAGGGGCGGTGAGTATATTGTGGTGGCCAGAGATACGTTGCAGTACCTAGGAACAAAGGCTTTGCCTGTAAGAAGAGGGATAGACATGTCCCACAGTTGCAACTTTGCCCGGCTAAGGTCTAGTAAGGCATGATTTCTCAACAGAAAGTCCCACCCAACAACACAGGCTGTGTGGTTTCTCTCACCACATGAAATACATGCTGCCATGACTCAGTTTCGAGCTGGAATGTTATGTGATGGTTCCCAATGTATCTAGCATCTGTCCATTCACGGCACAGGCTGCCACATATTCCTTCTTCAGTGGGCGATTACGAAGTGCTGGAATAGACATGCGGAGATCTGCACAAATGAGAGACACACTGGAACCAGCGTCCACTAACATTTGAACCTCCACACCTTCAATCACTCCTCTCACATACGACACAAGCTGTTCCTTGTCAGTGTTCGTGATCTCATTAATGTCTTTTAAAATTTAATTACTGTCATTAGTGTCATCCATTTGAAGGCCCACGACATCAGCTACAGTCCATTTCCTGGCCCATTGCGTCATTCCCTGCATCAGGAGACATGAAACGTACTCCTCAGCTTCCTAGAGTCCTCCTCATAGCAGTTCCATCTGCGAGGACTGGGGCTGAGTCTTGTAGAAAATTTTGTAGAGTATGAGTCTTTATAAACATGAAAATCCGTACCTGACTTATGCTCATCATTGTGTTGGAACAATTCCCTCTTAGGTGAACGGCCCCTCCGTGCACTGTCAAAGACAAGTGACTGGCATCCATGGCCCCCACAGCAGCACTGGCACGTTCAACTAGACTGAGGGCAGCTTCCGCCCCACTCATCAATTGCTTTAGGACTTACTTTCGCTTTCAGTACTTGGTTCTCATCACCCAAACGTCTCAGCACCATTCTCATATCCCTCATTTCTTCTGCCAATCTATCCACTGCTCTGTACAGTCCAACATTCCAGAGTGAACAGCAGTCACTGCCCCTCCATCATTATGACCGTGAGCAGCATTAACAGCCATGTAATCAGTCTTTATCACATCTCTAGCATTCTCGCACCGACCTGCAATTATCACAGCCTCCTCTAAATCTGTTGCTCCTTGTTCAAGGCATTTTGTTCTGAGCACAGGATCGACACCTGTCACGAAACGGCAAAACATTTCTTCCTGTTGAGCCATATCACCATATTCAGGAAAAGATTTGTCGACCAACCTGCTGATTTCAGCCGCATACACCTCGAAACTTTCCCATGGTGCACGAGGGCAGGCCGATAGTCTACCTCTGAAACGATCCATTTTTCCATTATCAGGAAGGTGGCATTTATTGGGGTTCAGTCTCAAGCCTGCCGGTTGGATTCTCAAAAACACTTCCTGCAGGCTAGACAGATGTTCATCAAATGTTTTGTTGAAAATCAAAGTATCATCAAGATATACAGTACCATGCAGATATGCCACGGGAGGACCAGATCCATTAGACGTTGAAATGTGGCGGAGCAGTTTGAGAGGCCCATTGGAATGAATCGACAGTCATAGAGCCACCGTCTAGTCGTAAATGCCGTTTTTCCTCTGTCCTCTTCAGCAAATTCCACCTGCCAGTAGCCGTTCGAAAAATCTAATGTGCTAAACCACGCAGTGCCTGCCAACACATTCAATGTATCATCCACACGGGGCAGAGGGTGAGAATCTTTTACAGTCACACTATTCAAGCGTCTGTAGTCGATACAGAAACGCCAGGTGCCACATTTCTTTTTCACCAAAACGACCGGTGACACACAGGGGCTGGAGCTCTCCTCAATGACACCATCTGCTCGTAGACTGGCTACTTGTCTCTCTATTTCAGCACATTTCTCGGGACACACACGATATGCCCGCTGTTTGATAGGTGTCTGTTCACCGGTTCTGATGTAATGTTTCACTAGATTACATTTACCATCATTCTGCATGGAGGAACTGAAGATGTCATTGTATTCCAACAGCAATGCTGAGAGCGCAACTCTCTCTGATTCTGAAATAGGCGACTCATCCAGCAATACAGGAGGTGCTGTTCTATTAGACGTTGCTGCCACTATATTAACTGGAGCATGAATTAACTGAACGTGTAAGTCATCAACTGAATAAAACTCACCAAGGTGCATTTTAACTAAATGTTCTGTCCGGTAGGATTCAAAATCCAAGCTTTTGTCAGTCCATTGTGAACAGTGGTTACCGTGTGAGCCACGACTAGACTGGAAGAATCTGCCACATTGGGTTCCAAATAGCCAACAAAGTCACTCGACAAATGAGCCACATTAGGTGGATCCACTTTAATTGGTACAACTGACTCGGAGAGGGGCGGTGAGTATATTGTGGTGGCCAGAGATACGTTGCAGTACCTAGGAACAAAGGCTTTGCCTGTAAGAAGAGGGATAGACATGTCCCACAGTTGCAACTTTGCCCGGCTAAGGTCTAGTAAGGCATGATTTCTCAACAGAAAGTCCCACCCAACAACACAGGCTGTGTGGTTTCTCTCACCACATGAAATACATGCTGCCATGACTCAGTTTCGAGCTGGAATGTTATGTGATGGTTCCCAATGTATCTAGCATCTGTCCATTCACGGCACAGGCTGCCACATATTCCTTCTTCAGTGGGCGATTACGAAGTGCTGGAATAGACATGCGGAGATCTGCACAAATGAGAGACACACTGGAACCAGCGTCCACTAACATTTGAACCTCCACACCTTCAATCACTCCTCTCACATACGACACAAGCTGTTCCTTGTCAGTGTTCGTGATCTCATTAATGTCTTTTAAAATTTAATTACTGTCATTAGTGTCATCCATTTGAAGGCCCACGACATCAGCTACAGTCCATTTCCTGGCCCATTGCGTCATTCCCCTGCATCAGGAGACATGAAACGTACTCCTCGCTTCCTAGAGTCCTCCTCATAGCAGTTCCATCTGCGAGGACTGGGGCTGAGTCTTGTAGAAAATTTTGTAGAGTATGAGTCTTTATAAACATGAAAATCCGTACCTGACTTATGCTCATCATTGTGTTGGAACAATTCCCTCTTAGGTGAACGGCCCCTCCGTGCACTGTCAAAGACAAGTGACTGGCATCCATGGCCCCCACAGCAGCACTGGCACGTTCAACTAGACTGAGGGCAGCTTCCGCCCCACTCATCAATTGCTTTAGGACTTACTTTCGCTTTCAGTACTTGGTTCTCATCACCCAAACGTCTCAGCACCATTCTCATATCCCTCATTTCTTCTGCCAATCTATCCACTGCTCTGTACAGTCCAACATTCCAGAGTGAACAGCAGTCACTGCCCCTCCATCATTATGACCGTGAGCAGCATTAACAGCCATGTAATCAGTCTTTATCACATCTCTAGCATTCTCGCACCGACCTGCAATTATCACAGCCTCCTCTAAATCTGTTGCTCCTTGTTCAAGGCATTTTGTTCTGAGCACAGGATCGACACCTGTCACGCAAACGGCAAAACATTTCTTCCTGTTGAGCCATATCACCATATTCAGGAAAAGATTTGTCGACCAACCTGCTGATTTCAGCCGCATACACCTCGAAACTTTCCCATGGTGCACGAGGGCAGGCCGATAGTCTACCTCTGAAACGATCCATTTTTCCATTATCAGGAAGGTGGCATTTATTGGGGTTCAGTCTCAAGCCTGCCGGTTGGATTCTCAAAAACACTTCCTGCAGGCTAGACAGATGTTCATCAAATGTTTTGTTGAAAATCAAAGTATCATCAAGATATACAGTACCATGCAGATATGCCACGGGAGGACCAGATCCATTAGACGTTGAAATGTGGCGGAGCAGTTTGAGAGGCCCATTGGCATGAATCGACAGTCATAGAGCCCCCGTCTAGTCGTAAATGCCGTTTTTCCTCTGTCCTCTTCAGCAAATTCCACCTGCCAGTAGCCGTTCGAAAAATCTAATGTGCTAAACCACGCAGTGCCTGCCAACACATTCAATGTATCATCCACACGGGGCAGAGGGTGAGAATCTTTTACAGTCACACTATTCAAGCGTCTGTAGTCGATACAGAAACGCCAGGTGCCACATTTCTTTTTCACCAAAACGACCGGTGACACACAGGGGCTGGAGCTCTCCTCAATGACACCATCTGCTCGTAGACTGGCTACTTGTCTCTCTATTTCAGCACATTTCTCGGGACACACACGATATGCCCGCTGTTTGATAGGTGTCTGTTCACCGGTTCTGATGTAATGTTTCACTAGATTACATTTACCATCATTCTGCATGGAGGAACTGAAGATGTCATTGTATTCCAACAGCAATGCTGAGAGCGCAACTCTCTCTGATTCTGAAATAGGCGACTCATCCAGCAATACAGGAGGTGCTGTTCTATTAGACGTTGCTGCCACTATATTAACTGGAGCATGAATTAACTGAACGTGTAAGTCATCAACTGAATAAAACTCACCAAGGTGCATTTTAACTAAATGTTCTGTCCGGTAGGATTCAAAATCCAAGCTTTTGTCAGTCCATTGTGAACAGTGGTTACCGTGTGAGCCACGACTAGACTGGAAGAATCTGCCACATTGGGTTCCAAATAGCCAACAAAGTCACTCGACAAATGAGCCACATTAGGTGGATCCACTTTAATTGGTACAACTGACTCGGAGAGGGGCGGTGAGTATATTGTGGTGGCCAGAGATACGTTGCAGTACCTAGGAACAAAGGCTTTGCCTGTAAGAAGAGGGATAGACATGTTCCACAGTTGCAACTTTGCCCGGCTAAGGTCTAGTAAGGCATGATTTCTCAACAGAAAGTCCCACCCAACAACACAGGCTGTGTGGTTTCTCTCACCACATGAAATACATGCTGCCATGACTCAGTTTCGAGCTGGAATGTTATGTGATGGTTCCCAATGTATCTAGCATCTGTCCATTCACGGCACAGGCTGCCACATATTCCTTCTTCAGTGGGCGATTACGAAGTGCTGGAATAGACATGCGGAGATCTGCACAAATGAGAGACACACTGGAACCAGCGTCCACTAACATTTGAACCTCCACACCTTCAATCACTCCTCTCACATACGACACAAGCTGTTCCTTGTCAGTGTTCGTGATCTCATTAATGTCTTTTAAAATTTAATTACTGTCATTAGTGTCATCCATTTGAAGGCCCACGACATCAGCTACAGTCCATTTCCTGGCCCATTGCGTCATTCCCTGCATCAGGAGACATGAAACGTACTCCTCGCTTCCTAGAGTCCTCCTCATAGCAGTTCCATCTGCGAGGACTGGGGCTGAGTCTTGTAGAAAATTTTGTAGAGTATGAGTCTTTATAAACATGAAAATCTGTACCTGACTTATGCTCATCATTGTGTTGGAACAATTCCCTCTTAGGTGAACGGCCCCTCCGTGCACTGTCAAAGACAAGTGACTGGCATCCATGGCCCCCACAGCAGCACTGGCACGTTCAACTAGACTGAGGGCAGCTTCAGCCCCACTCATCAATTGCTTTAGGACTTACTTTCGCTTTCAGTACTTGGTTCTCATCACCCAAACGTCTCAGCACCATTCTCATATCCCTCATTTCTTCTGCCAATCTATCCACTGCTCTGTACAGTCCAACATTCCAGAGTGAACAGCAGTCACTTCCCCTCCATCATTATGACCGTGAGCAGCATTAACAGCCATGTAATCAGTCTTTATCACATCTCTAGCATTCTCGCACCGACCTGCAATTATCACAGCCTCCTCTAAATCTGTTGCTCCTTGTTCAAGGCATTTTGTTCTGAGCACAGGATCGACACCTGTCACGAAACGGCAAAACATTTCTTCCTGTTGAGCCATATCACCATATTCAGGAAAAGATTTGTCGACCAACCTGCTGATTTCAGCCGCATACACCTTGAAACTTTCCCATGGTGCACGAGGGCAGGCCGATAGTCTACCTCTGAAACGATCCATTTTTCCATTATCAGGAAAACTGTCCCACAGAAGAAATGCTGTGTTGCTCAAATGTGTCAGTAGAATTATTGCCAGCTCATAATTGTAGGAAGCAGCGCCATCACTCTCTGTAAGCGCCCTGATCGCAACCTCGAACTGACACGCCCAGCATACATTTTTTTGCTTCTCATCACCGGAGAACGGCAGCGGTAGCTCAGTTCTCACGTGTCTGTTTCTCTTGTCACGATCCCATCTCGGATGGAAGTCATACTCGTTCTTACACCACATGATGACCGCCAAACGATGAATTTGCACTATCTATGAACTTGTAATACTAAGCTAATTAGTTAAACACCCGCCGCAACACTGTACCACGCAAACGCAAATAAACCAAAACCGCTGCCACCAATGTAACCGAGCGTTCGAGTGGAGTTCGCCTAGATACATAGAAATAAGAAAATAACAAACAACTGCGGCCAGAGTTTTAATCTGTGCTTCTTTCTTTATTAGCTTACACACAAGTAGTGGAACAAACCGGACATAAGCACACGACAGATCAACCACACCCTCTGTGCGCATGCCCACTCACCATTTACGGCAAGCCCCGAGGGGATAATGTACTGCACACACACATATACACCATACAGTGTATAGGCACTCAATGTTACAACAATGAACTAAATCCAAAATTAAGTCTGTTACATGAGTATTATCTGTGGGCAGGACGCTGCCAACCTCACAGTGGACTGACAATCTGGCATTCTGGGTATTTTCCCAGTGGGCCAACGCACTTTGAGGCCGATCAGAGACGGACTGGCCAGTAGAAGAACCGAGCAGGCTGGTGGTGCGTCCGTGAAACATGCCGAATGGGCCGCGATAAGCAAAAATGAGCCACCGCGATATGCAGAAAAGGACAGCTATATATTATATACAGACTATATATATTTATATAGATTGCTCAAAAGATCTCATCCAGACTAAATGTACCGCATTTATTTCTCAGCTGTGGTTGAGATTTGGCAGTAGGCTAAATTAGGGTCTTTCTGTGGTCACAGCTAAAACAGTATTTTATGAGCATTAGGCAGAGGATGTAAGGCCTAATAGGAGGGTAATTTGCTCAGACTCAACCTCAATTTTAAACTGTATAAGATAAAGAAAATTCTCTAAATCCAAACAAAATTTTTAATTCTCTCATCATTTACTCACCCTCACAATCATAGATATGAATGACTTTCTTTCTTCTGCAGAACACAAACAGAGACTTTTAGAAGAATATTTCAGCTCGGTAGGTCCACTCAATGCAAGTGAATGGTGACCTTTGAAGCTCTCATAAATCCCATAAAGGCAGCACAAAAGTAATCCATATGACTTGGCTAACTCTATGTCTTCATAAGCGATATGATATGTGTGGGTGAAAAACAGATCAATATATACGTATTTTTTACTGTATATCTCAACTTTCACATTCTAAAAGTTTCTTACTCAAAGCGATTGCATTGCTTCAGAAGACAGATTAAACCAATGGAGTCATATGGATTGCTTTTATGCTGCCTTTATATGATTTTTGGATTCGTTAAGGTCTTGCCACAAATTACTTTTTGATTGGCATTGATTGAACCTACAGAGCTCAAATAATTTGAGGTAAAGAAGCACAATACCAGTGTTGTCAGATTTTACTACTGATTCAAAACGTGTTTTTAATGCAGATGGAAAGACATTTGTACATTATTGTTCTCTGTGCTCTGTTGTTGCCTTTGCACATATTATTAGTTCAAGAAGTCAGAAAAGACATCAAATGTGGAGGTACTTTAACTTTGTCAAACCTCTTAGAATGTATTGATATATGTGTGCATGTATACTGTACTGTATGTCTGTACAGCGAATAAAGAAAATACATTCCCATTGAAATAAGCTTATATTATAATCTTATAATACAGTTTATAAGATGGGCAGTGGTGGCTCAGCGGTTAAGGCTCTGGGTTACTGACCAGAAGGTCAGGGGTTCAAGCCCTGACACCACTGTTGGGCCCTTGTAAGCCCGTTTATCGGTCCAATGGCGGTCTCCAATAATACGGGTGAAGGTCTCTGCGTGTTACTGTCTTTCTTGTTACGCAACACAACAATATTAAATGAAATACATTTTCTCTTATGTATTACCTCGTTATTTCATCTGACTCCATAAATGAAAAAGGTTTTTAATGATATCTGAGTATCATTAAAAGTGAGCGAATGTTTGATTATTCTTTTAACTCCTTTAATTATATTTTTACCCGTTTAGATTAAGAAACTATGTCGCTTTGAGGTCCTCGCGTGTTTTCTCTACACCGCGGGTCTCACGATCACAAGCGGCCAGTATTGGATCATCAAACAGAGGTAATTGCTATATACCTGAGATCGGTTACGTTCACGTATACACAATCAAAGATACTTCAGTATAGCCCCCATGGAATTGCATACACTTGAATGTAACTTAACGTTTTCTTCAGTAGAGGTCACGGCGGGCCACTATTACAGATGTAAGTTGACCAACATAACTTCTCTTATAATAGCTTTGGATTGGCCATGCGTGGTTTCCCACGTACACTTATCTGGAGAAACATCAAATTAAAACAGAGGTAAGACACACCCAGATTTAGACTGGTCAAGCAGCGTTTGCTGTTCTAAACGGAAATTCCCTTTTTGTCTTTGCAAACCAAGTACACTTGAATCGATGCCAAATATTAGTCGTCACTAATCTGACGCAGACTTGCGGTACACAATGTCAGAGTCAGTCAGAATAAAATCAAATGTTGACAATTTATTGATCAGGTAACATAATCAATTCATCAATTCCAATTAGACAGTGATAAGTCAAAGTTAGACATTTTATCAAAACATAAGAAATTCGAATTGCAATCACCTGAAATAAACTACAAACAGTAAACTGTTTGGGATCGTCTGATTACAGAGAGCCCTGAGCAATGTGTCGCCTTTCCTTAAATACCCAAACCATGGACAAAGGGGATTTTGGGAGTGGTTAGGTTTGGAAGTCCTGGGGACATACTTCATTAACATACAAGCAGGGATGGAGACAGACCTCCAGAATTATAAAGCATTTGGCAAAGACCTTATAACTTTGCTGTCATTAAGTTTACAAACCTGGGAATAAGAGCACTATACCAGACGCTCTGAGACATTTTAAATGATTCCAAACATGTTACACTAGTTACATTATTTGTATACATCAGATATAGACTTTTGTTACATACAGATCTTAGGTGATTCTGAGCTGGATGGGGGAGAGAGGAGAGAATGGGACAGATGTGGAAGGGAAACAATGAGGTGTGAATTTGCAGTCTTCGCTCAGTGGGGTGTGGTGCCTCAGGAAGAGTTGCTAATTGCGAGAAAGTTAGTTTGTTGATTTTCTCAAAGATCATACATTTGCTCTTTGCCTTTGAATGCAAACACATTGGCACCCTGCCTTACACCCTTGAGCAAGGCCCTTGAACCTATCTGCTCCAGGGGTGTCGTATCATGTCTGACCCTGCACTCTGACCCCAGCTTAGCTGGGATATGTGAAAAATAAATAATTTCACCATGTATATGCAGAAATGTATGTATAATGTGTGACAATTGATCAATTTATATATTATTATTTTATTATATAAACAAAAGCACTTACATTTATTCTTCTTTTACAACTCATGTATTATTTGAGCTTTAAAGTTATTTAAATCCTCATTTTTACAGCCATTTTTGGATTTTAGGGTTTGTTGACATTACATTGTCATGGCTGTTGTAAGTTGTAAAATTGGCACAGAAAAGGTAGGTGATTTTATCACAATAAATCATGTTAACACAGATATTGTTTGTCTTGTGTCTATACTTTTGAAAAATTGGCCCCCATTCACTTCCATTGCAAGTGCCTCACTGTAGCCCAGATTTTATTTAATTTTTTTAAGAAAAGGAGGGGAAAGTCTAAATAAATTTTTTGTGGTAATCAACATTATGCCACAAATGCTGTCGATTGAGCTTAACTTGTATTGAACCCTGAATATTATTTTAATGACAGCATGCACTCAAGCTAGCATAAACGAAACAATGAAGATTCATGTTATCTTAGCATGATTTGAAAATCTTCCAAAGAGCATATTGTGTGCTTCAAAGTAAGCTAGAAAAGTTAACATAAGTCACATATTTTGGTAAAATCTGATTATTGACCAAGAAATTTCAAATGTTTCTTAATCATTATATGCCATAAATTACTCCATATGTGTTACTATTTTTTCACAGCATGCAGGGATTAGCTGATGAAATGGAATGGGCCATATCCCAAATAGATCCCAAGAAAATTATCTTGACTGGATCGTTTAGGATTAATCCTGATGGCATTCAGTCAGTGAGAGAGGTGATGGAATTCTGTGTTTTAGCACGCTGGCTAAGTTTTCATCTTCATTTGAAATAACTGTTTTGATGTCCATTCCTTTTGCTCATTCTGAAGGTCATCTGCTCGAGTTTATGGAAGAGGTTTGTGAGAAGATTAAGTATTATGGTGAATGTGTTTTTGTTTTATTATTGTAAAAAAAAAAAATATCGTAATTCTTGACCAACCGTTTTTGGAGATTTTGGTATTTCCTCATTCAAGCAGATTGGAGTGCTTGTATGCTGCTTGTTGACACAAAAAATAGCTGCCTTGCCTGCCTGAGAGTATTCCAAAGGTGGCTGCCAACTGGACTGTCCTGCCTTAAAAGGGACTTTGTCTTTACATGATAGGAAAGCATTTGATGGATTATGAGAAGTCTGCAGACTCAGGGTGTCTGAAACCATATCCCATGTGGATGTAAAATTTGGTAAAGCAAGGAAGGGATTATTTTATAAATTAATTTGGTGTAACCACACCTGTCCACATTCCTTGGTCAGAAGGGGGGGGGTTAAGTGAAACATCAAAATCTGTTAGAATAACAGAATAGCAGTAACACAATTATGTCTTCTGGCATTAGTGCCAGGATTTGAAACAATGCTTTTCTTTTTTTTTCATAAGGTTAAACATCTCCTGTTGGTGGCGGTAATGTACCGTCTGGCTTTCAATCGACCATAAAATCCAAGAAGAAGAAGAAGAAGAAGAAGAACGTGGCAGGCACGCTGGGTGTTTGAGGCAGCCCTGTGTGCACGTCATCAGTCAGCTTAGAGCCGCGGATGTGGCGTGTGCAGCGATTTTACTGTTAAAGGTTTGTATGATCACACAACACTTAAAATATGCTTGGAAGTGGTGTTGTGCTATCAGTTGATGTTTTGATACAGTGCATGTTTTGATACAGTGCATGTTTTATTGGCCCATTAGGTTTTTGCTAAAGGTTGTAGACTCTTGGTTAGCTGACATTCAGAGGCTATTCCAGCTAATCAAAAGTACAATTGTTTGCAGCAAAAAATGTTTTCTTTGTTTGTTTTGTAGATGGAAAAACATTTGTACATTATTGTTCTCTGTGCATTGTTGCCTTTGCACATAATGTTAGTTCAAGGAGCCAGACAAGACATCAAATGTGGAGGTACTTTATCTTTGTCATACCTCTTAGAATTTATTAAGATCTGTGTGCATGAATACTGTACTGTATATCCCTACAACGAATACAGAAAATACATTCCCATTGAAATATCCCTCTTTTAGTTTAAAGGAATATTCCGGGTTCAATACAAGTTAAGCTCAATCGACAACATTTGTGGCTTAAATTTGATTACCACTGAAGGGGCTTTACCCCTGTCTCTTCGGCCTGTTGATGACTTGAATACATTCACTAGCAATTGTTATAATCCAAAGGTAATTAACGTGTTTTTTAAGTATGCACATTTATTCAGGTTATGTTATAATCATAAATGTTGCACGTCACTTGTAAATTTGTCCTCTGAGGTGTGTCTGAGGGTCTGACCCATGTCAGGAATGCAAAACAGTATTTTCTCATTTAGCCCGGCTCCCAGAGGACAACTATACATGTGAGTTATAATTTATTTAATTGATCACTTGTTCAGTTTAAGTAAGAATTTTATTGGGTTTAAATTGTCATTAATTACTGACACTAATACATTCTTAGAATTCATCACTAAAAGTATATTTCTGCCTAACTTTGCTCTTTTGCATTTGGACGTATTGTTCTTTTGCCATGTTTGTTTCAGCTGGATAAGGCCTGTGTCCCAACCTTGAGAGAAATGTTGTGCTCTGTCTAATGATGTCATTGCAGGGATTGTTTGTAGTTTTGAGAATCATGTGAGAGGAAGTCAGAGGAACTGGACAGCAGTTTATCTAAAGAGAAGACTCGCCTTTCTGCTTACCAACTTGACTTAGTGTCTTAAAAATATAATCTTTGAATGATTGCATTCACGTAGTTGAACAGAACACCATGTTTGTAAGATTTCTAGAATTATCTGTATTTTTCACCTATAAGCTCTCCAAACTTGTAAGAAATCATGTCAGTTTATTTGTTCATGCCTATAATTACTGTTGTTTCTGTAATCTAAGTTGGTTCGAGGTTAGATCATCAACTAATTTTCTGTTTCTGTCTTTTGCGTTTGGAAATGTGTAGAATTATATCTTCAGTAAACTCTCTCAACTGACTGGAACTTCAACTCTATCTCCTGGTCATCATTGTAACATACTGGTGTCTCTCATGGGTATAACTGTATTTCCTTGCACCACAAAAAATATTTTTAACTGAACGTCCAAGTCAGTTGACAGTGAGGCACTTACGATAGAAGTGAATGTGGCCAATTTTTTGGAGGGTTTAAAGGCTGAAATGTAAAGCTTATAATTATATAAAAGCACTTAAATTAATACTTCTGTTAAAAGTCATGTATTATTTGAGCTTAAAATGATTTAAATCTTCATTTTTGGGTTTGTTGACATTACATCATCATGGCAAAGAAGTTGTAAATTTGGCCATAACTTTACACTGAAATTGTTAGTAAGTGATTTTATCACAATAACAACATGTTAACACAGATATTGTTTGTCTTGTGGCTATACTCATTGATGAAAAATTGGCCCCCATTCACTTCCATTGCAAGTGCCTCACTGTAGCCCAATTAGTTTTTTTAAGAAAAAGAAAGTCTTAATAAATGTTTTGTGGTAATCAACATTATGCCACAAATGCTGTCGATTGAGCTTAAATTGTATTGAACCCAGAATATTATTTTAATGACAGCATGCCACGCACTCAAGCTGGCATAAACGAAACGATGAAGGTTCATGTTGTCTTAGCATGATTTGTGAATCTTCCAAAGAGAATATTGTGTCCTTCAAAGAAAGCAAGAAATGTTAACATAGGTCATATATTTGGTAAAATCTGATTAGTGACCTAGAAATCTCAAATGTTTCTTAATCATTCTATGCCATAAATTATGCTATTTATGTTACTATTGTTTCACAGCATGCAGGGCATTAGTTGATGAAATGGAATGGGCCATATCACAAATAGATTCCAAGAAAATTATCCAGACTGGATCATTTAGGATCAATCCTGATGGCAGTCAGTCAGTAAGAGAGGTGATGGATTTCTGTGTTTTATCATGCTGGCAGTGTCAGTGTTGTTTGTGCACCAAATTATGCATTTTGAAGAGTATTCCTCTTCATTTGAAATAAATGTTTTGATGTCTGTAGGTTCCTTTTGCTCGTTCTGAGGGTCATTTGCTCGAGTTGATGGAAGAGGTTTGTGAGAAGATGAAGGATTATGGTGAACGCGTTGACCCCACAACCAATCGCAAGACATACATGAGACATACGTCCCGTGATGGCACTGCCATGGATCTTTCTGATGTGGCCTTTGACTCTAGAGTCAACTCCAGTTTAAAGTTTGCTGTAAGAATGTCACTTTCAATTGTCTCCTTTGTTTTTAAGCCAAAACAGACTTGAGCACATTTAACAAAAGATGTAATTTAGTATTACATTTACATTTATGCATTTGGCAGACGCTTTTATCCAAAGCGACTTACAGAGCCCTTATTACAGGGTATTACCTAACACAGTGTTGCCCAACCACTGTGCAGTGGTGCACTAGCACACACACATAATCGGTCACTTTTGTTATTGTGAATATTAATGATTAATGTGCAAAAGTGACTGATATTTATTAGGGATGCACCGAAATGAAAATTATGGGCCGAAACCGAAAATCCAGGATGCACTTGGCCGAAAACCGAAACCGAAATTTTTACCTATTTTTTTTTTTTTTTTTTTAAATATGTTGTGTATAATTGTATTAATTTTATACTTTTTCATTAATTTCATGAATTTAATGAATCTGAATTGAAAAACTACAAACCAATAAAATAAATCACACTTTTATTGAAAATAACACACAAAAATTGGACAAAAAATATATTAAAACTATATTAAATATTATTCTTTCAGTTCTGTAAAAATCTAATTTTACAGATATTATTAACAATTATCCAAATAATGTAAAGCTTTAGAAACTATTATATGCAAAACAAGAGTGAAGTAATGAACTTAGCTAACATCTTTCAAAAAGTTTAAATATGCAACAGTAATTTTAATTAAAACAAAAAGGCAGAACACAGAATGGCAGAGGGCCTCTATTCCACTGATCTATATATAACTATAATATATCATTATATATATATATAGATCAGTGCTCTATTCTGTTTATGTAAACGTATGTACACTTTAAGTGAACATTATTGTGCAAAACAGCAGTAATTGAACTAAATCCAACCTCAACTGTAAACGACAGATGTATCCTCAAGTGAAGAACAAGTGTAATGTAATTGCTATACACATCATATTGGACCGCTTTCTATTTAAGTACAAGTGACAGGTTTCTCTTCAAGAACAAAAGTTGCTAAACTTTCTGACAGTCTCTCCTGTCTGAAAGCTCATCAAGAACATGAGATGCTGCACTGAACAGTCTCCCACATTCTGTGCTGGTGCTTGGGCAGATAAATACCTGTGCGCAATTCGCGCAAGCAAAGGAAAGCGGTCTTTGTTTATGCGCCCGTAGTCAAGGAGATTGTCGCTTCTGGCAACGGGTAGTTCAGCTAGATACGTCTCAAGTTGTGGTGTAGCTGCGCTAGTTGTGGCACTGCTGTGGATCTGGGCGCTTTCCTGTAGAATCTCTTGCTGTACTGTGTGTGTGTGTGTGTGTGTGTGTGTGTATATATATATATATATATATATATCTTGAAAGTTCTGCTGAACAAACACTGCAGATCGCAAATGTGATGTCCTTATCAGAAACTTTGAAGAATTTCCACACCGCTGGCATGATCGGCCTTTGTTGGGTAGCGCCGTGATAAGGGCTAGATCGATCCAGAGTGAAATCAGAGCACTGAGGGGCGGGGCGAGGAGGTATATATTTTCGGCTCATATTTTCGGCCTTTTTTCTCTTTCGGGCGAAAACCGAAAGTGCCATTTTCGGCCGAAAATTCGGTGCATCCCTATATGCGTTATGACCCGCGTCATCTATGAAGTGACGTCACACCAAAGTGTTTTTCACACATGTAGCTTCACTAATAGTGTCTTTTGAGAGTACTAAGCAACAAGAAATATTTTAAAACGGTCCACATTTTTGAAGAGACATTAAATGTCTCATAATTTCTTTTAATTAAATATTACCTTATCGTTTATTAATATCAGAGACCCCAGTTATTTAACTAATTTAAATTCTCCAAGAAAACGCTTCGACCTAAACATAAACTAGTCATTTTATTATTTTCTGCAAGCTTTTTTCTCTCTTCTAAATACACGTTTTCAATGTTTATTATGCACACCTCCCGCTTTTTTTACGTGGCAATCACGTAAAATCGCCCCTCTTTGACGTTTTCTGCAACTCTTGTCATGTGGAGGGCAATGCGCCGCTTGACGCTGGTTCAGCCTCCAGAACCAAATTAAAACTGCCACGAGAAGTTATCTGTCTGAGGCAAAGACACAAAATCTAATGACAACTGCCTCTCCATCAGTTTCCCTTAATGCGTTTATGAACAGACGAGCACCCAGTTTAAGTCGATGCGGATAAGGAGGAAGGTTTGAGTTGTCGATTGAGTTCTGTTCAGTTATTTTTTTTTACGTTTTTTGTTC
Organism: Xyrauchen texanus; assembly: GCF_025860055.1. NCBI lineage: Eukaryota > Metazoa > Chordata > Actinopteri > Cypriniformes > Catostomidae > Xyrauchen > Xyrauchen texanus. The sequence goes on from NC_068314.1 coordinate 10,742,642, forward strand.
ATATTTTAATAGTATTTGTTGTTTGTAGTATTGCTTTGTTCATGTGTCGTGTTTTAGTGTCACTGCGGGGAAAAAAACATTAATCTGCTTCGTGTCTCTGTTGTTCAGCTGTTCTCTTAATAAATAAATGCATAATCTGATATATGCTCGTCCTGTAAATTCATGATTAAAAATGTGAACGAAAATAAAAGCTATTAAATGACATCATTAAAATATGAAAATTATAATAATAGTATATAATAGATTACGACCCTGTCCGTCAAAATGACGGACGATGAGAATGTCTAACGAATGTTGTTTTAGTTTTTTTTTTTGCATTGCCAACAAATTAATTGTGTAATTTCACACATTACAAGTAAACACGCTACTAAGATGGACAAGTTCTTGAAAAGGAAAAATATTGACAATGGTTAGCCTATGTGGGATGGTGTGCTGTATAATTTTTTAGTTGTAAAAAGCATACCATGGCAGAAAAAAGGTTAAGAAACACTGACCTAACTTATTAAAAAAATATTTATTCACCCTCATGTCTTCCAAACCTGTATGACTTTCTTCTGTGAAACACCAAAGGAGAAAAGCAGAATGTTGGCATTGCTCATTTTCAGTAAAATTTGCACCAGGGGCTTCAGAGAGAGAGAGAGAGAGAGAGAGAGAGAGAGGAAAAAAGATAGCATAATAAAAGTAGTCCATATTATTGTAGGATGTATTCTAAGTATTCCGAAGTCATTAACTAGATTTGAGTGACTTAATTGAATTCACTCTTTGCTAAAAATCTAGCTTTAAAGTCATGGTCATCTTTGATTTTCATTATATTTTTGTTAGTTTTTTTATTCCATGGAAGAAAGTCAAATGGGTTCCTAAGATTTTTGGGCTGAACTCTTCCTTTTAAATTAATAATCTAACTTTGTTGAAGAAATAGTCATTTTCTCTTTCTTTTTTCAGTGTGAAACAATTGTTGAGCAGCATGAGGATGAAATTATTGAATTCTTTGCTCATGAGACAGACAACGTTAAAGACAAGCTCTGCAGTAAGAGGACAGGTAATGCTGCATAAGTGAAGAAACATGATTCATTTAACATTGAACCAATGTAACTTGATATTTGTCTTTAGATTTTTCAATGGCAAGTCTTGCAGTGAGCTCATTTACATGGACACCAGAAATCCTTTATTGTGAGAAACCTGCTTAAAGGTTTAGTTCACCCTAATTTGAAAATATAGTCAATGTTTACTCACCACTGTGTTGTTCTAACCCAATATTTCTTTCTATCGTTTTCTTAAAACAAGGGGAGAAATTGTGGGAAAAATAAGTGTGCTCATTGATGTCATATTATGGCAGTTTATGTTGACCACCTCTTCAAGCTTCAAAAAGATGCAAATGAAAAATTCTTAAGTCTAATAAATTATTCTATGTGACTCATGATCTAAAAGCTTTGATGAGAAACAAACCAAAATCTAATGTATTATTTAATGAAAATGTTGGCCGACCTTTGCTGCTCTTTGCACGTTCATGAGACTGCGCAAGAGCACAAAGCCTCTGCTCACAAAATGGGGCGTTCAAGTGAAAACCCAATTTTTTTTATCCAAAAACAGGTCCACCACAGCGATAGAAACAACACAGCTGCACACAAACCAGTGAACCAAACGTACTAAATATGCCTGATGAGTTTGTAGTCGGAGAATAGATGCAGTTCTATGCCCAGCCTCATTTGTTTGAAACGGAATACTCAATTAAACGGAGAGATAGAGACCGAGGAGGCTGAAGGCAGCTATAGTCATCGTGTCCTTACCTGACGGCAAACGCCACATGATAAAAGAGATATTTTCGATGTTAATCAGAGTTTCTGTCCTAATCTGCCGTGATGAGTGATGGGACATACTGTCTATCGCTTGGTTTCTATTTTTCACAGTCAGAAACCCTGCCCACTACGAACTGGCACTGGTCCAAAAACTTTCTCATAACAATATGTATAATAATGTTTTGGATTTTGCAGATGTGATTCACCGAAAAGGGCTAAATAGTTGATCGGATTGTAATGGTGAATGGCTTACACACACAAGATAAGAGTCTTGTCACACTTTAATAGTGTTTATCCTCCCATTCATCTTATGAAAACACGCTGCACGATCATGAGGAAGGATTGCATCGAGATGTAGTTTGAAATGCAGGTGCGAAAAAATTCATATAAATATAAGAGCCTGCTCCTCTCTCGCTGTTGCTTGCACTCTAGTGATTGCATGATTACAATGACATAATATATAAAAAATATTGAAAAATTGACTCAAACTTCTAAAAATCACATACATGCGCATGTTTGTTTTTGTTTTTTTGGGCACAGCCATTGACCAGGAAAATAAAAAATTGCACTCCATGTCAAAAGGTTTGCCCTGGTGTAGTCTATCCTATGTTCCCCTGGTGTAGTCTATCCTATGATCAAGATGATGCTGGCAGAGGGCAGTGAGGTGCATCACAGTCCGGCTGGAAGTTTGTGGCATTTAAGTCCATCTTAACTCAGAGGGTCAGGCATGTAGTCTTGTAATCCACAAGGCTTATAGTCCGAGCTTCAAGCTGGTGGCAGTTAATTTCAGTGAAGAATTCCATCCTATGTCGATGTAATTAGAAACGTAGAGAAAATATTCGTTGAGCTTGGTGCTGCATCCAATCTCATCAGCTGCACATATGTGCGCTCCAAATGAACGGAACAGGTTAACAACATGGAGACTGATATAAAATACACCGGTAATATTTCCAGTGCGATCGTACAATGTGATGGTATCTTAACTTCGTCCATAACGGATGTATATACCGGCTTGAGACCAAAACTGTCCCTGGTGTTCTACACATCTTGATGAGTGGTCTCCTTTCTTTTAATAACCATAATAAAGTTTTACATGACAGTTACTGGTGCTTCATATCAAATCATATGGATAGGCTATGAATGGGAGAATCAAACATCCTTTGCTGTGCTGCTCAGCAGCAGCGAATGATGATTAAACTTGAGCTCTAGATATTAATTTCTAGATAGCTCTCTAGATTTAGACAAGTCTCTAGACTTGGTTCAGTTAAAAATGTATACCTATATTTTCATTTTATTTACTATTATTTCTCAACATCTGGGCTTATTAGATTTTAATTTATTTTATATTTACACTATTTTCACAATTTCCTGTGTGGTTAAGTATTTTTGTGCAATTTTCTCGCACACCTACTGTATAATGAAAAGAACTTTATCTCTACGTTGACTTGCATTCTAATGAAGAACAGGTCATTTGAATCATGTTTGAGTTACCTTTTAGTTGAGTAAATTTAAATGTTGTAAAATTGAATCATGATTCGTCTTGAAAAAGTTTTTTCTTTTTTGCCTTATCGCCCAGCCCTAGTGGCCAATGGAGTTCCATATTTTCCAGAATAAAAGTCTCCTTTTTTTCCCATCATCTGAAATGTCCTGCACTGTAAAAAATAAATAAATGTTGAGCAAACTTAAATTCAACGCAACCTGATGCAGTAAGATTTTTGGGTTCTCTCAACGAAGTTTTAATAATTATCCTCAGTAACATTGCATTTAGTCAATGTGAATTTGTTTGTTTGCTAAATTAAAAAAAATATATATATTGTTGAGAGTACTACTAATTTCTAGTTCAGCCAACTAACAATTCCCAATATAGAACTTTAATTTTGTCTTAACTTTTATATGAAGTTACCTGCAATATTTGCCTCTGTGTTGCATGGTAGTATAATTGTACAATCAACCCTTAACAATCAAACCTCAATAACGGTGACAATCAAGTCTCTTCAAGTTAAAAGATGAGTTCCTAACATCACTCAACTTTTAACTAACAGTGCCACACACCCACCCAGCATAAATAAATTCAGCAATCAGCAAGAAATAAGAACACTAACCAAATAATTTATTCATGTTGCAATGCATGCTGGGAACTCACACATTTAAGCAACTCTGTTCAATATGAAATTGTTTGTTCAGACAACTCTGTTAGAATAGTTGGAAACACAATTTGGGGGAATATTGTTGGTCTAACATATGTTTTTATATAGATGCAAAGTAATTTACATTTTACTCCCATAAGCTGGATAAAATGTAATTTCAGTTTTTACAGTGATCAACTTGAAGTCTGAAGTGACTTATGTACATAATTTATATGGAATTAATGTCGGCCGTTTGGTGTGCAAGCACACCAAAACACATGTTTACACTCAAATCAACTTCATAGTGACGGTAAAAGTATTTAATTTGGCCAATTCTAAAAAATTTGCCTTTACAAAGTACATTATGCAACAAGTTTAAATATTCGGTCACATAATAATATTACAGATCTAACAAACTTTAGACCTCTGTCAAATGCAACTCTTCACAAGTGATGTTTCATCATACTTGTAGTAAAAGCATTCAGTCATGGAACCGGATAATTAATGCACAGCAAAAAGGGTAATGTCAGAAATATCCACATATAGACAGTCACTAATGTTAATGAATAAATGAATGGAAGCAGACATACCATTTTACTCAGACTAAATCGGTTCATTTTTATACAGCATAAAGTTACAAAGCATAGAGATGTGTATTTCCTGAGGTAATTTAAAGGAATGTTTTGGATTCAATACATGTTAAGGTCCATCCACAGAATTTGTGGCATAGTGTTAACTAAAAAAAATAAATAAAAAAAAACTTGTTCCTCAAAGCAAAAATCGAGATTCCAATGAGGCACCTACAATGTTCCTATGGGCTCCTTAAAAGATTAACATTATCTTATATGATTTTAATTCAGTGTTATTTTTAATGTTTCAGTAAGTATTGTTATTACCCCCTGTGAAAAACAACTAGATGATCTATTTCTAAAAAATGATGTGTTAAATATTGAGTATGATTCAGCTCACTAAACAATAAATACATATTTGGTCATTAACATTGTACCTGAACGCTCATCCATGGATTCAGCATTTTATTCGTTTCTGGCAAACGTCAGCAAAGGTTTAAGCACTCGTAAGAGAACTCGCTGCTTGTTTGAAGATTTTTTTCTTTATTAAAAGGTCAGTCACTTTTGAATCAGTTTGGCAGCTGTTTCTGGTGCAAAGAGGAAGCTGAAATGCTTGAGTATCTGTAAATTCAGAAAATTAAAAAACACTTTACTGCAATTCACCTTTAAGTGGATTCAAATGACTAATATTGCACTGAATATCTATTCAATTATTTAATTAATGCTTGCAACTTAAGCAAAACGCTTTAAACTTAAGCTTTAACCAATATTTCAAGAACTTCTTCATGACAATTTTATTGTCACTGGTGTGATTCAATGGCATTATCTCATCAAGGGTTAGTTAACCCAAAAATGAAAATTCTCTCATTTACACATCCTCATGCCTTCCCAAATTTGTATGACTTCTGCTGAACACAGATGAAGATTTTTAGAAGAATATCTCAGCCCTGTAGGCCATACAATGCAAGTGAATGTGCTCAATAAGCACAGAAAGGCAGCATAAATGTAATCAATATATCTCCACTGGTTTAATCCTTGTCTTCAGAAGTGATTTGATAGGTGTGGGTGAGAAACAGATAAATATTTGTCCTTTTATGTGCTTTTTGGAGCTTCAAAGTTCTGGTCACCATTCTCTTGCATAGTATGGACCTACAGAGCTGAAACGTTCTTATAAAAATCTTTGTGTTCTACAGAAGAAAAAAGCCATTTCTTTTTTCACAATTCGAAAGTCGCATAAACAAATGATACTGTTATCGCTGTTTAGAACTTTAAAAGTAGCAGGTTGATATCACGTGTCGGAAGTCCAGTGACGATTCTCCCTGACCAATCAGTGATCTGCAGGATTTTGACATCACATTTATACTATATACAGAGAAGCAAATGAGCCCAGAATTTGAATGCAATGTGAAAAGTTTCTTTATAGCAGTTTTCTTTGGCTGAAAATCACTTAACGTTTGACTTTGTGTGTTGCGTTCAGATTCTGGGCTCATCTGCCTCTCTATATATAGTATGAATCATCAGAATTTGGTCTTTAAATATCACTGTTTTAGTACATTTAAGCCACATTAAATGAAGATTGGTTGAATTTGCAAGAATTCTTTGCAAAATCCTGGAGCGACTGGCTTAGAAGTCTTCGTTAATATCTCTAAGAGTGAGTCACAAATGATCCAAAACATGCCTGCTGTCAGGTCCGGAGTGGGATTCATATTCAACCCTGCAATTTAATCTCCAAGGCAGTTATTTTTGGTATATTTTTTTTTCAATCTTTAATGTTGGTAACTGGCACTTTTCTTCATTGACATGTAAGAATGTAAAGACAATCACAACCTTCAATGTTTTCTGAGCATTTGTTCTGCACATGTTTTCATTGGATCTGTTGCTTTGCTAATTATCTCAAATACAAAGCACTGACAATTTGAATTGTGAGTCTGTGCATTTTGAAATATTTATGTACAGTTACAGTTCTATTGTTATTATTTGCCTTGGTAGAGCTTAAAATAAACTTGATATTAATGGAAAATTCACCCAAAAATAAAAATTATCAAATTTTCTCACACTTACGCCATATCATATGTGTATGACTTTCCTCTGCAGATGCAAATTAAGATTTTTAGAGGAATATCTCAGTTCTGTTGCAGTTCATTCAATGCAAGTGAATGGTGGCCAGCATGAAAGTAATCCATATGACTCCAGCGGTAAAATCCATGTCTTCAAAAGCAATATGATAGGCGCAGTGTTGAAGAGTAACAGAATACATGTAACGGGATTTCTTATTTAAAATACAAAATATAAGTAACTGTATTCCGCTACAGTTAAACTTTTAATAATTGGTAATTAGAATAGTTACATTCAAAAAGTATTTTGATTACTAAAGAGATTACTTTGCATTTAATTGTAATTTCTTTAATTTAATATTTTGTCCTTTCAGATGGAAAAATGTATACATATTAATGATGCCATCTGAAGTACAGTTTGAAGTTTGGAGCGGAAGAAATAGAAATAAACCTTGTGTAAAGTGTCAGCTTTACGCTAAGCTAAAATGCTATTTCTAGACATTTTACATGCACGTTACCAGGCACGATGGATCATAATTTCTTTTTTTCTAGTGAGACCTTTGATATTAGGGAAAAATCATATTCTTGATGATCATTTTTGTATTGTTTTCTTGTAAAAATATCTGAAAATACTTAAAACAAGATCAGTTAGATTGATCTTGTTTTAGAAATAATACAGCATGAGATATTTAGGTTTTTCTGAGAATGTATTTTTAATGTTTATTTTGTCTTGCTGTACTGGCAGAATTTTTATAGTCAAAACATGTGAAAAAAATCTACCAGTGTTTAAGTAATCCAAAGAATTTAGAATACGTTACTGACCTTGAGTAATCTAACACAATACAAATTACATTTCACAGTGTGTATAATCTGTAGTGTTATGCATTTCAAAAGTAACCCTTCCAACCCTGGATAGGTGTGGGTGAGAAACATATCTATATTAAAGTACCATAATTTCTCATCCCTGCCAAGTAGGTGGCTATACATGAAGAATGTAAATCCCCTGAAAGAACTCTTAGAAGAGAAGAGCCCTTAGAAAAGGGAAAGTGGAGATTTATAGTAAAAAGGACTTAAATAATGATTTCTCTCTCACTGCTTCTCATTTACTGGCATTAAAAGGATCAACAGAGCTACAGTAGGTACTTAACGAAACTGATCCTCTTTACCTCGGGAAGTACTGCTGCCTAAAATCTTTAAATTCCCACATGTGAGACTCGTAGAGCAAAATCACCGTGAGGAGGCGAAAAGGGACACTTTTGTCACCATTGTTCAGTAGTGTGAAGAATTGTTAATATTATTATTTGTATTATACTGTATTTTTTACATTTTGATGTGTAGAAGGCGATCAGACAATGCAAAATTAATAGCAGCATAAAAGTTAAAGCTTAGTTAGCTCATGAGTTGGTATATAGAATTTGTTTTTAAAATGTCAGTAGTGATAGACTAAAATAGAATGGACAAGTAAAACCCTGCTTATATGCATAATGAAATATACAGTATATTTGCTCGTATGATATTATTTAAAGTTACAGAGGATTAGGGCTGGGCGATATGGCCAAAATTGTTATCACGATAATCTTTTACATATTGTTCGATATCGATATTTATCACGATATACATTTACATATTGCACTTTCTTTTTTTTTATTTCAAAGTTGACAGAAGAAAAAAAAAACATTCTAAACAGTCTCTACAAAACTGCACAGGGGGTCCAGAGACGGCCAAAGCAGAGAGATCTGCAGGATATTTTACCAATTTTACCGTCTTTTGCCATTTATCAATTGAAAATGAATGTTAAAAGATCATCTGTTTGTTCTGAAGCATAGTGACAGCAGTCCAGTATTTGTTGGAATATTTTTACATTAAAATGACATTTTTTATATTTCTTTAGATTCAAATACCCAAGTATGGGACATAGAAGCCCTTGTGACTGTGGAATGATTCTGAATGTGGGTTCAGGGGTGTCCTGAGATAATTTTGAAAACATTTTTTTATTTATTTAAAAAAACATTTGTATATATTCATTAAAGTGAGAGACTAGTCTACCAACTAGTAATTTTAGTCTTTCCTTATCCATTCCAGACATCTAATAAATTTTCAAAAATTAGAACAAAAATTGATTTGTTTATTATTAAAGGTTCGTAACATGCTGATTAATAAAGATACATTTAGAAGGGAAAACCTTTATGGTCTAAAAGGTGCTTTGGACAGGGTAGAAATTATGCATGTTTGTTGCTAGAGAACAAAATTCAAGATTACAATGCAGAAAGATCAGAGCTGTTGTCCACATCACTGTTGTTCTGTCTCACTCTTCACTAGAGATGATGAGCACAACATCGGCACAACCGTTGTCATGAAGTCTTGCGGTGTCCGACGTAACCTAATTGTTAGCAAGGCATCTAGCATTAGCAAGTTCATCCAGTCTGACCCTACGTTACCACTGGCGCATTGTGAGCGAAGCTGAGAACGTTTTCACTTCATTCCTATGAAAGCAGAGCGTCATGCTCGCAAGGTGGATCGTAGGATTGGCAGCGGTGCGGAGCAAGCTCTCTCCTAGCGCTTGGAGCACCTTTGAGCGGAAACATCCCTTTTTCAGGACTCTGTATTTTAAAGATAATTTTGTAAAAATCCAAATAACTTTACAGATCTTTATTATGAAGGTCTTTAAACAATGTTTTCCATGCTTGTTCAATGAACCATAAACAATTAAACCACATGCACCCGTTGAATGGTCATTAATACACTAACAGCTTACAGATGGTAGGCAATTAAAGTCACTAAAGAGACCTTTCTTCTGACTGAACATCACCAATTGAAAGATACACAGGGTCCCTGCTCATCTTCGTGAACGTGCCTTAAGCATAATGCATGGAGGCATGAGGACTGCAGATGTGGCCAGGGCAATAAATTGCAATATCTGTAGTGTGAGATGGCTAAGACGGCACTACAGGGAGACAGAAAGGACATCTAATCATCCTCACAATGGCAGACAACGTATAACAACACCTGCACAGGATCGGTACATCCATATATCACACCTGCGGGACACCAGGAATGCACAAACCCCCCCCATGTAGGCCTGTTGTTAGGTAGATCCTTACCAGACATCACAGGCAACAAGGTCGCATATGGGCACAAACCCACCTTCGCTGGACCAGACAGGACTGGCAGAAAGTGCTCTTCACTGACGAGTCGCAGTTTTCTCTCACCATGGGTGATAGACGGACTCGCGTTTATCGTCGAAATAATGAGCGTTACACCAAGGTCTGTACTCTGGAGCGAGATCGATTTAGAGGTGGAGGGTCCGTCGTGGTCTGGGTCGGTGTGTCACAGCATTATCGGACTGAGCTTGTTGTCATTGCAGGCAATCTCAATGCTGTGCGTTACAGGGAAGACATTCTCCTCCCTCATTTGGTACCCTTCCTGCAGGCTCATCCTGACATGACCCTCCAAGCATGACAATGCCACCAGCCATACTGCTCGTTTTGTGCGTGATTTTCTGTGTTCTGCCATGGCCAGCGAAGAGCCCGGATCTCAATCCCATTGAGCACGTCTGTGACCTATTGGATCGGAGGGTGAGTGCTTGGGCCATTCCCCAGAAATGTCCGGGAACTTGCAAGTGCCTTGGTGGAAGTGTGGGGTTAAATCTCACAGCAGGAACTGGCAAATCTGGTGCAGTCCATGAGGAGGAGATGCACTACACAAGTTAATGAAGCTGGTGGCCACACCAGATACTGACTGTTACTTTTGATTTTGACCCTCCCTATATTTCATTTCTGTTAGTCACATGTCTGTGAAACTTGTTCAGTTTATGTCTTAGTTGTTGAATCTTTTTATCTTCATACAAATATTTACACGTTAATTTGCTGAAAATAAAAGCAGTTGAAAGGACTTTTCTTTTTCACTGAGTTTATATTAATTAATTTACATTTGATAATCCTGTTTAAAAATAGAAAAATGGGCTAGCCTAACAGCACATTCAATTAAAGTACAGGCTCAGCTTCTTTACAGTTTTCGAAAGTTACAATTGTTTGAATATGCTGCCTAATGATGCTCGTTCAACAAATGCGTGGATGTCCTCGTGAACGCTAAATGTTGAAGAATAGTGTTTATCATGGTCTTCATTGCTGCATCCCTCCACCAAATCAGTGTTTGTTGTTCTTGTTTCTAATTCTTCTTATGTTGGTTGGTAAAACAAGCAGTACTGCCTCAAACTGAATGGTCGTGACATTGCGAGAAACAGCTTTGAATCTGTAACAGATGTTCGTATTTGGATCATAAGCGCAAAAGCGGAAGACAGTGATTCCCACTCAGGAATGTCTTTTAGACTCAAAAACATGTTAGGTTTAGAGCGCAATGGTAAAGCTTCACACACACAAACTCAAGGTGCTTCAATATACAAGAACAATGGCAGCGGCCAACAAACATGCAGCTTCTCAGCTGGGCTCTCTCCCTTTCAGTGGGACCCCCGACTCTCACTGTGAACATTCATCTCGGGTGGATGTCCTTACCGCTTTCTCTCTCCCCAGATGGGAGCTGGACCATGCCTTGACCTCCACAGAGGCGTTCAGCTCTGGCCTTTGAAATTCTATGGTTATAGCGCCCCTTAGCCTTTAAAGCTGATCTCAAAGGGACGAATGTTTGTTTTATTGCACAAACACAGGATGAAGAAATATTCAACAAACAAACAATCCATCCATCCTTCCATCCAACAATCTTTCCGTCTTGTCTTTCCATCCAGTCTTTCAATCATTTTGAGCAATGTTAAAGAGCACCCTAATAAAATGTGACTCCATCCATAGCAACGAGGTCAACTTCGCCTTACTCTTATTTCCTTTGTAAAATTTGCTGTTAGCAGTTTTGTGAATGGATTTTAAGCAAAATCTATTAGCTAGGATCTCTTGAGAACTCCTAGAGGTAAGATACAAATCTTTGTGTATATAGGCCCATATGTCTTGTAGATTACTACCCCTACCTGAAATAATGTATTTTAATATAATTAAAATATTGGAAATATTTCAGTGAAAATTCGAATTTAGTTTCTCAGCCTTGTTGAGTGCACTAACATATTTATGATGTAGGGCTTCATCCTATGATGTTATCCGATCTGTTCCAAGCACATTCTTCAAAAACATGTTAGAATGCTGCTTATGCATTTACATTACCACATAAGCCCGTGAAACCACTTTCTCTGAATCCCTTAAACTATGTTTGGAAAGCGGTGTTATAATTTACGTGATGTTTCATAATGCTGCTTTCTGCAAAACCCAGATGAACCTGCATGCAAATGGGGTCAGTGTTGTATTTATTCCACCACAGCTAGAAGTGGCGTAACCTGTTCACACATATGCTCTTGCATCTCTTTTAATACTAAAGTAATAAAACAAATTTCATTCTGTTCACAGATCTTTGTGATCATGCCCTGAAGATACCTCATGATGAATTATAACTGAATGAGCTGAACACATCATGACAACTTTACCATCTGAGAACTTTAAACTGTTACATTTCAGTAAACAGATTCTTATCACATTTTGCAGCATTGAGTGACGGAGCTACTGATTCGATGTTTGGAAAAATGATGTTCTTGACCCCATGGGTTAACGGCTTACCTTTTCAACTACATTAATGGTGTAACGATACAAAATGTTTGTTGTTAAGAAAACATGACTCTATAGCTAATAGGAGATTGCTTTATAGGTCTCTTCAATTACATAATTTTATATTCAAAGTTATTTTTGTGCTCTTATTTGTTGCTATTGCTATTCGTTTAGCAAACTCATTCTAACCATTCATTTACTGCAAATACAGTCCCTCTGGAGTGCCTGGCTCCAGAGGTGGTTAGGGTTCACAATATTTCGGGTCATTGATTTGTAGTCTAGATCTAGAAGATCACTGGCACCCCCATAGGGTGGTAAAGGTGTATTTAAAGCTTTAAGAATCAAAAACTTGGGTATGAACAGTGATCGCCCTTTTCAGGTGACTTGTTAATAAAGATTATGTGTTTTCTATTTTTCCTCCCACATATTATTGCCTTATTCTCTTTATTCATAAGCAGTTTAGTTTGTTGACCATGTTTCTTCTTTTGATTTTTAATTCTTTGAAGTTTAAATGTTTCTTAACCATGGATGTTGACATTCTTTTTGAAATGTTATGTTCTGTGACCTTTTAAAATGTATTTATATCCATGTGTGGCTCTGCTGAGAAAAATCACATATACAGTGCCAACAAGAATATTTGTTTCTTGGAACTTTTATTGTATTATTTGTGTTTTACTGTGTGATAGTGTAGATCAGGGGTGACCAACCCTGCTCCTGGAGAGCTACCTTCCTGCAGAGTTTAGATTCAACCCTTATCAAACACACCTGAACCAGCTTATCAAGGTCTTTAGGATTACTTGAATATGACAGGCAGGTGTGTTGGTTGGAGCTAAACTCTGCAGGAAGGTAGCTCTCCATGAGCAGGGTTGGTCACCCCTAGTGTTGATGATATCATATGTCATTATGATAATGTTTGCCACTAACCAGTACAAAGCTCGATATTTTTCAGAAATGTTGACTGTGTGCAGTTTAAGGTGTTACACATGAATTAGTAAATATATCTAGAAGTACTTCTCTTCCAAGTAGATCTGGGCCTGTGTGTAAAAAGCCGCTCAAGAGTAAAATTTTAGACTTGGGTGTGCCAAATTCTAAGAATTACGTAATTTTGCTGTTATTCATAGATTTAACAAGTGTCGAACATAAAGTTTATAAGTGTTAAGATTTGATCAAGTTTAACCAAGTTATTTATAGTTTTGCGTTGATGTGTATGCATCGTTCCGTGAGTATGTGGCCAAATGCTAACCATGTTTCATAAATAAACAAAAGCAACGTATTTAGATTCAAAAGTATTTATTAATTTATTATGCCATCCAAAATGAGTTCAAAGTATGTGAACGTGTTGAAATGTAGGTACATATTTATTATACATGTTACCTGTGTTGCAGGCAGAAAATAAATAGGGAAATTACTGTATGCTTGTTTTTGAGTTGCTTAACTAGTCGCATGAATAACACAACATGGGTGTAATTTTAAAGATTTTACAATGCACATAAACAATATAACCAACTCTTACCAGGTGCTTTTTAATTTGTTGACAAATTTTTCCATAACTAATAAAATATGATTATTTGCTGTACTGTCAAACTTTAGGTCAACTCATCTGTAAATTCGTAAGTAGAAAACAAAACTCTCATATCAAATTAATATTAATCAATTAATATTTTCCCCGGAGAAAAAAGCTTTTAGCGTTTATAAGCTGTAAACCCGCATTTCGCTTGTAACTTCATGAAATACAAAAAAAAAAAAAAACAGCAGATGCTCCTGATTGAGACAATTGCCTTAATGGTCATGAGTCCAAATACAATGTGTTAGCCTATGATAGATATTAAAATAATCTTGGATAAAATGTGATACTCCCTCAGGCATCCTTGTTATCTTTCTGTGAGGTGGTCTCAGGTAAAAGTGGACCAATCACATTTGTCCTGGTCTGCGTCGACACAACACGCAGTTACACTCCTGAAGAGGTGGTAGTTGTGTTTGCACTTTTTTGAGTGAAGTAGTGGTTTGAGTGAGTGTATGTTTTTGGTTCACTCAGTTTACCTTTCTTAATTTCATTTTTGTTCATGTTATGAGATTTAATGTTAATAATGACAATTCATTGGTTGGATATCCACCCAAGAGGACAGCTTGTTATAGCCCAGCACTATTAGCCCTAATAGATAAACTTGATTCACTGTAAACCCGAACGTTCAAAGTAATTAAATAGATTAAGTAGTGTTTACTCAAAGTTATAGAACAGTTCTACTAACTTAATTATGACAAGTTGGTGTAACATGTTCTTCCTTTTTGAGTAATTTTAACTAATAATTTTTGATTAAATGGAACTATTTTGTGTATAAGTAAGCATAACTTCAAAACATAACTTAAGTACAACTTAATAGAATTAAGTAATTACATGCTAAGAATGATAAAGTCCTGTTATTTCTATTGTTTCCAATAGGGATGATTTAAAAATAAACTTAATTTATATAGCACATGCTAAAATCTCAAAGTGCCTCACCAAATAAGTAAAATCGATCATAACAAATAAATTGCAATCATAGCCTTTTAAAACAGTAACAATTTGATTATGGCAAATGGTCTGAAATGCATTAGACATTAGTGGAAGACTAAATTTATTTATTTTATTTATTTTTTGTATTTTTATTGTCCTCAGTTTAATGTAGCCTATATATATATATTTTTTTTTTATTTATTTTTTTTTACTTAAAGGGCACCTATTATGGCATTTAAAATGTTCCTAATATTGTTTTGGGAGTCCCCAACAACCGTTTTACATGCATGCAATGACAAAAAAACACTTTTGTGGTCTTATAATATGCATTTATGTTTACCTGATTTGCTCACCGACTCCCAAATGATTTGTTCAACGACTCATTTTTCCAAACCCCTCCTTTGCGTGACGCTAATCTGCGGTGATTGGTCAGATGACCCAGTCAGTTGTGATTGGTATACTCTGTGCAGAGATTGTCGGAAACGGAACGCTCATCACCGCTTTGTAGTAAAAAAATAAAAATCAGAGAAGGAATTTGAGTTGATTTATGTTAGCGATCATAGCCCAAAGTTCGGTGGTAAACACCCAATCAGTTATTGTTTGCGTTAGCCCAACGCATAAACATATTGATAAAGCACTGCATTACTACAAGTTATTGCTCTATTCTTTATGACAACTCCAATAACATCGACAAACATTTCACATATTTCAAAAAAATTGACATTGGAGACCTAGAAGCTGTGCTGAGTGTAACGTACACAACACACACAAATACTTATTAAGCATGCTAAAAAACACATAAAAGCAACAATTATTAATAATACTTACAGGTTGTGATTCGTCGGAGGAAGCTGATCCAAATAAACTTGGTACTGAACCTTCCTTCAGTATCAACCGACTCACTGAATCCACACTTGAAAGCATTCATGTTCGTAAAGCAATCGTCATTAAAATGACGCGAACACAGCACAAGGTTCGGGCTATACTTGTGTGGTATAGTTGTAAATATAAACTCTAGCCACTGATTCTTCACATGCTCGTCCCTGGGCAGTGAAAAAAAGGTTGCTTTTGATATGCACTTCAGAACACAGCGTCTTATTGTCGACAAGATGTTTTCAAGTTTTCCCTGGTGTCTGCGCGCGCAATGAGTGGGCGCGGCCAATTTGATAATTTTTCGTCTTGACGTCACAAGGAAAATGACTCTTTGGAAAAACGATTCATTACATTGACTCAGAGTCGACTCCTACTTTTGAGAGACAATAACTTTTTTTACGGTGAACTTTCATATATAAAATTTTGCAGGATGTTTTTGTTCACTTAAATCTATGTTACACACTACATGGAAGGTAATTTTCAAAATTCCATAATAGGTGCCCTTTAAGTGTTGAGCAGCTGCAGGGATAATTTTTTTTCCTCTCTGATTCAACCTCCGAAGCAAACGCTGCGCTAATGCGTATACTAAACTGATTCCTTACCGCTCTTTGGAAAAAAAACAGAAGAAGAAAAGTTTGTACACGGTGGCGGGCATAGACACGCCCTATCGACCGCGCCTGCCTGGCATTCACTAAAGTACAGGGGTTTCAGTACAGCGACGCGGCGCGGACGAGCCGCGGCGCCGCCATCTTAGACCGGTCACCCGCTCCACTCAGTGTAATCTGTATGTCAGGTGCAATGAACTGTCAGCGCATTTAATTAATCATACCTCACTGAATACCGAACTGAGTTTTTTTGCTGCAAAGGTCATTCATGTAGCTATGATACATGGTTCGGCGTATTTTAATATTCATGGGTCAAAATCACCATAAAGTGCCTTTGAGACTTCACAATTTCCACAAAAAAAATCTGAGATTTTCCATTTAACTTTATATGTTTTGTATTAAGGAGACCTTAGGCTGTTAGAAATGCATATTGGTCAAGCTCCAGCACTTTTTATAAATTAACTGCAAGCTGACAATATACAACCAAACCATAAAATATGTCCACCCTGTCATGGACAAATTCAAAGTAGAATAAATACATTTTCATTGCATAGTGATTATAAAATGTAGATCTGCAGAAAGATAATGTGTCCCTTTCCCAACAAAACATTTTAGTTAATGGTAAAAGTCTTTTGATAATAATGAAGTTACTGCCTAAATATGTTTTGCCCAATAAAATATGCGATAGTTGCACATCCCTGCTGAAAAATCCAGCTAAAACCAGCCTAAGCTGGTTGGCTGGTCTTAGCTGGTTTAAACTGGAAGTAGCTGGTTTTAGTTGGTCTCCCAGCCTGGCTTAGCTGGTCAAGCTGGTCTCCCAGCCTGGACAAGTTGGTGGTCAGCTGGTCTCCCAGCCTGGTTTAGCTGGTTTTAGCTGGTCTCCCAGCCTGGCTTAGCTGGTCAAGCTGGTCTCCCAGCCTGGCTTAGCTGGTCAAGCTGGTCTCCCAGCCTGGCTTAGCTGGTTTTAGCTGGTCTCCCAGCCTGGCTTAGCTGGTCAAGCTGGTCTCCCAGCCTGGCTTAGCTGGTCAAGCTGGTCTCCCAGCCTGGCTTAGCTGGTTTTAGCTGATCTCCCAGCCTGGCTTAGCTGGTCAAGCTGGTCTCCCAGCTAAAACCAACACTGACCAGCTAAGACCAGCCTGACCAGCTAAAACCAGCTAAGACCAGCCTGGCCAGCTAAGACCAGCCTGACCAACTAAGACCAGCTAACCCAGCTAACACAGTACCAGTTACGTAATTTTTCTGTACTTTTTGGTAATTTCATGACTTACTAACTGGTAACGTAACTACAACGTCGCAGGGCTCCTAATGTTGCAAGATAACCAAGAACGTTTCAGTTACGTAATGTATTCGTAATTTTGTGTGCAATTGTATGACTTACTGGCAATGAGACTGCAATGTTCCAGGCCCGTAATTTTACCACCTTTCACGTAATAACTGAAGACAAATTGCATTTGTTTGTTTGTTTTTGTTGCTGTAGCAGTTGCATAACACCAAGTGTTGTACATCTGGAAGACAGTTACATTTTGCAAAAAGGGGTCATATGAAATAAAATGTTAATAGTAATGTATTTCATGCATTCTTTGTTTTGTATCCGTTTGCTTTACAGTCTCAGACGATTAATTATTTGGACATTACATTTTTTAATCCTCTGCAACAGAATACAAACCACAATTTGGGATCCTGACATGTCAAATTCCTATGCTATGTGGAGGTCCTCTGGATAAAGACAACACACACATATATTCAACTTTATGAAGGCACTTTATTTAGACCAGGATACACAATTTCTGTATCAAACAGGCTTCTTAAAGGTTGAAATATATTTATCACTTGATATGATCCACATATTAATTTGCTACAGGTGTGTGCTTTGTAGTAACTTGTAAAAAAATTGGCCAACTTAACCCCCTATTGTCTGACCTAAATTTAGGCAATGTATAGGATCTTCACACGTAAGAGTGCCCACTGACATTTTTACCATTCCCCCACACATTAACTTTGTGTGGGGGAACAAAGTTGACTTTGACATTAACTGTCAGGGATACAGTAGGACATTTAATGATAACAAGGCAGTAAGTATACTGTATGATATGACATTTTGAAAAGGAACCACGATGCACAAAATTGCTATGTACACAAATTTTACTTAAAGGGATACACTTTAATGATTGCAGGATCAGGATCCGTACCTTAATGCGCGCACGCAGCACAGTGTGCGCATTCGCATTGTCTTGTGATGTTAGAGACATAATTAGATTTAAAAAATAAAATGCTTATAGAATCCAAAAAAAATAAAATAATGTAATGCAAAGGAAAACAAAATATCAAAATTTCCGTTCATTAAAAAAAGCAGCTTGATTACGTCGTTTAACTACTTTTTTTTTTTTTTTTTTTTTTTAAATAACCGTTGCCTGAGGCGCGAATTCCGACAGTGACCACACGCTGGAAGACACAAGGCGATTATGTTCGCGTTCATTAAATGGGTGGAGGATGAAAAATTCCCAATGCTGCCCACTGAACATATTAGAAAATTTTATGAGGATGAATACACAGCGGGAATGGACGAAAATTACGTTTACTTGGTGGAGTTGCGCCAAGGCGTCGAAGAGCCGAAAGGGGGGTGGGTGGCCGTCCTATGAGGCCTCCATCATCAAGATAGCAGGTGCCTATTTTTATTATGCTATTTCCAATATAATACTCTTATATTATCATCTATTATTCTGTATACCGTTTGTAGATTTATAACAAAACGTCAGTAAACTATTCATTTTGTTATTTTTTATTTTAGATAACATCAGTTAATAGGTAGTAGGCCTATGTAGCGTTATTCTACCTCCTCAGAAAGGGAAAGAACTTTACAAATGAAACTTAAGGAAACTGAAGAACAGCTACCCAAGTCAGACACTGAAGAGAAAGAGTAAACCTTCAATGAATCTCATAGAGGCCGCAGAGATGAGAGAGGAACCAGCAGCTAAGAAAAAGGTTAGTGTTGGTCAGAACGTGTGTGTGTGTGTGTGTACAGATATATATTTACATAATTATAATTACATATAATTGTACTTGTTTACAGTCAATGATGTATGTTTAAGGTACACCTCACAGACCTACCAAATGATCTAAAGGTATGGAATGAAAGAAAAATTCTACAGCTTGTGATAAATCAGAGAAGAGAACACGAATCTAAATAAAGAGAATGAGAGGCTGAAAAATGAAATGCTTGAACGTAAGTACTGTACTAATACAATTTTATATATATATAAAATTGTATTAGTACAGTATATACAGTATATATATATATATATATATATATATATATATATATATATATATATATACACTGTATATACTGTACTACAAAAAAAATTGTATTAGTACAGTATATACAGTGTTCAACTGTTTTTTGTTTTGTTTTGTTTGTTTTTTAATTTTTTTCAAAATATATTCACATTTAATTTTACTTTCACAGAAATCCCATCTCTCCTTCTGGCTATAGACCACTTAGGGAGGTTAGAATTGTTTTATAATATAAAGCACAGACTAATGACAATGTTCCACATTTCCTTGCCTTTTTAAACTTAAGACCTTTAGAGTTTTTTGGTTGCTCAGTAGTAATATTTCTGCCTATTTATTTCAGCCCATGAAATCAAGTGCAGATGTCCCTGAAATAAGATTTAAATCTAATTCATTAATTTGTTTGTCATTATCATTATTGTTGTTGTTGTTGTTGTTGTTGTTGTTGTGGTGCAGTTTACAATAGCTTGTGGAGTCTGTTGCAGATGTTCATGATGTACATTTTACATGTTGTTCATATCTATGAACATATGATATAGATAAAAAACAAAACAAACTTGTGCATTGTACTCAGGACCACGATCACAAAGGATGGATGGGGCAGGGCCCTTGCACTGGGCCCCGCACCATGCTTGTGACGTCCCTGATTGTTCTTGCATCTGAACAAGGAATAGTCTGCTTTCTAAAGGTTTTTCTGATGTACAGTATTAAGTGACTTGTTTCGAATATATGAATTTCTCTCTTACAAATGTCAAAGATTCCATCTCATGTTCCCATCTCACATGCTCATAAAGTAAGTATTTGCTGCTTTTTATGTAATGTCTGTGCCACATGCTATTATGTCACATACGAAGCATAGCTATTAAAATAATGACTGTTTTCTTGAGATCATTAGATAAACTTATATTGTAACAACAATTGTCCAGTACTATTGCTAACATATATCCATTTACTGTATTAATTTTAGCTTTTGGAATCAAATGCAGATTTCCTTGATGTAAGTTATGCATTTTTAACTATTGTTTTTATTATAAATATACTTGTACAAGTTAGGAACATTATTCATAGCATCCTAGTGATTTGAACATGACTGTGGTAGATAAAGATTAGTTCACCTAAAATAGATACTCTCATCATTTACTCACCCTTGTGTTGTTTCAAGTTTGTATGACTTTTTTTCTTCAGCATAACAGCAAGATATTTTCTGATGGAGATATGGTGAGTATATGCATATACAGTGCATCTGGAAAGTATTCACAGCGCTTCACTTATTCCACATTTTGTTATGTTACAGCCTTATTCCAAAATTGATTAAATTAATTATTTTCCTCAAAATTCTACAAACAATACCCCATAGTGACAACGTGATAGAAGTCTGTATGAAATCTTTGCAAATTTACTGAAAATTAAAAATAACAAAATCACATGTACAGGTGAAACTCAAAAAATTAGAATATCGTGCAAAAGTTCATTAATTTCAGTAATTCAACTTAAAAGGTGAAACTAATATATTATATAGACTCATTACAAGCAAAGTAAGATATTTCAAGCCTTTATTTGATATAATTTTGATGATTATGGCTTACAGCTTATGAAAACCCCAAATTCAGAATCTCAGAAAATTAGAATATTGTGAAAAGGTTCAGTATTGTAGGCTCAAAGTGTCACACTCTAATCAGCTAAACACCTGCAAAGGGTTCCTGAGCCTTTAAATGGTCTCTCAGTCTGGTTCAGTTGAATTCACAATCATGGGGAAGACTGCTGACCTGACAGTTGTGCAGAAAACCATCATTGACACCCTCCACAAGGAGGGAAAGCCTCAAAAGGTAATTGCAAAAGAAGTTGGATGTTCTCAAAGTGCTGTATCAAAGCACATTAATAGAAAGTTAAGTGGAAGGGAAAAGTGTGGAAGAAAAAGGTGCACAAGCAGCAGGGATGACCGTAGCCTGGAGAGGATTGTCAGGAAAAGGCCATTCAAATGTGTGGGGAGCTTCACAAGGAGTGGACTGAGGCTGGAGTTACTGCATCAAGAGCCACCACACACAGACGGGTCCTGGACATGGGCTTCAAATGTCAAACGTCTTACCTGGGCTAAAGAAAAAAAGAACTGGTCTGTTGCTCAGTGGTCCAAAGTCCTTTTTTCTGATGAGAGCAAATTTTGCATCTCATTTGGAAACCAAGGTCCCAGAGTCTGGAGGAAGAATGGAGAGGCACACAATCCAAGATGCTTGAAGTCCAGTGTGAAGTTTCCACAGTCTGTGTTTTTTGGGGAGCCATGTCATCGGCTGGTGTTGGTCCACTGTGCTTTATTAAGTCCAGAGTCAACGCAGCCGTCTACCGGACATTTTAGAGCACTTCATGCTTCCTTCAGCAGACATGCTTTATGGAGATGCTGACTTCATTTTCCAGCAGGACTTGGCACCTGCCCACACTGCCAAAAGTACCAAAACCTGGTTCAATGACCATGGTATTACTGTGCTTGATTGGCCAGCAAACTCGCCTGACCTGAACCCCATAGAGAATCTATGGGGCATTGCTAAGAGAAAGATGAGAGACATGAGACCAAACAATGCAGAAGAGCTGAAGGCCGCTATTGAAGCATCTTGGTCTTCCATAACACCTCAGCAGTGCCACAGGCTGATAGCATCCATGCCACGCGCATTGAGGCAGTAATTAATGCAAAAGGGGCCCAAACCAAGTACTGAGTACATATGCATGATTATACTTTTCAGAGGGCCGACATTTCTGTATTTAAAATCCTTTTTTTTATTATTGATTTCATGTAATATTCTAATTTTCTGAGATTCTGAATTTGGGGTTTTCATAAGCTGTAAGCCATAATCATCAAAATTAGATCAAATAAAGGCTTGAAATATCTTACTTTGCTTGTAATGAGTCTATATAATATATTAGTTTCACCTTTTAAGTTGAATTACTGAAATTAATGAACTTTTGAACTATATTCTAATTTTTCGAGTTTCACCTGTACATAAGTATTCACAGCCTTTGCTCAATACTTTGTTGAAGCACCTTTGGCACCAATTACAGCCTCAAGTCTTTTTGATTATGATACTACAAGCTTGGCACACCTATTTTTAGGCAGTTTCTCCCATTCTTCTTTGCAGGACCTCTGAAGCTCCATCAGGTTGGATGGGGAGTGTCGGTGCACAACCATTTTCAGATCACTCCAGAGATGTTCAATCGGGATCAAGTCTGGGGTCTGGCTGGGCCACTCAAGGACATTCCCAGAGTTGTCCTGTAGCCACTCCTTTGTTATCTTGGCTATGTGCTTAGCGTTGTTGTCCTGTTGGAAGATGAACCTTCGCCCCAGTCTGAGGTCCAGAGCACTCTGCATCAAGGATGTATCTGTAAATTGCGGCATTCATCTTTCCCTTGATCCTGACTAGTCTCCCAGTTCCTGTCACTGAAAAACATCCCCACAGCATGATGCTGCCACCACCATGCTTCACTGTAGGGATGGTATTGGCCAGGTGATGAGGGGTGCCTGGTTTCCTCCAGACATGACCCTTGACATTCAGGCCAAAGTGTTCAATCTTTGTTTCATCAGACCAGAGAATTTTGTTTGTCATGGTCTGAGAGTCTTTCAGGTGCCTTTTGGCAAACTCCAGGTGGGCTGTCATGTGCCTTTTTCAGAGGATTGGCTTCTGTCTGGCCACTCTACCATACAGGCCTGATTGGTGGGGTGCTGCAGAGATGGTTGTTCTTCTGGAAGGTTCTCCTCTCTCCATAGAGAAACGCTGGAGCTCTGTCAGAGTGACCATCGGTTTCTTGGTCACCTCCCTGACTAAAGCCCTTCTCCCCTGAACGCTCAGTTTGGCGGGGCGGCCATCTCTAGGAAGAGTCCTGGTGGTTCCAAACTTCCATTTACAGATGATGGAGGCCACTGTGCTCATTGGGACCTTCAATGCTGCAGAGATTTTCTGTACCCTTCCCCAGATCTGTGCCTCGATACAATCCTGTCTCGGATGTCTACAGACCATTCCATGCACTTCATGGCTTGGTTTGTGCTCTCACATGCACTGTTAACTGTCGGACCTTATATAGACAGGTGTGTGCCTTTCCAAATCATGTCCAGGTGTACTCCAATCAAGTTGTAGAAACATCTCAAGGATGATCAGTGGAAACAGGATGCACCTGAGCTTTTGAGTGTCATGGCAAAGGCTGTGAATACTTATGTACATGTGATTTTTTTTCCTTCTTTTTAGTAAATTTGCAAAGATTTCAAACAACCTTCTTTCATGTTGTCATTATGGGGTATTGTTTGCAGATTTTTTAGGAAAATAATGAATTTAATCCATTTGGTAATAAGGTTGTAACATAACATAAAATGTGGAAAAGTGAAGCGCTGTGAATACTTTCCGGATGCACTGTAGACATACAGTCCTAGTGCTTAACACATGCACAGAGCACTAGGTAGAACCAGGAAGTTATTTAATTAATCATGATCATTAAGTTGATTGCTGATGTCAAGATTTACAGTAGAGGTAAATTTTGGAGGAATGTTTTGGTCTGTTCTCACCCAAAATCATGAAGACATTTGCTTCAGAACACATTTATTAAACTACTGGAGTCTTATGGTTACAATTAAGCTTTTTGTCTTTTTCAGAACATGAAACTCCTATTCACTTGCATTTTATGGGTGTATTCACATCATACATCCATCAAAATATAAGTCACATGACTTAAAAGCAGTAATGTTTAGATAGTTGGGCAAAGTTCTGATATTCTGATACTTCTACAAAGATTTTATGATGCTCAGTGTTATGTGTATTGTTTTTAATCTATCAATATTTTGCTTCACAGGTGCCAAAGGCTCCATCCAAGTCTTCTCTGTCTGGTTCTGCCAAAGTAAGTATTTTGTTTTCACCTTGCAAAAATACATTGTGCAGTTACATCAGTGTCATTGCTTTGTTAATTCTTAATAAAGTGTGTAAATGTTTGTAGGTAAGCTCTTCCTGTCTGTAAACTGTCCATCTGTAATAACATTTAATTTTATAATTTTTTGTCATTTTTACTTTTATTAGTGTTGCAGTGATGCTAATTATGTAAGTACTTTTTGCTGAGGATTTAGGTCTGTACATACAGATTTGTTATGCATTTCTGTGATGGATGAAATGGCTGAATAAAAACTTAAGTTGAGTTTTAAATAATTTATTTGAAAATAATGTATATTGTAAATCTCTTTTATGTGATCACAACCACAGGTGGAGTTAGCACATGGCACAGGTATAACCATTCTAAAGCATCAATGGACTTCTGCCGTGCAGACCCAAACAGCCACTTCAATGGTACATGTTCTTTTAATGGCCTCCTTCCCACTGGAGATTCTGATCCACAGCAATTTGAAAGGTAAACAGTTTCGAAGGCCAGGTCATAGTTTAAAAGTTGCTAAATCTAGCAACAAAATTGTGAAGTTTGCATCAATGCTTAAGCCTGCTCTACGCAGCTGCTTGTTGCCGAAGGTTCGCACACAAATTATGTCATTGCAGCGTTGCTGGGTAAAAACTACAGAGTAGTTTAAAAAAAGGCTAATTCTACCTCTCCTTCATTATTTTTTTTACTGTCCAAAACATCCATCAAATCCAGCATACCTATAGTTATTTTTCTTCAGTTCCACTGTTAAGGTGAACAAAAATATTTGGAAATTTAAAACTAGTTTGAAGACAATGGTGCATGCCCTCTGTACCCTATTCAAAAGTTCATGTATCGTGTATTGTCTTTTGTAGGAGGAATGAGTAAAACTGACTGGTGCAGAGAGAAGGAATGCCCTTGACAAGGACACCATGGCAGCAATATATGGTAAGTCAATAGTTGCTGTGCATCATACTGTTTGAGTAGGTACTACATTTGTATTTGAATTTACTTCACAACCATTAAAAATGTATGTTCTATATGAATTAAATTTTGACTTTTTTTTTTATTTATTTTTTAAATACTATGAATTCGGACATACTACCATGTCGGCATACTTTTTTTCGAATACTGTATAGTAGATAAGTATTTGATTTTGGATACAGAGTTGGTGAAAGGAAAATTTACTAGAAAAATTCAGTTAAAGGATTAAATCAACCAAAAAATTAAAACAATTTCATAATTTACCCTCATGTTGTTCCAAACCTGTAAGACTTTATTTAGTTCATCTTCAAAAACACAAATGAAGATTTTTTTTTTTATGAATTAACTTTTTGAAGCGTTAAATTGGTAGTTAAATTGCCGTGGACTGTCAATGGAGGGACAGAAATCTCTCAAATTTCATTAAAATATCTTAATTTGTGTTTCGAAGATGAACGAAAGTTTTATGGGTTTGGAATAACACGAGGACGAGTAATTAATGACAGAATTTTCATTTTTGGGTGAACCATCCCTTTAAAATATAGCTGTGATTTTTGTCTCTCACAGTGGCAGTGAAGAAGTTTCCCAGTGTGTCCAGAGGAGCTTTGGGGTTTGCAGTGTATTCTAAGATGGGGGAACTGAGATGGCTTGAAAAAAAGTTAATTTTTAGAAATGTAAAGTATGTTCGTTGCTTGATTTTTATTCAAATGTGTTACATACATGTTCACATTTTAGACATCATATAAAGATTTTCTTCAAATCTTACATGTGTGTATTTTCTTGTATTGAAATATATGGAGGGCAAAATATATTTTAAATGCTTTTAAAATATATTTTCAAAAATGCCCAAAAAATGTATTTGTAAATGTATTAAGACAAATATTTTAGCAAATATATTTTTTGTATATTTTGAAAAAGACTCATTTGCCCAAAAGATAGTTTTGGGCAAATGAGGACAGAAATTAGATTGGTACTGCAAGTCCGCCCATATAATATTAATTAAGATTAAAATTACCAACTGGTTACCAACACACAACTATTGATTCATGACGCTGCCACAACGTTGCTACGACAAACAGGCATCGTCACAAAGTTACGTTGTGGCGACGAATCCAGGAATTTCACTTTTCCGGTTGTCACGACGTAACCACTTACGTTGCCACGACGAAAGATTTGTAACGTGATTATGTTGCCGTTACGTAATGGTCACGTAATTTGGCAAGCTGGGAAAGCCAACACTGACCAGCTAAAACCAGCCTGACCAGCTAAGACCAGCCTGACCAGCTAAAACCAACACTGACCAGCTAAGACCAGCCTGACCAGCTAAAACCAACACTGACCAGCTAAGACCAGCCTGACCAGCTAAAACCAGCCTGACCTGCTAAGACCAGCCTGACCAGCTAAAACCAACACTGACCAGCTAAGACCAGCCTGACCAACTAAGACCAGCTAAAACCAACACTGACCAGCTAAAACCAGCCTGACCAACTAAGACCAGCCAAAACCAACACTGACCAGCCTGACCAGCTAAAAAAAGTGTTCAAAACCCCTCTAAAACCAGCCTGATAAACCAGCTATGACCAGGCTGGGAGACCAGCCAAAACCAGCCTGACCATCTTAGGCTGGTTTAAGCTGGATTTTTCAGCAGGGATTCTTTTCTAAATAAAATCTAACAACAAATATATTTAGTCAAACTTTAAAACAATACTAACTGGGCCTCATTTGTTTATTAAGAAATTACACACAAGGTTTTGTTAACTTAATTAGTTAAAATAATTTGTTTATTTTCATAAAAGTTGAACATGACAGGGTGGACAAATGCTTTAATGGGTGAACTAGAAGAGAACAGGAACATTAAAGAAACAACAGGAACAACAAGAAACCCTTAATTCCTACTGCCAGTGCAAATGCAACCAGAAATATGGTCCAGGGGGAAATTAGTTCTAACCCTAACCCTACCCCTACCACCCTGCTAGAGCTATGCGGTGCAAAAGCCCCTTATGGAGTACGTTGGATTATGGACTGGAACATGTATATAATCTACTGTTATAATATGTGTTATAACGTGTTATAACTGTTCTGATATGAAAAATAAAAATGTGGCAAAAACTGTAAATGTCCTCCCTGTCATGAACCATGTCCACCCTGTCATTGGAAGGCTTGGTGACAGGGTGGACAATGACAGGGTGGACATTTTTTGGCTAAAGTTAGCATTTAATGAGCACATGGTGTGTAGCAGTTAGCAAAGTGATTCACTGACTGAAGCTGACTGTGCACTGTTTAAAATATATATTTTGAATTTCTGAAATGTTTTTATATTAATTAATATTTCACAATGACAGGGTGGACATATTAAGCTTGACAACACGCAACTACAAACACAATATGATGAAAATTAGGAAATATAAGTGTAGATATTTACTGTGTGTGCATCAGATGTTTTAACCTCCACTGAAGAAAGACCAAATGGGGGAGGAGATGTCACTGTGTACATCAGTTGGTTTCTTAAAGGGGCGTTTCCCCAATAATGACAGGGTGGATAGCAATTTCAGGGACACATGCAAAATGCTTAATATTATTATGAAAATAAAATATAAATAATCAAAATGACTTGTTTTATTAAATAATTTGATGAGGACAATAAGAACATTCAAAAAGTATTTTAATTTTATGTCATTTAACCACTTTTTACACTCACTGAATTTAGCTGAGTAGCGTGTGGGACATGCCAAAATCACATACATCCAATCAAAGAAAATGGTATAAAATCAGAAAAACACATTTCAAGAGACTTATCATTGTACTTGTATGTGTGTAAGTGTTTGGACATTTATAATAAAACCTCAGAATTTCATTATTTTGCATTATGATCATGATGACTGAGCAATTCTGATGAGGACACCAAAGGCACTTTATAGTGATATATAATATTCTGATATAAGATAAAGTGACCAGATGTCCAAAATCAAAATATGTGATGTAGGATATAAGGTATTTAATAAATCACACACTATAAATATGATAAAGAATCAGTAAAGTAAGATATTTTAATTAGTT
The DNA here is from genome assembly GCF_025860055.1 of Xyrauchen texanus. Lineage (NCBI taxonomy): Eukaryota > Metazoa > Chordata > Actinopteri > Cypriniformes > Catostomidae > Xyrauchen > Xyrauchen texanus. The sequence continues at coordinate 10,770,960 of NC_068314.1, forward strand.
GAAGAAACTATAGCTAACAACAAAATACTACGTTACTAGCTAAGCTACAAATAGTGACTGCCCAATAATACAGTCTATGACACTTGTGTAAAATTCACTGGCCACTGTTATTATACCAATAATAATTGTTTTATTCCTACATAGAATTATTGTGTCAATTGTAATCTAAAGCCCTATTCGGATTCGGGATTAACTTTAGGGTAACGTTAGATGGAGTAATAATGTAATTTTACCACAGGACGTCTGTAATATTAATGGCCAATTCGCACAGGATAATAAATATAGGTTATCAATAAAACTAGCAGAAGTGGGAGGGGTAACTCGATTTGCGCATCGCCGTCATGCGTGTATTAAGTTACATTGCTTCCTGATATCACGTGCGCAAACACAAATAACCTATGTTTATACAACAGGGCCGTTGAATGCTTGTATCTGATAACCGAGAAGCTCTTGTAATTATTACTTTACCCCACCTCTCCATGCCGGGTGAACACTGGCTGGTGCAGTAAACATAGCCTAGCTAACGTTAGCTGGCTACGATTTCAGTACAGTAATATCAAAGATCCTTGCTCCTTCTCAATTATCTGGTAATATTCTTTTCACAAAATACAACCAATAGGCTACATTGCTATAGCAGCGAGACTGCAGGTTTTGATTGCGAAAGATGGCATATTTCACCCGTTGTCTACAAGGCCTCCCGAAAATTGACGTCCACAGGATTGTCGATCACTGTTCACCTGCACCCGGTTGCAAGCGTGAAAAAGGATTTAGATTGTACATATCAAGTTACATGAGTGTGAGTGTATGTCTGTCTATGTGTGGCCCTGCGATGGACTGGCGACCTGTCCAGGGTGTCCCCCGCCTTTCGCCCAATGTTAGCTGGGATAGGCTCCAGCCCCCCGCGACCCTGTACACAGGATAAGCGGTTGACGATGGATGGATGGATGGATGGATATCAAGTTACATCCACAACTTTGAGGGTGAGTAGCGATACGTTACCTCAGCTGTTAGCGGCTAGATCAGCTGTTAGACATTGACTAGCTAGTATTTTAACTCACATCAAATCGTGTCAATATTACGACATACTTTATTAGTGTTATTAAATACCTTGTTATGTTGATATGATTATCAACTGGTTGTGTATATTTAATTTGGGTTTTGTATTTCCTCTCAGTGTCCAAGAAAGATCCAGTGACAGTAGTGTGTGTGAGGGCGTTATGTCATCCGTCAATGGACCGATCTAAACCACCTCACAGTTTAAGTGTAGGATGAGTGTAGCGTTAAGATGGTTACCCATGTTCCTGGGTTAATCATGTTCTTTTTGGTTCTTTGCTCTAGGTTAACCATGTTCATTTGGTTGACCATGTCCCCCATTCACGTTAAAAACGACCAGTGTACGCTTAGTGCTACGTTACTACTATGTTTTCACTAACAGCAATCAGTGGTGTAGTATAGTTTGTTTTTCCAGGTATGCTGAACATCCCAGGTGAAAGGTGAAAGAAACGCATAAGATAGGTATAGAAGTTTATGTAAACCTGCTAAGTCTAAGTAGGTATACTGCAATCTTGGTACTGTAGTAAACCTTTCTAATTTTTTTAAATAGAGAGGTTACATCACACACCAACCATTAGGGAGAAATATCACTTTATTTAAGTTCTTGTAACAAAATATTACCATGATATAAATAACCATTAAAACGAGGTTCACCCAAACATTTACTTGATACACTCACACTAGGACCACCGGTGATACACACAAATGAACACTCCACGTCACTACACTGCACTCTGATAAATTTCCCCAGCCCCGCACAGCACAATAGAAATCGTGATTACACAGCAATCCATTTATCACGTGGAAAACATTAGCGCGTCCCCAGTCCAGCGTACCCAAGACAATGTTCATACAACCTCTAAAACTTACAACAACAACATACACATACACAAAAATACATGAAATAAGTAAAGTATAAAACACTTCCCCGTTTTCAGGAAGCAAGACCCCGCCCAGGGTTCTCGGGAAAGGAATCAGCCGTGCCAAGTTGTCCACAGAGAAAGCACGCGCTCTTCTTCGCGTTATTCCTGTCCCGCAGTCACAGCTGATCACAATGGCGCGGGCATTAATGAGTCCTCCTTATACAACTTCTCTTTGGGAATCACAAGGGCTGACTGCGGTCTCTTATGAAAACACAGCTCTTAAAATCACTCCGGGAACATGTGGCCAGCGCTGCTACCCACCCCGTCCCACTATTACTTACTACACAGATATACTCTATCTATCTAGCTATCTTCGTTGCCGGACAAACCCTAACGGTCTCGAGCAACCAGAAGCTTCCCCGTTTTTCCCCAAGCACACTCCCGCCATTCACGTCTCCCTCTCTTTTTATCATCTACTCCAGGTGAGCTCAATTATCTCTACCTCCAGTCCATGCAAAGAGAACGTACTGCAAAACGTTCAGATCGGCGGGACCAAAGTCACACACAATATAAATCCCCACCATTCATCACACTATCCCCTCCCCTCAGGTAAGCGGGACTCGTCCTCGAGTCACATCAAATTATAATCCTTTGCCCAGGCTGGTGGTCTCCGAGAACGAGCTGGCTGCATCCTTTGTGGACACGGCTCTGGACGGGAGCCTCCCACTTCCGTCCTCTGGTCCCCACTCCCCTGCTGTCTCTCACCCAGACCGGCGTCCACAGGAACAATGTGTGAATTTCCACCGGAAGGACCACCTTCCACAGCAGACTTTGATAGTGGATTGCTTTTGCTGCTAGCTGCAGCAGCCCTCTCCCTTGTCTGGACAACCTCTGGAACCGCAGGTTGATGGCACCCCCATACGAACTCATGTCCCTCTACACGGCTTTGGGACTCCGGGTGCCTTTCAACAGTCCGGTCCAAAGGGGTCCTTTGGCTATCCTGCCCCATAGACTCTGAAACAGAACAAGCAGCATAAGGCTTCATTCGATTAAAATGCACAACACTCTCCGAACCCCCCTCTGATAGCTGCACTCTATACAGCACATCCGACACCCTTTCTAAAATTTGAAATGGCCCCTTAAATCGTCTCTGCAACTTAGGGCACACCCCCCGTTTACGAGCTTTGTTTTGAATCCAAACTAATTCGCCAATAACGTAGTAGTGGAAATTTGCTCGAACGTCAGCATATGTCTTCTGTCGCTGAGAAGCTTGACTCTGATGCCTTTTCACTGCTTCTACTACAGTAGATAAACTTTCTGCTATTCCAGTCACATATTCATTTACAGACTGAAATTTCTGCATATGATCTACTCCCAACATAATATCCACTGGAAGGACCATCTCCTGCCCAAATAACACCTTATACGGTGTAAACCCGGTGCTTGCCTGCACACTACTACGATAGGCCATCATCACATACGGTAACAATCTATCCCAATTCATCTGGTTTTCATCCACAAACAATGAAAGCATTGATAATAAAGTGCGATTAAACCATTCTATTAGTCCGTCGGACTGAGGACGATACGGAGAAATCCGAGACTTGTTTATTTGCAGCAATCTACACAGCTCCTTAAACAGATTAGACTCAAAGTTTCTTCCTTGATCTGAATGCAAACTGCGGGGTACTCCATACCGGCACACCCACTCCTCTACCAACACTCTAGCAATGGACTGAGCTTCCTGATTAGGAAGGGGGAATGCTTCAGTCCATCTGGAAAAATAGTCACCAATAATTAGAATGTACTTATTTTTTGTTAGAGTCTCTGGTAGTGGGCCCAATATATCTACAGCCACACGTTCATATGGGCGGGATACAACAGACATCTGAAGAGGAGCACAAGGGGCCTTTCCATGAGCCTTTCGGGATGCGCAATCATGACACTCCCTACACCATTTTTTTTACATCCCCGAACCACCCAGGCCAATAAAAACGATCCTTCACCTTAGCTTGTAACTCCTGAATCCCTAAATGCCCCCCAGTTGATGTATTGTGCAACATGGACAACACCCCTGGAACCAGACTTCTAGGTAAAACCACCTGTACTGCAGAAGCTGCATCCGAATTTGCTGAAGGTATCCTCACCAACCGCTGATTTTTAATCTGCAATTGGTCCCACACTGGCAAATAATTCACAAGGGCCGGGTTTAGCTCAGCCTCCCTACGATCATCCCCTAACCCCTTTTTCAACTGAATAAGCAGCTGAATATTTGGGTCCTCTTTCTGCGCCTTAACCAAATCATCTTCACTCTCTTGTATATCATCAGCCTCCCTCACTACTCGAACTACTGTAGCTTGCACCTTAGACTGGAGGCAACCGGGAGGGTGGTGGTAATTTCCCTCACTCACAGATCCGGGGAGCCTTGAAAGAGCATCAGCATTAGCATGCTGCTTCCCCGGTCTATGAATGATCTTATATTGGAAATTGGCCAGTTGCTCCAACCAGCGAGCCAGCTTTCCCTCCAACCCACTGAAATTATGCAGCCAACGCAATGAACTATGATCCGTTCTCAACAAAAATTCCCTCCCAAGCAAGTAATGCTTAAAATGCTTCATAAAATTTACCACACTAAGCAGCTCCTTCTTTGTGGTAGCATACTTCCGTTCTTGTTTAGTCAAGGCTCTACTCGCATACGCCACCAGCCGCTCCAAACCCCCATCCTCTTGAGACAATACAGCCCCAATTCCTACATCACTGGCATCAGTATCTAAAATAAATGGCTTTTTAGGGTCTGGATAGGCCAAGACTGGAGCACTAATAAGACTTACTTTTAATTGCTGAAAGGCCTCTTGACACTCTTCCCCCCAACCAAATCTTTTTCCCTTTTCGGTGAGCTGATGTAAAGGGCGAGCAGTCTTCACAAACCCCTTGATAAATCTCCTATAATAGGAGGCTAATCCTAAAAAACTTCTCACCTCTGTCTGAGTTTTAGGTGTAGGCCAAGCCCGTACTGCTTCTACCTTAGATGGATCTGCCATTACTCCCTCAGATGATATCACATGGCCCAGGTATTGCACTTGGGAGGAAAAAATAGTACACTTGGAAGGTTTAACCTTAAGACTAGCATGACGAAGTTTCAAGAGATCCTCATCCAATCTCTGAAGATGCTCTTGAAAACTTCGCCCAAAGACAATAATGTCATCTAGATACACTAAACAAGTGGTCCACTGCAGGTCAGCCAAAACAACGTCCATAAGACGTTGAAAAGTGCTTGGAGAGTTACATAACCCAAAACCCAAAACGTTAAATTAAAATAAACCCTGACGAGTAATGAATGCAGTCTTCGTTCTATCCTGAGGGTCAACCTCCACCTGCCAGTAGCCACTTACCAAGTCTAAAGTAGAGAACCAACAGGCATTTGTTAAGCTATCAAGAGCATCGTCAATCCTAGGAAGGGGGTATGCATCCTTCCTTGTAACGTTGTTTAGTTTCCGATAATCTATGCAAAAATGAAGACTGCCATCTTTCTTTCTGACCAAAACCACAGGTGCTGCCCACGGACTACATGATGGACGAATAATGCCATTATCTTGCATCTGTTTTATCTGCTCAACAACCTCCTGCTGGAGGTGCAAAGGTACCCACCGAGGGGGCAATTTGACAGGCTGTGCAGAGCCCGTATCTATTTTATGCAGAGCAAGATGAGTTCTCCCCAAATCATTATCCCCCTTACTGAATACAGACGCATTACAATGTAGTAACTCCTCAATAGCCCGCATCTGACTAGAACTAAACCCCCGATCCTTCAACCCAAAATGTGACACTAAATAGTCCACAGTCCAAGGAGGGGAGGAAATTGGGTCATTCACTTTAGTAGTCGACACACTATCCCCTACCTCTACATCGGGAAAAAAAGTACCAATCTTCATGTTTTGCTTTAAAACACAATTATCTTCTGACACATTAATAACTCGCACTGGCACAACCCCTTCCTCGACCTTACAAACTACTCACGCTACCAAAACCTCACATGTTGGGAGCATGATGGACAAAGGCTCCAACATACCCTCATAATGTTGTGGAAGAAGTCCTTCTACTTTACCAGGTAAAATCGCTTCAGTACAAGGAGGAATCAAAACATCTGCCTGCACCCTAACTACCTTCGGTTGTCCACTACCTTCTTCACTAAACAGGGGGAGCTTCTTACCCATTAACCGGCAACATTTTTCACCCAGATCAATAACTGCCCCAAATTTAGAGAGAAAATCTGTACCCAACAGTAAATCTTGGGGGGTAACATCAGCCACCAAAAACTCCGCGATAATAGCCAAGGAATCAAACTGGCATACCGTCTGCCAACGACCCAGTATTGCCATTTCTCCACCATTCGCCACGGCTACTCTACCCTGATATCCATCTAAACAGGTCCCCCCATTAGTTACATTTAGCCAAAACTGCTTGGGTACAATAGAAACCTGTGCCCCAGTGTCAATCAATAAACGTGTTTCACACCCACCTACTTTACCAGTCAGAAAAACTCCAGCACCGGTTGAAGAAACTGAGGCCAATTTGTCAGACACAGACGTGGGGGCAGGCATTTGGCCTGTTGTGCCCGCCCCCTCTAGTTTCCCTGCAAATAAGGGCAATTTCTACGTAGGTGTCTAGTACAACCACATTCCCAACATGCTTCGGTCCGAAAACGATCCTGTGGCTCCGATTAATTTTTCAGAGGAGTGGTACGTGCAGACTTCACCTGTATCTCCTTAACCGTAACTTGTAAAGCCTTAACCTCCTGCCGCAAATCCTCCACGCCCAGTAGCACTTCAACCTTATTATCAGACGAATTGTGAGTACTCAGACCAAGAACTTTAGAATCTGAACATTGTGTATGTTCCAAATTCCGAATAAGCTCCAATTCCGATGCTAAATTAATTGCGCCTTCCAAAGTGGAAGGTTTTACACTACGCAAATGTATACGCATGTCACCACTACCTACATGTGCGACAAAGTGGTCACGAGCCAGTAAATCTTGCGTAGCACCATCAGCAGAAGGGTAAGCTTTATAAATCAAACGTCTTAATGCATTACCAAACTCGCGAGCCGTCTCGTTATGGAGCCGATGTCGGGAGGAAAAACTCACCCGATTCCAGTCTGCACTCTCACAAGGCTCTAAACACTTACCCATAGCATCTTTTAACAGAACATAATTATTCTTTGCTTCATAAGGCAGTCCACCATAAATATCCCTGGCTCGACCAGAAAATAATAAAGACATAAATTTTAATTTGAGCTCATCATCCCACCCATTTACTTGCGCCGCCATCTCAAATTGTTCAGACAAATCAGACCATTCCTGTCCCACCCCAGTAAAGGTTTCAGGCATAAAAAGAGGGCGAGCCACTGGAGATATATTAGCGTTCGCAGCAATCATAGCACCATTTGAAACTATTGGACTTGCTCCTGATTGGGACACCGACATATCCTCTCCCTCCATTTTTTTTTTTTTTTTTTTATTATCCCACCGCTGCCACCAGTGTAGTAAACCTTTCTAATTTTTTTAAATAGAGGTTTAACTGTTTATGGAGGACAGAGGGTACATCACACACCAACCATTAGGGAGAAATATCACTTTATTTAAGTTCTTGTAACAAAATATTACCATGATATAAATAACCATTAAAATGAGGTTCACCCAAACATTTACTTGATACGCTCACACTAGGACCACCGGTGATACACAAAAAATGAACACTCCACGTCACTACACTGCACTCTGATAAATTTCCCCAGCCCCGCACAGCACAATAGAAATCGTGATTACACAGCAATCCATTTATCACGTGGAAAACAGCGCGTCCCCAGTCCAGCGTACCCAAGACAATGTTCATACAACCTCTAAAACTTACAACAACAACATACACATACACAAAAATACATGAAATAAGTAAAGTATAAAACACTTCCCCGTTTTCAGGAAGCAAGACCCCGCCCAGGGTTCTCGGGAAAGGAATCAGCCGTGCCAAGTTGTCCACAGAGAAAGCACACACTCTTCGTCGCGTTATTCCCGTCCCGCAGTCACAGCTGATCACAATGCAGGCGCGAGCATTGCCCCCGGTGGCTGAAATGGGTAATTGCATTTTTTCAACAAAAAAAAATATTGCATTGTTTAAAAAAAGATATTATAAATATTTTAAATAACACAAAACAACTAAATGGTGGTAGGTAATACATCTGATTTTATATACTGCTTTAGTAAAAAAAAAAAATTCAGGGTGATGTGATAGGCTAACGTAAATCCAGCGATTCTCAGCTAGCATGTAATAGCGTAGTTATCTGGTCGGACTCGTTACAACAAAATATGGACATAAGGAGATTTTTAAAACGTCGAGCTCCAAATGACACAAATAGTCAGTCATCTAAGGATACAACACAAACAACAGTAACCGATGACGATATGCAAACAGACACTGCTGTGAAATTGGAGGGAACACCGAGCAGCTCTGGATCAGCAGCAGCAACCGCTAGCAGTCCTGACGTTCACTCCACGCCCACAGATGCGCTAGCTGCAGGTAACACTAACAAAGATGATCTTGGCGAAAAACACAGCTGTCCCAAGCAACCTGCTCTGCCCCAATTCCCCTCAAAATGTTTTGGAAGTACAAAACGATCGTTTTCCACTTCTACAAGAATTACCCTTGGCTTGAGTATTCCGTTAGAAATGATTCAGTCTACTGTTTTGCTTGTCGCCATTTCCAGACTGAAAGCTGCATTGAGGACACATTTAGAAAGGGCATGAGTGATTGGAAAAAACTGAGCAGTAAACTAGAGAAACATGGGAAAAGCCAGGCCCATCTGAACTGTATGATTAAGTGGAATAACTTCCAAGCAGCCAGCTCATCCTCAAATGGATCTATTGCAGCTAAACTTTCTGATAGCCATAAAACTACAGTAGAAAAGAACAGAGGTTATCTATGCAAAGTAGTTGATGTTGTGAGGCTACTGTCTAAACTTGGATTGCCCTTTCGTGGACACAAGGAGGGAAAAGAGTCAGAATCGTGTGGCAATTTCCTCGAGGTTTGCCGTTTTTTATCGAAATATGATGCTGATTTTGAAAACGTGCAATCCAATTATTTTAATGCCACAAGCCCAGATTTTCAAAACAAAATAATTGACATCTGTGCACACATGCTTTACAACAACATTGCTGAAAAGGTGCAGGAAACTGGATTTTTCTCCATAATTGCGGACGAGGCTAGGTCCTCCAAAACTGAGCAGCTGTCAGTGTGCATACGATATGCCGAGGAATTGGAAATCAAGGAGCGTTTTTTGTGTTTCATGGACTGTTCTGCATCTCGCAACGCGGCTGGGATTGTGGAGGCCATCTACAAAGGGCTTGATATGTGTGGTGTTAAAAACATCCCAATTGTGGCACAGAGTTATGACTAGGGATGTAACAATATTGATGATATCGCGCTATCGCGGTGGTAAACGTGTCTCGATATCATCGTGGTTGGGTTACAATATTAAAAGGACAGGTGTCCGTCAAAAAGCAAGAGGATTAAACACAGTCCCGCGGAACAAATCATTGTTAACTACATAGACCATGATCCTTTGCGCTGCGTCGTCACAACAACCGTTGTTAAGCCAATAGGATTGCACGCTACACGCTGTCCACACAAGCTCACAGCAAGCCAGCAGGGCCGACAGCGATACTTGTAAGGATGAAAACAACAACCCCGAAGTTGAGATTGTGCCAGCCCCTGCAGCTTTTAAATCAGATGTCTGGAAACATTTTGGTTTCGTCGTGTCAAAAAACGCAAAAGGAGAGGTGGTGGTGGACAGACAATGGACTATTTTGATCTTTCTGATGAAAAACGTGAACATAAGCTAAATGATAGGTCAGTGTTTTTTTAAAAGGCTTTTTGACTGACTATTTTATTTAAGTTTAAGTCATGTTCCTAAATACCAGTTTTAAAAGGCTGCTTTTATTTGCGTTGCGCATAAACCTGACTTAACTTGATCTTTGTTTGCACTTAAAGGGAATTCCCTATTGTTTACAATTGTTCTAGTTGCTTCTTAACTTGACCATTGCACAGAAGAATCAGTTATGCAACCAAATATTACTATACAGAATATTGATGTTCCTGACTACAACTTGCACTTTAAAAGCACTATGTGATCAGCGTTTTATGTTGTCATGATCCATAAATACAACAATACATTGCCTGTTGACTGGCAAAAGCAGAATAAATGTCAGTATTTTTTCGCTATTATCATCACAAACACTATCGTGAGCTATTTAACAATACCGTGAGCTTTTCCACAATATCGCAATAAATATCGTACCGTGAGGTCAATATCGAAATTGTATCGTACCGTGAGATTTTGATATCGTTACATCCCTAGTTATGACGGTGCGTCTGTCATGTCAGGTCATTTGTCTGGTGTGCAGCAGCGCATCAAAGCGACTCACCCATACGCAGCCTACATACATTGCTTAGCGCACAAATTAAATTTAGTACTTGTGGAGTGCTGTTCCGTGAACCGATGTGTGAAATCATTCCTGAGCATTATTGACAATGTGTATTCACTGTATTCGGAACCGTCAAACCACCAGAGATTTATTGAAATCCAAAAATCCTTGAACGTGAAAGTAACTGAAGTAGTTCAGCCCAGTGACACGAGATGGGCATGCAAGTGGAGATGTGTGAAATCAGTGAAAAGTCACTACTCTGCGATTACGGAGTGTTTGAGAGAAATTAGTGAAGAGGGAGAGAAGTGGTCAGCGCAAGCCAGTGGTATCCATGACTTCATGTCGCAAATGTCATTCATTACAAGCCTTGTTGTGTTTGAGGAGCTACTGCGTGTGATCCACGTTACGCACAAGGCACTACAGTCATCCAACTGCACACTGTCCGAAGCTGCAGCCCTTACTGACAGCCTGAAAGCACACTTCGTGTCTAAAAGGCAGGCAGACTCCTGGGGCGATGTGTGGAAGTCAGTCAAACAGTTCTGCCTGGACAACAACATTGCCATGCCCGAAGAAAACACTGATCGCCAGATTCACGTCTCCACAGGCCCCGCCGCACCCAAAATGAAACGTGTTTCAAATCCGCCCACCTCCCTTGATGGTTTCTTGATTACCAGTACATTAGGGCAAAGGGAAACAACCCACGAAGAAACAGCAGAGAGTCCTGGCTATCAGCAGAAACTATATTTCCCCGTGCTGGACACTCTCATCAATGAGCTGGAAAGGAGGTTCTCCGGAGAGTCCATGGAGCTTGCACGCGCGTGTGCCGCAGTTTTGACATGCGACGAATATGGAATTGATCCACTATTACAAAAATACACTCCTCTGGCACTAAAAGTTAACCCCTTTCTTGTTGCAGCCGAGATGAAGCTTGTCAAAGCCTCTGCTAACGCACCAATTTCAATTGAGCATCTTAAAAAAGCTGTAAAAAAACAACCTACCCAAATCTCTATAAACTTTTACAGTTATCGCTCACTCTGCCGATTGGATCATCTACCTCTGAGAGAAGCTTCTCTGCGATGAGGAGGATAAGGAACTGGCTGCGGTTGACGATGGGAGCAGCCAGGTTTTCTTCTCTTGCGATCCTTCACATCGAAAGCGACATTACGGCCAAGCTCTCACCTGAGACCATTATCGACGCATATGCAGGACGCAAAAAACGAAAATTACTGTTGCACTAGTCTGGACAATGTCTAGGTCTGTAAGTTTTATTTCTCTGCCAAATAACTGTTTTTGGTGGAGAAACTCAACACACTGCTTTCAATATGCTGTTCAATGTTTCAAAAGTGGAGAACCTATTGTGTGACTGTTCATTTTTCCCGTGTCTCAAAATGTTTTAAATGTTTCATTAATATTTTAACAGTGCAAAAGTGGTCCACATTTCATTGATCCTAATTGTGTCCGAAGTTCCGAACGAAGATGCGATGCGAAGTCAAGTGGCTGTTTATGCGAAGTTCTACTGGTTTACAAATATGATTGTATTGTAGGCCTACTGTTTTTTCTTGGGTTAAAAATAAATATGTGTTTATTTAGCATGTTTGTTTTGTCCATATGTGCTAGTGCTGAGTTCCCCAATTGATAGGCCATGCAGGTCCCAGCTGCTACAATGATTTTTTTTTTTCCCCCCCTGGCTCGAATGTCAAACTCCACCTATGTCACAATGGCGCGGGCATTAATGAGTCCTCGTTATACAACTTCTCTTTGGGACTCACAAGGGCTGACTGCGGTCTCTTATGAAAACACAGCTCTTAAAATCACTCCGGGAACATGTGGCCAGCGCTGCTACCCACCCCGTCCCACTATTACTTACTACACAGATATACTCTATCTATCTAGCTATCTTCGTTGCCGGACAAACCCTAACGGTCTCGAGCAACCAGAAGCTTCCCCGTTTTTCCCCGAGCACACTCCCGCCACTCACGTCTCCCTCTCTTTTTATCATCTACTCCAGGTGAGCTCAATTATCTCTACCTCCAGTCCATGCAAAGAGAACGTACTGCAAAACGTTCAGATCGGCGGGACCAAAGTCACACACAATATAAATCCCCACCATTCATCACAGTACTTTTTAAGTGGGGATTCTGAGTGTAAGTTACCTGCAAATCAAATAGACTGCTCCACTGACCACATTAAAAGAAAAAGATTATTAATCCCTTTACTAAAAGTGTTTACTAGCTATTTAACTAACAGTGTACAAAAATAAATTGTAGCTTACTTGAGTAGTCCATATAAATATATGACAAATCAGTTATGCTACTCCTTTTCTTTTTTTTTTTTTATGTTTTTAACATCTTGTTACAGGTGGGGCTGAAGGACTCGATCCCTGTTGAGCTGGTCCATCACAGCTGTACATGTGTAGCTGGATCAGTGCTCTGTAACCATTGTGTGGCTCTACTTTTCCAGTCTGCACATTATTCTCAGCTAGACATGCCAGTTGTTCCACCAGTGCTGAGCTGTACGGAGAGTGAACAACAGTGGCACAAGCCAAGCTTCCTTACTGACCATATAAGGGCGCCTCCATTTTCATATATGTTTTGAGTGATCTGAACCATGTATGTCCATAATTTTCATACAATCTATTGAATTGATGATAATCTAGACATCCTATTCAGAAGTAGTATGGGTGGTTTGACAGTATTTGATTTGAATTCAACTTTTAATAAACGCATAAAAAGAGCACATATGTACGTGATAGCTCGCAGCCGCATCACAAATCGAGAATCCATAATATTTTTCATAATACATTTTCAGACCGTTTTTCTAATACAATTGAATTGGTGTTATCTTTTGAACTCTTGGCATGCAAAACAAACTGAGGTTTCTACCAATCTTTCATGATTTTTCATGTTTATTGCTATTTCAAAATAAAGGTCTTAACACGCCTAATGAATGTGAAATATTCTTGTTACATATTGATAAATTTAATTATTTTTAAAAACAGCCACCAAATATGAAAACTAGAGATTGTAAGCTTTCAAATTATATATAGTTTGTCAATATTACTTTAGGATTTTACTAAGATATTGTTTTAAAAATATAATGGTGACAGTCAAGGGGTTAAACTAATATTCAATGAGTCAGGCCCACTTGAGGGGAAATTAAACAACACAAAGGGAGACCAGGTTAATATAGATTTCAAATAAATAATTTATTAATTAAAGTCAGTAAATGTAAGCCAAAACTAAATTGTGGTGTGAATCAGTATATTGTTTGTAAAAAAGGAAGAAGAGGAAGAGGAGCAACCAGCCATGAGGCAAACAGTCAGATTTCTACCTGGCTCTTATGTTCTCTCCAGTCTTTGACCAGAGGACCATTCTGGTAGTTGCACAAGATACAAGCTACAGTGAAAAGTTGGCTAATGCTCCCTGAAATAGACAAAGGGATTACAGTGTCAAAAAGTTTGTTCTCCTTAATCCGCCTGATTATCCTTTCAACATGAACTCGCTCGCAGCCGCGCGATTGACTGGGTCTCCAGGACGTCCTGTGCTGCCATTTGTTCCTTGTTGGAGCAAAAGGCAGGCCTGTGAAGTTTTCCTGGCACAAAGTTGTCCACCCTAAAGCCCTTGTCCACCATCACAGCCATGTCAAGGGACAGGAGAGGTATGATGCCCGACAATCTGAAGAGTTCACGGTCACTGATAGAGCCCCCATAGAGTGCAGAAACAAATGTCAGAGGAACATGTGGTGCCATGCCAATCATGGCCTTGAAGGTACAGTGTGATTTGTAGTGCGAGTACACCTCACTCTGTAGCACAAGTGAGGATGGAGTTTGGCACCGCAGTTCTGTGCAGTCAACAATGACCTGAGTGTCTGCATATTCCTTGAACTCAGGGGGTAGGTTGGCTGTGATTTCTTCAGGTGTCATCCAGATACACACAGCTCCCAGTACACAGTAAAGAAAGTTGGCCCAGGTTGTGATGATCCTGCTGGCTGTTGTCCGATGGATGTTAAATCGGTGGCCAAGCTCTCTCTGTGTGCATCCGGTTGATAGATAATTTAGAAAAAGAAATAACTCATCTATGGGCAGCAACTTAGTTGATCTGGAGTATGTGGAGCAACATTTTACATGTGTAGTAGGCCATCTTTACTTTCACTAAAGTACATGACTTGCGTGATTTTTTGTCCATCACTGTTAATGTCACGGTTTCGTGTCACCCGCACCATGTTTCGCGTCATCTGCACCGTGTTTCGCATCATCTGCACCATGTCCCGTGTCGTCTGCACCGTGTCTCGTGTTGTCCGCCCCGTGTTTTCCGTTTCACCCATCACTAGTCACTTTCCATGTCACGCTCCCTTGTTGTCCGCTCACGCTCCCTGTCATGTCTTCCTTGTTGTCCGCCCGTGTTTCACTGTCTCTGTGAAAACTACACTTCCCTTCTTCCCGTCGTTTCCGGCCCTGTCTGCGTGTTATTGTCTGCACCTGTCTGTCATTTTGTCATTACCGTGTCTCTTTATTTAAACCCCGCTGTTTTCCCTTCCCGTTGTCGTGCGTTGGCGTTCTCTGTTCAGTCAGCCCATGTCTGTGCTGGTTACCTTCGCCTTAGTTCTCTGTTCTTGTTTCTCCACCTTGGTTTGCTTACCCTCGCCTTTGTTCTTTGTTCATGTTCCTCCACCTTAGTTAGCTTTTTCCCATTGTGGACCTTTGATTTGCTCCTGTGTTTGTTTATTTAGTTATTCCCTTAATAAACTGCGTTTGGATCTGATCCACCTGTCTGCCTGCTCCTGCTTCCCACACTAACGTTACAGAACGCACGACCCACAATGGATCCAGCAGTTTTGCGGGCAAACTACCGGCTGCTCTGTTTGCGACAGGGGGACCGTCCCCTGGAAGACCACATTCAAGACTTCCTTGTTCTGGCAAGCCTCTCTGACTTTCCGGACTCTGCCTTGGTGGTTTTCTTCCGAGATAACCTGAACCCTTCGCTGAAGGAGCGGTTGCCTCAGACGACGCACGGCTGGACCCTCCGCGACCTCCTGGAGGCGACCCTACTGTTGTGCGGCTCTCCGTTAACTGTGGCCATTTCCAAGGAGGACCCTACCTCACCACCCACAGCTGAGACTCACCAGTCGTCCCTGGCGCTCCCTGCCATGTCAGCCCCACCAGTCTGCGAGCCAGAACCCACGCCGGCCCCGGTCTGCGAGCCAGAGCCCACGCCTGCCCCGGTCTGTGAGCCTGAGCCCACGCCAGCCAAGGTCAGCGAGCCTGAGCCCTCGTCAGCCACGGTCAGCGAGCCTGAGCCCTCGCCAGCCATGGCCAGCGAGCCTGAAGCCACGCCGAACAGCGTTCCAGCGTCGCCAGTCGCATCAGCTTGGAGGAAGAGGAGAAGGGGAAAGGCCTCTGCTCTCCAGCCTCCGCCTGCCGCAGACCCGTGGCCTAAACCCCCCCGTGGCTCTTCCCTCAGAGCCCCGCGAACCCAAGCCAGCGCATACCACGGTCAACCAGCCAGTGCCTGTCGCCCCAGAGGTCAGTGAGCCAGAGCCTGTCGCCTCAAACGTCAATGAGCCAGTGCCTGTAGCCTCAGATGTCCCTGAGCCAGCGCCTGTAGCCTCGACCGTCCCTGAGCCAGCGCCTGTAGCCTCGACCGTCCCTGAGCCAGCGCCTGTAGCCTCGACCGTCCCTGAGCCAGCGCCTGTAGCCTCGAACGTCCTTGAGCCAGCGCCTGTAGCCTCGACCGTCCCTGAGCCAGTGCCTGCGGCCTCGACGTCCAAGAGCCAGTGCCTAAAGCCATGACCGTCCAAGAGCCAGTGCCAGTAGCCATGACCGTCCAAGAGCCAGTGCCAGTAGCCGTGACCGTCCAAGAGCCAGTACCAGAAGCCTCGATCGTCCAAGAGCCAGAGCCTGAAGCCATGACCATCCAAGAGCCAGTGCCAGTAGCCATGACCGTCAAAGAGCCAGTGCCAGTAACCGTGACCGTCCAAGAGCCAGCGCCAGTGGTCGTGCCCATCCTAGAGCCAGCACCTCCCGAGCCTTCCAGGGCTCCTCCTCTCGAGCCTACCAGGGCTCCGCCTCCCAAGTCTCTCAAGTCTCTCGAGTCTTCCAGGGCTCCTCCTCCCGAGCTTTCCAGAGCTCCGCCATCCGAGTTTCCGAGCTTTCCAGAGCTCCGCCATCCGAGTTTCCCGAGCTTTCCAGAGCTCCGCCATCCGAGTTTCCCGAGCTTTCCAGAGCTCCGCCATCCGAGTTTCCTGAGCTTTCCAGAGCTCCGCCATCCGAGTTTCCCGAGCTTTCCAGAGCTCCGCCTTCCGAGTTTCCCGAGCTTTCCAGAGCTCCACCATCCGAGTTTCCCGAGCCTTCCAGAGCTCCGCCGTCTGAATTTCCCGAGCTTTCCAGAGCTCCGCCCTCCGAGCTTCCCAGAGCTCCACTTCTCAAGCCTCTCGAGCCTTCTAGGGCTCCGCCTCCCAAGCCTCTCGAGCCTACCAGGGCTCCGCCCCTCAAGCCCCTCGAGCCTTCCAGGGCTCCGCCTCTCAAGTCTCTCGAGTCTTCCAGGGCTCCGCCTCTCAAGCCTCCCAAGCTTTCCAGAGCTCCGCCCTCCGATCTTACCAAGGCTCCGCCCCTCAAGCCCCTCGAGCCTTCCAGGGCTCCGCCTCTCAAGTCTCTCGAGTCTTCCAGGGCTCCGTCTCTCAAGCCTCCCACGCTTTACAGAGCTCCGCCCTCTGAGCTTCCCAGAGCTCCGCCCCTCAAGCCTCTCGAGCCTGCCAGGGCTCCGCCTCTCGAGCCTGCCAGGGCTCCGCCCCTCAAGCCTCTCGAGCCTGCCAGGGCTCCGCCCCTCAAGCCTCCCAGGGCTCCGCCTCTCAAGTCTCTCGAGTCTTCCAGGGCTCCGTCTCTCAAGCCTCTCGAGCCTCCCAGGGCTCCGCCTCTCGAACCTCTCGAGCCTTCCAGGGCTCCGCCTTCCAGGCCTCTCGAGCCACCCAGGGCTCCGCCTCTCGAGCCTTCCAGGGCTCCGTCCCCAGAGCCTCTTGAATCTCCTACGGCTCCGCCCCCAGAGCCTCCTACGGCTCCGCCTCCCGATCCACTCAAGCCTTCGACGGCTCTGCCCCCAGAGCCTCTCGAGCCCCCTGCAGCTCCGCCTCTCGAGCCTCCTGCAGCCCCGCCCCCGGGGCCTCCTGTGGCTCCGCCTCCAGAGCCTCCTATGGCTCCGCCTCTCGATCCACTCAAGCCTTCGCCGGCTCTGCCCTCAGAGCCTCCCGAGCCTCCTACGGCTCCGCCACTCGAGCCACTCAAGCCTTCGACGGCACCGCCCGCCGAGCCTCCCGAGCCTTCTACGGCTCTGCCGCTCGAGCCACTCAAGCCTTCGACGGCTCCGCCCTCAGGGCCTCCCGAGCCTCCTCCGGCCCCGCCTCTCGAGCCACTCAAGCCTTCGACGGCTTCACCCTCAGAGCCTCCTACGTCTCTGCCCCCAGAGCCTCCAGAGTCTTCCTGGTCTCCGCTCCTAAAGCCTCCCACGGTGCCGCCTACCTCGGCTCCGCCTCCTGAACCTCTTTCAGCTCCACCTCCTGAGCCTCCCTCAGCCCCGCCTTCAGAGCCTTCATCGCCCTCGCCTCCTTCGGCTCCGCCTCCTGAACCTCCTTCAATTCCACCTCCGGAGCCTCCCGAGCCTCTCCCGGCTCCGCCTCCGAAGCCTCCATTGGCTCCGTCTTCTGAGCCTTCTACACCATCGCCTCCCTTGGCTCCGCCCAACACTGTTCCGCCTCCTGACCTGCCCAAGGCCTTACCGCCTGAGTCTGCCACGGCCCTGCCTAAGCCTCCTTTGGCGCTGCCTCCCAAGTATTCTAAGGCTCCGCCTCCGAAGTCCTCCTTGGCTCCGCCTCACACGGCTCTGCCAGCCTCTGTCCTGCGGCCACCTCCCAGGTCTCCAGTACCGGCCCCTGCCCAGAGACCAGCTCCCAGGCCACTCAAACCAGCTCCTGCCCCATGGCCCGCTCCCAGACCTCCTAATCCAAATCTGGTACTCACCTCGTGGCCAGCTCCCGTGCCCCCTCGGCCTATCCCCACATTGTGGCTGCCTTCCAGACCTCCTGAACCTGCCCAGTTGACAACCCCCAGGCCGCCGGACCCGGTCCCCTTCGCACACCCCCATAGACTGCTTGCCTGCCCTCTCGACCTCCCTGGTCTGCCTGCCTCCCGTGGACTGCCTAATTGCCCCCTTGGCCTGTCTCAGCACCCCTTGCACCCCGCGAACTGTCTTTGTGCCCCTTGTTCGTCCCCTGGTCTGTCTGTTTTCCCCCCAGTCTACCCCCTCTCTCCTGGGTTCTTCACTCCTTTTTATTGTTTCTTTTGTCCATCTTAAGACCGTCTGGAATCCGGTCTTTTTGAGAGGATTATGTCCGCGGTTTACGTGTCACCCGCACCATGTTTCGCGTCATCTGCACCGTGTTTAGCATCATCTGCACCATGTCCGTGTCGTCTGCACCGTGTCTCGTGTTGTCCGCCCGTGTTTTCCGTTTCACCCATCACTAGTCACTTTCCATGTCACGCTCCTTGTTGTCGCTCACGCTCCCTGTCATGTCTTCCTTGTTGTCCGCCCGTGTTTCACTGTCTCTGTGAAAACTACACTTCCCTTCTTCCCGTCGTTTCCGGCCCTGTCTGCGTGTTATTGTCTGCACCTGTCTGTCATTTTGTCATTACCGTGTCTCTTTATTTAAACCCCGCTGTTTTCCCTTCCCGTTGTCGTGCGTTGGCGTTCTCTGTTAAGTCAGCCCATGTCTGTGCTGGTTACCTTCGCCTTCGTTCTCTGTTCTTGTTTCTCCACCTTGGTTTGCTTACCCTCGCCTTTGTTCTTTGTTCATGTTCCTCCACCTTAGTTAGCTTTTTCCCATTGTGGACCTTTGATTTGCTCCTGTGTTTGTTTATTTAGTTATTCCCTTAATAAACTGCGTTTGGATCTGATCCACCTGTCTGCCTGCTCCTGCTTCCCACACTAACGTTACAGTTAAAATGGTACAAGACATCAGCTTCCTGCAATTCAAAACACCTTAATTATGACTTACCTGGTATAAAATCGGATATCCTCGTCCGATCCTGCAAAGCGCTTCAGTCCAAAACAACTCCGCAGCTGGAGAGCCTGAATTTGTAGTTCGAGCTCCTTTACTTTCTGGCGAAGTGTATCGTTTTCCTCAGCGAACTTATTTGCGACCATTGCTGTTGTAGGAGTAATACAGTAATCATGATCTGGTGCCAGGGTAGCCACCTCCATCTCTTCTTCTGAGTCGATGTCATGGACAGGAGGAGGGCTATCCGATCTGGGTCTCTGCTCCCACACGCTCGCCCTCGGTGCCGGTATTTGAAAATTATTCCAGGAAAAAAGAGCAGGAATGGCCCCTTTCTTCAACTTTCACAATTTCCCCGGGTTGTTAACAAAATTGTGCTTTTGGAAATGCCTGCTGCAAACACGACTCGTCTTGCTTGGGGTGAAGTCATCCCGCCGTACTCTTACCATCCATTCGGCTCTCACCGACACATTCACCGGAAAGCTATGAAAGCTTATAGTACTGTTGTACCTGGACGAATTCGCACACAGGGGTACACAACAATGGAGTGCGGTCTTTTTCACGTGTTGATACGCCAACCGCCTCTCTTTTACCCGAAATCCGCTCATATTTAAACTTTTTCTATGTCTGTCTACTCAAAACTAGCGACTCTGGAAAATCTCCACTACAACAACACGACCTACCGGAAGTAGTCGACCGCACACTCAACACACGGAAGTTAACCGGAAGTTCCATTGTGCACGTAGGCTATAGTACGGTAATGTTAAAACTTACTTGTGAAAAGTAATCCCCCGGGCCCTATTTGCGATGGTCCGCCGATTAGAACAAGAAAATGCTCCACAGTGCTCTGGCATCTTAACTGCTGCAGCGCAACGAAACTAGGAGTACGACCGGTTTAAGATGGCGGCCGTATTTCTTAGTGCGAAGCGGCCAATAGGGCATCTAGTCTCTATATAATATCTATGGTGGCGGGAAGCAACAGAAGGCTTGCAGAAAGTTACTACCTACGCGGCAGCAGTCAGCATCACTGGACTTACTGTAAGTTTTGAATGTTAACATTTATTCACTTTTACTTATTTTATACATTTGTTAATGTGTTTGTCTCAGAGAGCGTAGACCTTCTCCAAAGCCCCGCCCTTCACTGGCTTATCACGGGAGTCTTGTAGGGCATTGGCAAATGCAGGTGACGTTAAGTCAGAGATTGACTTCCGGCAAGATGGCGAGCTAGGCGCACATGTTTTGCTGAGCTCTGGCAGAACTATTTCAATTTATATTTTTTATTGCTACCTTCTCATAAACTTAATGACCAATTAAATACGTTACTATTGCATTCATTTGTTTTTGATACGCTCTAAATTCAAAGAGTAAACTTTGACGGTAACATCGCCCATTCAGCAAACAGAGCCCAAAGTGTACCCATGGAAATGGATCATAATTACGGACGAGAGAACTCAAAGGAAAGACGACGGGATGCTTCTCACATTACTCCAACCAAAACTCCTCAAAAAAAGGTAAAACCAGACGAGTGTGAAATCTCCAATGCAGCTTTGCTGCAGGCGATTAACTCCTTAAAGG
Organism: Xyrauchen texanus; assembly: GCF_025860055.1. Classification (NCBI taxonomy): domain Eukaryota; kingdom Metazoa; phylum Chordata; class Actinopteri; order Cypriniformes; family Catostomidae; genus Xyrauchen; species Xyrauchen texanus. The sequence continues at coordinate 10,791,969 of NC_068314.1, forward strand.
TAAGATTCGACTCTCAAGATAGAACGCTGGAAGACATCGCAGACAAAATTAGACAAAACAGCATCATGATTGTGAACATCTCCAAATCAGTAGAGTTTAATGCAGTAGAGTTTCTTAAGAAGTCTGAGGATTTAAGGTTGAAAACGTCCGAGCTTGAGCGTTATAAGCGGAGATGGAATCTTCGTATTAAAGGGATGAAAGAGCATGTTGACAAGGATGCACGGAAAGAGGTGACCGAACTCTTGGGTACCATAGCTCCACATCTGGCACAGAAGCTGGAAGATGTTGTTGACTCCGTTCACCGGATTGGAAAAAAGGAGAGTGGAAGACACCGTCAAATGATTGTTCAGTTCACCATGCGTAAATATAGAGACGAATTCTGGAAGACTACAAAGAACTCGCAGCTGTGCACTGAACGTGGAATCAGGTTCGCGGAGGATCTGTCAGCCGAGGACCAGAGTGCTCGTGCAGCTTTGGCCGCTCATCCAGGAAGCCTGAAGCGCCGGAAAGAAGGCGTACTATCGCGGTCCTTTGGGATACATCGACGGCCGTTTAATCTCAACTACAAATCAAAGCGTGGGCTGATTACTGCCATGAAACAATGAAGAGGCTGTAAGCTATGAGAACTGAATATAAAACTTATCTGCCAGAGCATCAGTTCATATTATTTTGTTTGATTTTGTGTTAAATCCTAAAGAAATTTAGACATTTAGTGAAAGAAAAGAAATGCAGCTATTGCAGCTATATAATGCACCATTAACAATCCCTATTGGGAATAGAAGTTATTCTATTCCGAATAGGGTTTGTTAATGGTGTTTTGTTAATGCTGTTTTTTTTTTCTTGTTCTATTTTTAAACTTAATAGCTGCATTTCTTTTCTTTCACTAAATGTTAGGGGTCTAAGAGACAGTACAAAAAGAAAAGCTACATTTCTGTTTTGTAAAGAAAGAAAAGCTCAATGTGTTCTTTTGCAGGAAACTCATTCATGTGGCAGTGATCGTACTTTTTGGTCTAGTCAGTGGGGTGAAACAATTTTATTTGCTCATGGCACAACTCGCTCAGGAGGTGTTTCTTTTCTGTTTAACAATTTTCCTGGGAAACTTGTCGAGTCAAGATCTAGCTTGGATGGGCACTGGTTATTTTGCATTCAGAAAATTGTTACATTATCTTAGGAAATGTGTATGGTTGTAACAATTTATCCCAAAACAAATCTTTAATTTCAGAAATGTCACTGATATTAGAGGAAATGAAAACAAAGTATGCTACTGATTTTATAATATTGGGTGTTGACTTTAATATGGTGAATGATGAGTGGTTAGGTCGGCAACTAAATATAATGTAAATCATTACAATTTATTATTACAAAACTTTTGTAATAATCAAGGTTTAATAGATCCCTGGCGTGAGTCAAACCCCTATCTAAGACAGTTTTCTTGGTTTAAACCTGATGCTTCTTGCAAGTCCCGAATTGATTTTTGGTTAATTTCTCATAGTTTTTTGCCTTTTCAAACTATATCTAGTATAGCGGCAGCTCCCCTAACAGATCACTGTTCAATTGAATTGATGATATATCATAAAAATAAACCTTTCCGTAACAAGGGTTATTGGAAGTTTAACTCTAACCTTCTCAGAAATTAAGATTATATGAAATTGGTTAAAGATACTGTTTTAAATATTTTGAATGATAATAGCCTGGTTTCCTGGACAAGTAAATGGGAATTCTTTAAATACAAAGTTCGACAGTTATCTGTCTCTTATAGTAAACAGCTAAACAAATCATATACTTAAAAAGAGACCTCTGTTATTAAAGAGATAAATGAATATTCTAACAAATCAATTTTAACGGAGGATGATAGATCAAGGTTGTTATTTTTGCAATCACAGTTGGATGAAATCTATATGAGAAAAGCTAAGGGAGCATACATTAGATCAAGAGCTAAGTGGATGGAAAAAGGGGAGAAAAACTCTACTTATTTCTGTAGGTTAGAAAAAAGCGGCAAGAAAGAAACTCTGTTAAAACATTAGTTATTAATGGGACAGAGTGTTCTAATTCACAACTGATAGCTAAAGAAATCGTCAACTTTTATCAGGATTTATATTCTTCATCCTCTTCAATATTAGACCCTAATTCCCTTTTTGAAAAAATTGGAGAATTTGTCCCTCATATAGATGATCAATTCAAAACGATATGTGATGCAGATTTAACAATTGAAGAGCTTGATTCTGCTGTTATGTGTCTGTCATTGGATAAATCACCTGGCCCAGATGGTATTACGTCTAATTTTTATCGCCATTTTTGGGATTTATTAAGGGAATTTCTTTTTGCAGTTTGTCAGGAAATTACTAAAGCCGTGGTTTTGCCTAATTCAATGAGACAAGGCCTAATCACCCTTATTCCCAAACCAGGAAAAGACTCTAGATTGTTGGACAATTTGCGACCTATAACCTTGCTAAACACTGACTATAAATTACTAACCCACATATATAATAATCGATTGAAACTTGGTTTATCCAAAATTATTGGGGAGACACAAACTGGATTCATTAGAGGCCGATCTATACATAACAACATTCGATTGGTTTTGGACTTGCTGGAATATAATCAAGAAATGGAGGATGATGGGGTTATATTATTTTTAGATTTTTATAAAGCCTTTGATATGTTAGAACATTCATTTATTTTTAAATGTTTGAAAATGTATGGGTTTGGTGAAAATTTTTGTAATATTATTCAGTTATTTTACACAAATACCAATAGTTCAGTGGCCCTACCAACAGGTACTTCACCCAGATTTGATATCAAGAGAGGAGTTAAACAAGGTTGCCCCGTCTCACCCTCATTGTTTATTCTGGCTACAGAAATGTTGGCTCTCTTAATTAAAAACTCAAGTATTAAAAAATTAAATGTGTTTGGACAGGAAATTATACTTAGTCAATTGGTTGACGATACAACATTATTTTTAAAAGGTCTTGATCAGGTTCCTAAAGTAATTGAGATAGTTAGCTATTTTTCTAAATTCTCAGGTTTAAAGCTTAATATTGCCAAATGTGAAATTATTACCATACGTGAATGCCCTCTTAAAATTGCATATAATATTCCGATCAAGTCGACTATCAAATATTTAGGCATAAACATTTCTAAGGATGAAGTCATGGTGGAAAAGGAAAACGTCTGGAACAGATGGAATGAATGCAAAGGCAGGCTTGATGCATGGATGCAAAGGGATTTGTCTATCTTTGGAAGGATTTATTTAACTAAAATGGAAAGTCTCTCTAGGTGTATCTATCCTGCATCTTGTCTCTCTATTTCTAATAGAGCTATTAAGACCATTAATCAAATTAATTTCAATTATATATGGAGAAAACGTGTGCACTATATAAAGAGGGCACGACTTATACAAGATTATGAAAATGGTGGATTACAAGCCTTTGACTTCTATTGTATAAATGGTATGTTAAAGGTCAAATGGCTAAAATTTTTTATAACAAATGAAAATAGTTTCTGGTTTTGCATTCCTAGAGGTATATTTAGAAAATTGGGTGGAATTGATTTTCTATTGAGATGTGATTATACTGTTTCCAGACTGCCAATCAAATTATCTTCCTTTCACCAGCAGATTTTGTTATATTGGAAGTTATTATATAACCACAACTTTTCTCCACATAAAATCCCAATATGGAACAATAGATTTATTGTTTCTAAATATAAGTCTCTATGTGTTCTTGAGTGGCTTGAGAAAGGTATTTGGTCAATTCTTCACTTGATAGATGAAGATGGGAGATTGTTAACTTTTAAAGACTTTTGTGCTAAATATAATCTACAATGTGAACGCAAACATTTTGAGCGTGTCTTAAAATGCCATTCCAAAAAGTTTTATAAATCTTGTACAAAACACTTCTGTCAACATACCTGATGGACCTTGTGAACTTCCATCCCTTCTCTTCAATGGTAATGACCTCAGAACAATGCTTCCCAACAAACTTATCCGCTCTTGTTTCAATTCTATATTATATCCGACACTTCTGTATAATAACTGTTTTTTTGCAATCTTATGATAAACTATTAAAAAATTTCGAACACAGTATATTAGCTTTCCAGTGGCTCCTAAAGCTAAGGAAACTCATTTTAAAATATTCAATGGGGTATACCCGTCAAGTGAATTTTTAAGACAACGGTTTAATTTTGAAGAAAATGCCTGTACATTTTTGTCAGATTGACATAGAGACAACTGATCATCTTTTTTTTTCTTGTTTGTCTTCAAATACTTTTTGGGAAAATATGTCCTATTGGTTGGAATCAAAGATTCACTCACTGCCCACTTTTGCTAGGAAACATGTTATGTTTGGAATGCTGTTGGAAGAGAAAAGAAATGAATTTCTTATTAATGTAATGTTGATACTGGGCAAATTTTTTATTCATAAGTCCAAATGTATGAAGACGAAACCTTATTTTTCTGTATTTAAAAGAGACTTGATTTGTAATTTTTTTCCAGCGTTGGAATGTATAAAAAGTAAAAAGGCCCAGAAATTGGCTGGAATAATAAGAGACCTTGAGCTCTTAAAAGAGGAATAAAGAGACCCGTCTGTATTTCTATTTTTATTTTATATATTTTATTTTATTTTAACTGATATGTGCCTTGCCTAATACTTATTTACCTGTACTTACCAATGCCATTGTAGATGTATATTCTGTTTTTTTTTTTGTTCTGTTCTTGTGTTCAATAAAACAAAAATTAAAAAAAAAAGTTAAGTCAGGGATTGCTAAGACATGTGACCAACTGGGCGGCAACGTCATCAGAACGCAAAGAATTATGGGTATGTTTGGCCAGTTTACATGGGCTGGCATCGCATAGCAGGCTAGTGTTCTGGCATGAAAATAATAAAAAGCGTGAAAAACAGAATATAAACCTACAAAATGCAGCGGTCTAAAGAAAACATTGTCGGACCATACCGCCTAAAACTAAATCCTAATGCAAAGACGAGATATGACGAGAAAATAAAGGGAATCAAAAGACTGGATCCTTACGAGCATAGTGACTGGTCAGGGGATGTCAACCTGTTGCCCAACTTTCAGCACCCATATATATACAACTATATGATATTAAATGTTAGTGCATACACACACAGTTTTCAGTAACTTCAAGTCGCTGCAGCAGGCCCAGGTCTTTTTTTACAGATGGATGGGTCCAGGACCTGGAGATTGTAAAAGTGGGGCAGAAAACTCGTCCATTCAACGGTATGCTAATGTTTTAAGCACCACATTCCTCGCGCGGGCGCGATCAAACAGTGGAAACATAAAAACATACTCCGTCATTTTGTTCATAGGAGGACATAATTCAAACTGCAAAGTGTTTACTTATATTTGTGTCCAGCCAGAGAAGAGTTATGGCAATGCGATGCTCGCACATGTCTGTGACTTATCACCCACAACCTACCTCATACATTTCCAGTTATCTTTTCTATGGACTCTTTATAAATGTCTTCATCTAAATGTATTTACATGTTAAACATGTAAAGAAACTGAAATTAAGTTGGTTGTTACTACTATTTAAGTTATGTAATTGTGTTTGCAACAAAATAACACTGATTTTGCACAATTCTTCCTTAATACAGATAAAGGAGGCAGAATTTCATTCAGTCTTTGTGTATTTTATTTACAGAGATGGCTAAAAATCATTACATGTGAGAAGTGACATTACAAAATCTTTTGAAAAAAAAACAAACAAACATATTTACATATTAGATGTGAGCATGGTGTATAATTCTAACATGACGGCTTCACAACAATACTTGGACACATATTGGTCAAAGCACAGCACACAACCACAATTTTATCCAGCAAAGTCTTATCCTCCCCCTCACAAGGCACCACATATCCCAGGCGTATTGTGTCATTTAATATGTTAAACTTAAGAGCGCATACACCCTATCACTCGCTCCACGTGGATCCTGACATGAGCTAACTTCCTAGTCTGTTCTACATCTTTTGCATTAAGTTGGTGGTGACACCTGGTGAAGGCAGGTATTTTAAGTGTAGCACCCACAAGGGCAACACATTCTTTAATATCAAATCCACGGTCCGCTAACACTAGGTCTCCAGGCGAGAGCTTCTGAAGAAAGCCACAGTTCTCGGTGTTCTGCTTATCACTGGCTTATCAACTCAGTCTCATGACCGGTGTGGACAGTGCCCGGCGATGGGGGTGGATTCACGTGACCTTCCATCTCAATTGCAGGTGTAGTGTTGTCTGACAGTAACAATAAAAATAAATTGTGTCATATCACAACCTTTATTCCAAAGTAATCCAGATTAGATATACACAGGGGGCAACATATATTGTATTCTTTTACTATTTACCTTGGTATAAAGGTGCTGCATTATCCAACTCAGCCTCAGGACCAGTGTGGTCAGTGCCTAGCGATGGGGGTTGCTGTTGTTGTGACCTCGTCGATCTTCTCCTAAACCGCTTGAACCGGTCTGTGTTCGTAGCTTTGACCTCAGTATGGCGGAGGTACAGAGAAGGGGCCTAGTCAGGATCACACTCCAACATTTCATAGGCAGGTTTGCCTGCAAACACAGTCACCAAATAAATTGCTATGTAGCCTAGATGTACAACATTTAAAACTGATTAACGTTACGCTTTAGTACATTGGTAACTTAAGCTCATTTTCTAGCCATTTCATGCTAGTTAACAGTTAACATTGGCTTAACGTCAAATCTAATGGTCTGGTTAAATCAAACAAAACACGCTGGTTATTTTCCCACAAAATAACATTTACAGAGAGTAATTGTAACTTACCTTTGTGAAAATGCTTTGAACACACCATCATGTGTGGTGGAGCGTTATCGAAGGTAATCTTGGGCCTCCTACTGCTGCTATGGCTTGTACTATTATTTTTCCACGCTGGAAAACGATAAAAGGATTTTCCGTTCTTAAGCTTTATGCCACTTCTATCGTGAGAACTACTATTGCAGATTATAACACAGCAGGTAGACGGCACCTTGAACACTGCGTTCTTCCCTCCATGCAATCAAGTTTTGCGCCTTCTGTTTGTGCCGCGGATTCCCAAAATGCTTTGCGTTCACCACTGGTAATACATCACGATGACGTCACATTAGCAATCTCCATAGACATAATAAATACATAGACACGGTTGGTCCAAGATGGCGACCGGTGCAGACGTCGTATTTTGAGTTCCGAGACTCAGACCGAATACTAATGATTTAATTCATATTATCGTGACTATATCATCGACAAACGAAGGAATGAAACGTTGCTTTCATTGAGAAGATTTATTGATAAATGAAGGAGTGAAACGTAGCTATTTCATCCAAATACGTGCGGAGTTAACCAAAGTTTTGCTAATAGGTAGGATACATGTGCTAAGATGTCAAAGAGAGATGCTAAGAAGGGGAGAAAAGACAGATTGATAATGGACATAGAAGATGAAAACCCATTCTCCGTGTTATGCACACCCTGTCCTGATACTCCCACAAAAAGCCCAAATCCTAAGAAGTTCTGTACCAAAGAAGAGGAAACTGTTTCTAATGCTAACATCCTAAAAGCCAGTAATGGATTAAACGAGCGTTTTCTGAAATTTGAAGAAATGGTAATGAAAAATACAGCGGAGATTGCCAGAGTGCAAGAAAATGTAAAAGGGTTGGAAATTCAATGGAAAGGTACTGAGGACACAATTAAGAACATAGGTGATCAGATGACAATCCTCAGGGAGAAGCAAGAATAGTCGGAGCGGTACAGTAGAAGATGGAATCTCCGTCTTCTGAATCTTTCTGAAAGCAGCAACGAGGATGTGAGGAAGGAGGTACTGGAAATTATTGCGGAAATTATTCCAGAGGAAAAGTCCAAGCTTGGATTCATGGTGGACACTGTGCATAGGGTCGGACACCCGAGAGAGGATAAAAGCACTCGCCCTGTCATCATCCAGCTTACCATGAGATCCTTTAGATTGAAACTATGGAGAGCTTCCCTCAACGCGGATGTCATGAAGAGAAAGAACCTCCGGATGACTGAAGATTTAACCCAAGACATAGAGACAATGTAGAAATAAACTGTGGCCTCTTGTGAAGCAAGCGCGTGCTGATGGAAAGAAGACAAAATGGCAGGGTTCTGTTGTCATCATTAACGGTGTGAGACACACTGCATAACTGGTTAAACTTCCATTTATGGCGACTGACATATTGTGAATCTTACTGTAACGTTAGTTAACAGTTAGTTAGTTAGTTAGATAGTTGGTTAGCTAACTTTTCTCACACATTGAAGGTTTCCCAAAGACAAAGAGTTGAGGAGACAGTGGGAAGTAGCTATACGAAGGCAAGGTTTTTCCATAGCTGATTTCTCTGTGCTATGCAGTGAGCACTTCAAGTCGGATGACTTTGACAGGACAGGTCAGACTGTCAGGATTAGGGATGGAGCTAAACCATCAGTCTTCAGTTTTCCGACTCATCTACAAAGAGTAGGTTTTTCATCACTAGATTATTAGGATTTAATAGCTTGCCATTAAATTGTTATTTGTTTATATTTTTATTTCCTTTTTAGCCCGTTGCAACCAGGACTACACAAGCCTCAAGGAAAGCTGAGGAAAGCCTGTTAGTGGACTGTTCTCAGCATTTCCAAGAGACTGATCCTCCTCTGCCTAATGCTGTGAGTATTTGTTCTAGTTAAACCCAGAAGAGCTGTGAGCATTATGGCCCTGTTCATATTCAAACCTCTCTGTCTCTCACCGAAAATGACATTTTGATGAAAACGAATAACAATTTTGTCACAATTTACTGCCATCGCATCAATTAAAGAGGAAAGCACTCACATTTTCAATCAGACAGTCACATCAGGTATATAACAAAAGAACAAGTTTGGGTGTGTTTGTGTGTCAGTCAGGTAAGCATGTTTAAGAATGCAAGCCAGCAAGTATAACATTGTACTAGCTATTCACTAACCAGCTGAGAATATGTGTCAGGTGATATAAACATTACTCAAAACATTTTCGTCCTTCTTTCTACTAGGACCACAACTATGCATTGCCTGCATCTCCCACTGGTTTAAAGGCCAGACTCTGTGAAGCCTTGGCTAGAGTGGAGAGTCTGGAGCGAGAGAAGAGGAATGTGAAGGACCGAGAACGGGGGGCAAAGAGCACTGTGCATGATCTTCTGGAGGATCTGAAGGGGAAGAACCTCATAAATGAAGACTTGAAAGAGAGGCTTAATTTCTACTCTGGTAAAAAAAACAAAAAACTTTATGCATATCTTATGTGTACACTTTCTCATTGTTATTATTATTATTATTATTTCCATTATTATTGCAAGAACACTTATTAGTTAGTCTGTTATAACTGAATTTCAGATCTTCCGATAGACCTCTTGTCAAAACAGTGCCACGAGTACACAAAAGGGCAGAGGGAGTTTGCCCTCACTCTTCACTTACATGGCCCAAAAGCCTATAACTATCTGAGATTGATACTATTGAGACTGATACTATTGCTATTATTATAGTATTATACATAAAGTATATGCTATTACCTATAATTATTATATTATTGTACTTATGATATTATATAATTATACTATTCATTACTATTTTATTTGCAGTATACTGTTTGTTTATTTTATTGACTATACACTAAACTATTTACTATTACTTCTCACTTTATCTTATATTTACTATTTGCATTGCACTGTAGTTGGACCGTCCATATATTATGTATTATCATAAAGGATCCATCAGTTATCTTTGTTATTGTATATTTGGAGTATCTATCTGTAAATATCCAATATTTTAGTGCTCTAAAAATACAGAAAGCACCTGCATGTGTGATTTGCTGATTTGTTTTATTTTCTCAATGGCTCAATTGTAAGCACAAGTGAAGCTAAAATTGGATTAAAGACAGAAAAATTTTTTTCCACAATAAGAAAACTTTATTTCATTTAATATGAATTTAAATTATATCTCAGTATGGGGGTCTTCACAGTTCTTATCCAAGAATAAAAAGCCAAATACATGACAAGCCTGAGCTTTGACAATTCCTTATTTAAAAAATAAAATGTTATAAGTCTAACTATCGAGATTTTAAATAACTAGAGATGGAACTTTCTGTACACCATGTACGAACCACTGAAATCGGTTGATAAATGTAAACGTTATTTTTGTTTTTATCAAGAAAAACCGCAACTCACCCGTTTACTTGCATTTGATTACAGCGCAGTCTTGCCCTCCGCAAAATGGCGGACGCGTTGACGTATCGCAGCAACGTTCCAAAGCGGCCAATAGGGCGTCTATGTATTTATTATGTCTATGAGCAATCTCTAGCCACTTAGCGCGACCACTAACGTTACACACTCCAGCAGCACAACTAGCGACCTACCACTACCAGATTCGCTGAAGTATTTGACGACGGATGAATCTAGCAATCCCACTCTCATTCCCCGCTTAAAGGTGGTGTTAGACAATTAGTCGTTAGTAGAAGCACTAACAGACACCTCGTATGCGATAGTTAGTGTTTTGTTGATGGAAACTTTCAATAGTGTTCCGCTAAGGTCCAATATCATATTAAAAGAGCATGAACGAGCATAATAGGGCCTCTTTAAGCTCAAACTGAATTCCTACACTGCATGTCCGCATTCTCTCTAAATATAAAGCTTTTTTGCCGTATTCAATTCAACAATTCATGAATGTGTTCTGCCTTTTAGGTTCCTGGTTCCAAAATGATCTGGAAGTGTAATTTGTACGCAGCTTCTTTCACCTCCAGAATTAACCACTGTTAATGCTGGAAAAAGAAGTAGAAGTAATTCTGAAAATGAACCTTCCTACCCAACTTTCCCCAAGGAAAGGATCCTTCAAGCCTTGAGCAGTTGAGGCAGACAATTGTTGAAGAAAACTGAGAAGAACCTGCCCCTCATTAGAAAGATGATGGAGACCACATTTCCCCTACGCCGACAGACCATAGTGATGTCCTGCCCACCAGTGAAGGAGCTCATGGACCTCAGGCCTGCTCTCAAAATAGAGTCTGAGGTAATATGGATCAGCTCTCATTTTAAAGGGAAAATTGTGATACTTACTCATTTGGACACTATTTTCTGCTTTATAAATGTGTGCTAGATTCTTCAAATTGAACTGTTTTTTAAGTGTTGTTGCTGTATTCTCCTCCTGCTGTTATTTCAATGTAGTTGTATGCAGAGTTCCAGCGGATTACCAATCAGTACCTGCCCAACACATTTAATGCTGAGCTTGACCGCCATCTTCCTCGACTGATGACCTTATTCAGACAGAAGGTATCAAAAACTGGGAAGACAGCAGATGCTCAGCTGAAATTTTAAAAAAATCCACGATGAACCGGTAAATAGATTATTACACATTTCATAGGTTGAACCTGTGGAACATTGAACAGGTTCAATGATTCAAATGAGCTTTGTGAATTTTGCAATTAGTTCACTTTTTGTTTGCCATTTGTCTGATTGCATTAAAGATGTGAACAGGTTATTTGTGGACATATGTTCTGATTGGACTGTTTAAAATTTAAAAGCAGCTTTGTTCAGTAAACTCTTGAGTATATACAGTTCTGTTTTTATCTGAATAGGAAATCCATGACATCCACACCAAGCGCAATACTGTTCTCCATGCCCTTCCTGTGTATCTGCACGAGGACGTTTCTGGATTTTTCAGAACCTGCATAGTGAGTCTCCTTAAGTCACTAACAGATGAAAACAGTTAATCAAAATACTAACATGTTTTAGGACTTACATTTCTTTAGTCTACCCATACAGTTTTCGTGTATGGTCTGTTTTCTTTCTCATCACTACAAATGTTCAGTAAAATATTTTCTTGTAAATGTCCTTTAGCTTGTTTCATCTTTCTCACACCACTTACATTCTCTGGTAATTTGGCTGATTCATGTGTGCAGAACATGGATCTTAAGTTTTTCACCTCTTACAATGAGACCCAGGTCTCCCTTGTAAAAGAGGTATTGGATTTCAATGGGTCTTGGTTAAAGAAAGATAAATTATGTCATCTGTTCTGTTCCATGTGTTTGTTTGTGATTAGTATCTCTCTTTCATTCATTCAGGACTAGTCTGATGAGCCAGAGCTTGATGGTGTTGCAGTGGGCCTCCTTACTGTCATCAGTGACCATGACACAAGTCCAGTTCACTACCACCCTGTGAGAATCTCTGTCGTCATTGAAAGTGATGCCGTGGTCAGCCTCCCCAGACTTGCAGATGCCTTCCAGGTAATCTTTGGACTGATCTATGCACTAATCCTCAGCTTTCCCAAAGCACTGACCAACACTTTTGAATTCACTCAAAAGATTTTACTTGGTCTAGAAAGTGGTAAACTGTCACCCAGGTTGCAGACCCTCAAGAATGACTTGATGATGTAGAAACTCATCTAAGAAGGCTGCAGGGTAAAGCATTATAAAAGGCTAGTTCAAAGTTATCTCCTTTTGTCTAAATAATGCCTCAAAAAGTTACTGCACTACTTTGCAGGTGTTCAGCCAATAGGCCCAATCTACACTATATGCCTTTGTTCTCATTAATATAATGCAAATGTATGTTTTAATGTTTTTCTCAACCATTGTGGTCTGCGCAAGATGACCCACATTTCACTGTGCATTTGATACTGGTTAATGTAAAACATTTACATTTTTAGAGTTTTAAGTAAAAATATTCTTAAACGGTCGATAGAATTTTTGTAATTTCATCCAAATTGCTGCCCTGTTGCCTTACTCAGGAATTAGCCAGGAAGCCAAAAGCACACAGTGTTTTTTTTCTTTTATAGATGTAAAGAAAGATTATTTAATTTTGGTATTATTTATTATAGTTTTTGATTACTCCGATTATTTTCCTGACTATCTGATTAGTTGTCTGGTCAATATCAGAAATTCGTGATAAATATCTATTTCCTAGGGCCTTAAATGACCAGGAACACATTTGGAGCATTTTAGATTTTCTTAAAAATCTCTCAAATTTATGAATAAAATTTGTTTGCAAATAATCAGTTAATCTACTTCTTACAGCTCTACAATTTAAGTAAAATTATTTTTTTTTGTTCTATTTATTTTAATTTATAAATGTATAAACATTTATAAATTAAAATAAATAGAACAAAATATTATTTATTTTTCTATTTCATTTTAACATTGCAGTGTGCTAAAAGGGAGCGGGCAAGAAAATACTGTTCAATAGCAGACATTCATGACTTTTAAATATATTAAGTTAGTTAAACTCAATGTAATTAAGGCTATCAATTGCCTCAAAAATGTTAAGCTTTGAGTCTTAAACTCAACATATTTGACTAATGTGTACTTAAAACAATGACAACACAAACTAATAAACATTGAGTTTGGTTAACATAAAATGGTGTGGTTGTGTACTTATTTTTTTAAGTTCTGTGAACTTATTCCAGTGGTTTTAAAACTCGAAACTTTAAGTCATAATAGCTGAAAATAATTGAGTTGCCTTAACAGAAAACTGTAAGTCATATTAACTGCAAATATTTGAGTTGAGCTAAATGAGCACTTTTAATTTAACTGTTATCAAAAGATACAAGTAGCAAGTCATCCAACCTTTTAAGTTCTGGAAAATTCTGACTTTTAAGTTAATCAACTTAAACAAATATTTAGAATTATTTAATGAAGGCAAGGGGTGCATATATAAGATCAAGGAAAACATGGCTTGAAGGAGGTTCTCAACTCTGCATATATTGTTTTAAGCTTGAAAAGTGGAATTTTGTCCTCTCAATAATTGAGCTGCTATGAATTGATAGATTTGTGTGCCAAGTTTTATACAAATCTTTATAGTTCCAAATGTTCAGAGCAGATAACAACTTTGTTTCTTAATTCATTTAGTTATGTTAAAGTTATTTCTGATAGTGATTGGAATTTTTATAATGAGCACAATCACAATCAAGAGTCTGAAAAATAATAAATCCCCTGGACATGATGGAATTACAGCTGAGCTATACAAATTATTTGCTGATGAATTTACTCCATTTTTTACTTGTGTTTTTAGAGACAGTATTGATAAAGAAGCACTGCCTCTTACATTGACATAGGGTATTATGTTAATTCCCAAACCAAAGAAATATCTCACCAATTTGGACAACAGGCAACCCATCACACTCCTTAATAATGATTTTACAATTTTGGCCATATTATTTGTAAAAAGACTTGAAGTAACCTTGGATAGCATTATAGATGAGACTTAATCCAGATTTATGAGGTGTCGGCAACATTAAATTAGTTTTAGATTTACTTGATTATAGTGATTTGGTTAAACATTACAGTTTTATACTTTTTCTATATTTTTATAAGGCTTTTGATTCGGTCGAACATTATATAATTTTTAAATCATTGCACAAATTTGGTTTTAGTAAATATTTTTGTAAAATGGTAAGAACACTGTTATAACTGTAGTGGTTCAATTAAGTTGAAATATGGCACTTTCCCTAGATTTAACTTGTTGCGTGAAATAAGACGTGGTTGTCCAATATCCCCTTTGTTTTTGCTTCCGTCACAAATATTTGCTTCATATATTTCCAACAGTGGTCTCTGTGGTATCTCTATTGCTGACAAACAGATACTCATCAGTCAGTTGGCTGATGATACCACTCTTTTTTGCAAGAGGCTAACTAAGTTCCTTTAGCACTAGAGTACAGTATATCCAGCAATTTTCCAAAGCGTCAGGCCTATTTTTGAACATATCAAAATGTAAATTGATGTCCGTCAAAGAGTGTAACATTTCTGAAATCTGAAATATTTAAATAAAAGTTAAGGTATCATATTTAGGAATTGTTATAATGAGAAATGTGCTCTTTAAATTTCAATCCATTAATTGAGAGGACACAAAAAAGGCTGTATTTGTGGCTGCAGCGAGATCTCTCTTAAAGGGGTAGAATCTTAAAAGCTAAAGCAGAGGGTCTGTCAAGATTAACATGTTGGCACCATCATTACTAAGAAAAAAATAATTTTTGGCTGATGCAGTACCTCAAGGAGTACTTATGCTTTTCAGTGGGTTTTGTCCTGCGACTCTCTCTTCTCACTCAGTGGATCTATATGAAACATTTGTAGGTAAACCATGCTTTTCTTCTAAATAAAAAAATAAGAAAATCAGAGCTTTGTTTCAGGAGGAACTGGTTCCTATTCCTTATTTGATTCCTTATTAGAACGGTATTGCAAGCAATATTCCTTGGAAGAAAGACTTTACCTCACAAATATCTTGTAATTAACAAAGTGAAAGAAATAACATTTAAAATGATTCATAGATTTTATACAGATAAGTGCTCCCTCAAAAGACTTATAATGATAATAATACAAATTGTACTTTTTGTTTAGAGAAGCCTGAAATGTGTCTTTGAAATCTTTGCATCGGTTTTGGAATTGTACTTATACAGTAAAATTTTTGTGACATTCTTTAAATCATTAAGTATTATGTAAATCCCAATTTTGTATTTACTTAGAAATGTCATCTTTTTACGAATGTGAAAAAAGACATTGTGCTTTCATAAATTTTCTGTTAGCAAAATATAAAATTCATAAATGCAAATTCTCCAAAAGCAAACTGCTCTTTTAGAGGTTCAAACAGGAAATGAATATGTATTTTGAGTCCATTGAACTTTCAAAAAACTTAAAGGTAATAAGAACTGTCTCTGTATGAGGACTTAGGACTCAATTTGGATTAAAACATTTATAAATTACCCTTGCTGGTTGGAGAGAAAAGAAGCGATTCCCCTCTGTCATTCCACTTTTACTTGTATTTTTTGTTGTTGTTTTTTTTTTACTTCTGCGTTGAACCTACGGCGTTGGTTACGCATTGCTACTGTAACGAACACTGGTGAGGGCACCTTCCCCTTCAGTCATTGGAGATCGGGTTCACCTGAGTATTAACCAGTAAAACCACATTTCCTATTAACCCACATACCTAGGTCTGATTATGCCCCAGCTGTTCTTTGTTATCTCGTCCCTATTTAAATCATGTCTGTTTTCCACTTCACTGCGAAGTCTTGTTTGCTCCGGCTACATTACCAAGCGTTATCCTGTTTACTCTGAGATTTACCGTGTACCAACCTTGCTTTGTTCTCCGACCCTGTTTGATTGCCACTGCCTTGTGAGTACCCAGCCTGTTTATCGATCTCCATTGTCTGCTGCCTGCCCCGATCTTCTGCTTGCCCTGTTATCGTATCTGCCTGCCTACTATATTCCTGTCTGCTTGTGGTTTGACCCTGCCTGTACGTTTGACTATTCCTCTGTCCAATAATCCCGCTTATGGATCTCAACCCACTTGAGTCTTCATTACAGAAGACTTCGCCAAACATCGATCCAACGGTGATTTCACGTATGGCCGAAGAACTCTCTGTTCAAGCTAACCTGCTGGCTTCACAACAACATCAACTCGGTCGGCTCACGTCAGCGGTAGAGGAGATGACAAGCCGTTCACCAGCCCGCGCCTGCACCGGCGCCGGCAGAACCTCAAGCCAGCGCAGAAGCCGCCGTCAATCCCCAGCTCCTCCCATCCGCCAGCCCACGATTCGCACTACCCGACAAATTTGACGGTACGCCTTCAAGGTGTAAGGGGTTCATCATGCAGTGCTCGGTTTTTCTCTCACAACAACTGGCGCTGTATCCCACTGATGACAGTAAAATTCTCTTTATGAGCTCTGTGCTCACGGGGAGAGCGCTCGACTGGGCCACCGCGGTCTGGACCAACCAGGGGTTCACCCAGTTCTCCTTCGACTCGTTCAGGCAGGGGTTGATTGACGTCTTTGATCACCCCGAGGGCGGTAAGAACGCCGGCGAACAGCTCCTGGCTCTCCGCCAGGGAAACCGCACGGCGGCGGATTATGCACTCTCCTTCCGCACCCTTGCCGTGCAGACCGGTTGGGTGGAATCCACTCATAAGCTCCTCTTCCGGCAGGGTTTGAATGTGGAGCTCCAATCTGAGCTGGCCTGTCGTGATGAGGGAACTTCACTAGAACAGTTCGTCTCCCTGGCGATCCGCATAGACAGCCTCATCCGCTCCAGACGTCCAGTTCAGTGGTCCCCAGCTCGGCGCTCCGCACCTTTTCCAACGGCGCACCAACACCACGATACATCAGAGCCTATGCAGGTCGACCGAACCCACATCTCTCCCGAGGAGAGGGAGCGCCGTTTCTCCAATCACCTTTGTTTATACTGTGGCCAAGCAGGACATCAACGTTCCAGCTGCCCTACACGCCCTCCACAACCACAACGGCCAGGGGTGAGTCTGTTAATTTCCTCTACGCAGTCTAAGACCTGCCTCGAAGTTCCCGTTAAGCTCATTTACCTAGCGTCCAGTACCGCGCATGCCATGATAGACTCAGGCGCGGCGGGCAACTTCATTGACGAAGGTTTTTGCAAACTGCACCATATTCCTCTGACGGCTTGCTCTCCTTCTTTGACAGTGGCGGCGCTAGATGGTTGTCCCCTGGGATTCAGCCGAGTGTGTTACACCACCATCGATATCCTCCTGCAGGTGGGTGTATTACACACTGAGACCACGCGCTTCTATGTCATTCACTCCCCTCACAACCCAGTCATTCTTGGTCTTCCCTGGCTCCGATTACACGAACCACAAATTTCATGGCGGAACAGTCAAATCACGCGGTGGGGTCCTGACTGCTCAGCGAGATGCTTGAAGCCCGTTCAACCCGCCACCGTGGGGGCTACCAAAGTCTCAGAGGGGTCTGACGCCTTCCTCTCGATACCCCCAGCATACGCTGACTTGAGTGAGGCGTTCAGCAAGGCCAGGGCATCACTACTTCCGCCTCACCGTCCCAGCGACTGCGCCATCGAGCTCAACCCAGGAGCTACACCACCCCGAGGCAGAATCTTCCCCTTGTCGGAACCCGAGTCCCTCGCCATGAAATCATACATCGAGGAGGAGCTGGCCAAAGGATTCATCCGTCCATCCACTTCTCCGGCGGCAGCCGGGTTCTTCTTCGTAGGCAAGAAGGATGGTTCTCTTCGTCCCTGCATCGACTATCGTGGCCTAAATGACGTCACCGTCAAATTCCGGTACCCTCTGCCCCTGGTTCCCGCGGCACTGGAACAACTGAGGTCAGCAAAGCTCTACACTAAGCTGGACTTGAGCTGTGCTTACAATTTGATCCGCATCCGGGAGGGGGACGAGTGGAAGACCGCCTTCTCTACCACCAGTGGCCATTATGAATATCGGGTCATGCCGTTCGGCTTGTCCAATAGCCCCTCGGTGTTCCAGTCCCACATCAACGATGTCTTCAGAGACATGCTCAATCGGTGCCTGATCGTCTACATTGACGACATCTTAATTTACTCTAACTCTCTCGAGGAACACGTCATTCAGGTCAGGCAGGTACTGAAGCGACTGATCGAACACCAGCTATACGCCAAGGCAGAGAAATGTGAGTTTCACCTGAAGTCCGTCACGTTCCTAGGATACATCCTCAGCCCTGAGGGGGTGGCCATGGACGACAGTAAGGTTCAAGCCGTTCTAAACTGGCCTCAGCCCAACACGGTGAAGGAACTCCAGCGTTTCCTGGGATTCGCCAACTTCTATCGGCGGTTCATCAGGAACTTCAGCACCGTCGCCTCACCACTCACCGCCATGGTAAAGCAGGGTCGAACCAAGCTTCTCTGGTCCATCGATGCTCTTCAGGCCTTCGACCATTTGAAGGAACGCTTCACCTCCGCGCTGATCTTGCATCACCCCAAAACGGACATCCCCTTCGTGGTGGAGGTCGACGCGTCTGCCACAGGCATTGGGGCTATACTCTCCCAGCGCCAAGGTAACCTGCCTAAACTCTTTCCCTGCGCCTTCTACTCCCGCAAACTCACATCGGCCGAACGAAATTATGACGTTGGCAACCGCGAACTCCTGGCCATGAAGGCCGCCCTGGAGGAATGGCGACACTGGTTGGAGGGAGCCAGATATCCATTCCTGGTCTTTACGGATCACCGCAATCTGGAGTACCTACGCTCTGCCAAACGACTCAGCCCCAGACAGGCCAGATGGGCCTTGTTTTTTACTCGATTCAACTTCACTATCTCCTACCGCCCAGGATCCAAGAACGTCAAGGCCGACTCACTCTCACGACTGTACGAGGCCGAACCTCAAGGCCCCGTTGCCGAACCCATAATCCCCTCCAAGTTGATCCTAGCTCCCGTCCAGTGGGACCTCCTATCTGACATCGCCCAGGCCCAGGCCACTGCTCCGCCCCTGCCCGAATGCCCGCCTGACCAGACATTTGTGCCTCCCAGCATCCGGGAGAGGGTAATGCGCTGGGTGCACGACACCCCGAACTCTGGGCACCCTGGCATCACGTCCACCATTCGCCTCTTAAGGAACCGCTTCTGGTGGGAGACGCTGGCCACCGACACAGCCGACTTCGTGAGTAGGTGTCAAACCTGCAACATGGCCAAGACCCCAAAACAACCACCTGCAGGCCTGCTCCAGCCACTACCCATTCCACAGCGCCCCTGGTCGCACCTCGCCGTGGACTTTATCACGGACTTACCCAACTCCCGAGGCCATACCACGATCCTCACCGTCATTGACCGGTTCTCCAAGGCCTGCCGACTGATACCTCTACCCAAGCTTCCCACAGCCCTCGAGACCGCCGAGCAGTTGCTGCAATACGTCTTCCGCTACTACGGACTTCCCGAGGATATTGTCTCGGATCGGGGTCCCCAGTTCACGTCCAGGGTCTGGAAGGCCTTCCTCCGGCTCTTGAACATAAACATCAGCCTCACTTCAGGGTATCACCCACAGTCAAATGGTCAGACGGAGCGCCTGAACCAGGAGATCACCAAGTTCCTCCGAGCATACTGCCACCGCAACCAGTCGGACTGGAGCCGCTTCCTTCCTTGGGCTGAGTACGCACAGAATTCCCTTCTCAAACCAGCTACCAACCTGACCCCCTTCCAGTGTGTCCTGGGGTACCAGCCCCCTCTCTTTCCTTGGTCCGACGAACCTTCGGAAGTTCCCGCGGTGAACGATTGGATTCAGCGTAGTGAGGCGGTGTGGGACCAAGCGCACGTCCACCTACAGCGGGCGTTAAACCGTTCCAGGGAACAAGCAGACCGCCATCGCCGCCCCGGGCCAGATTACTCCCCGGGCCAATGGGTTTGGCTCTCCACCCGAGACCTTCGTCTTCGCTTACCATGCAAAAAGCTCAGTCCTAGGTATGTGGGTCCCTTCAAAATTCTAAGAAAGATTAACCCTGTCTCATTTCGCCTTCAACTCCCTACTAATTATCGCATTTCCCCCACTTTCCATGTCTCCCTGTTGAAACCGGCCGATGGCCCGATGGCTGAGGAGGAGGGGACCCCCGGACCCCCCCCCAACTGTGGGTGGCGAGGAGGCCTTCCTGGTGCGAACTCTGCTCGACTCCCGACGACACCGAGGTCAGATCCAATACCTGGTGGACTGGGAGGGGTACGGTCCGGAGGAAAGATCCTGGGTCAGTACGAACGACATCCTCGACCCCAACCTCATCACGGAGTTCCATCGGATCAACCCGGAGAAACCGGCCCCTCGACCTCGGGGGAGACCTCGGCGCAGGTCGCGTCTTCGCGTCAGGAGCCGCTCACGGGGGCTCTGTAACGAACACTGGTGAGGGCACCTTCCCCTTCAGTCATCGGAGATCGGGTTCACCTGAGTATTAACCAGTAAAACCACATTTCCTATTAACCCACATACCTAGGTCTGATTATGCCCCAGCTGTTCTTTGTTATCTCGTCCCTATTTAAATCATGTCTGTTTTCCACTTCACTGTGAAGTCTTGTTTGCTCCGGCTACATTACCAAGCGTTATCCTGTTTACTCTGAGATTTACCGTGTACCAACCTTGCTTTGTTCTCCGACCCTGTTTGATTGCCACTGCCCTGTGAGTACCCAGCCTGTTTATCGATCTCCATTGTCTGCTGCCTGCCCCGATCTTCTTCTTGCCCTGTTATCGTATCTGCCTGCCTACTATATTCCTGTCTGCTTGTGGTTTGACCCTGCCTGTACGTTTGACTATTCCTCTGTCCAATAAAACCCGCTTATGGATCTCAACCCACTTGAGTCTTCATTACAGCTACAGTGGTTACGGCGTAGCCTGACATGCACCTATTCAACAATTTTGCGACCCGGGTGAACAGTGTGTTTGGGCCTCATACAAAAGTAGATGCATTTCAATTTAAATATAGGAACAGTGGATTCAATCCATTGAATATTGCTGTATACTGTGTAATATTGAATACTGTAGTATTGCTCTTTACATTTAAATACATTTGTAAAGTTTGTGTGGAAAAGTAATATTCTGTTTTTTGGTCCTGACAAATGTCCAGCTAACATAATTTCACTAATCATGTCAGCAGCAGCTGGTAAAGTGTGAACGAGTACTAGTCAGGTACTCTATCATTCTGATTGGATTATAAGAGCAGAGTGATTGCTATAAAAGGAGGGAAGAAGTGCTTCCAATCATTGTGTTCTTGTTCGCAACGGTTACCTCTAAAGAAAGACGTGCAGCCATCATCGCTTTGCATCAAAATGGACTCACGTGCAAGGAAATTGCAGCAAAGAATTTTGCTCCTGAAAGAACCATTTACCGGATCATCAAGAACTTCGAGGAGAGAGGTTCAATTGCAGTGAAGAAGGCTTCAGGACATTCCGGAGTGTCCAGCAAGTGCCAGGACAGTCTCCTCCTGATGGGTCAGCTACGGAATCCTGTCACCACCAGGCTCTCTCACAGTTCTGCCTAAAAACACTGCCTATAAAAGCCTTTAAAACTTGTGAAATGCATATCGTTGTTTTCCAGTATAACATAGAAACGTGAAAAAATTATCTACAAATACTGAAGCAGCAAACTTTGCAAAACACAAAATTGATGTCACTGCCAATACTTTTGGCAACGGCTGTGTGTATATATATATATATATATATAAATAAATTTTAGTAATATTTCAAAGGATTTCTATTTTTGGCACTGTAACTCACTTATTTTACCAATGTTCGCTGTCCTTTTCTGCATATCGCGGCACCGTTTTGTGGTCCGTTCTGCGTAACGCGGCAGCTCATTTTAGCTTATTGCGGTCCATTTGTCCCGTTTCGTGGCCAACCCACTAGCCATCTCGGTTCTCCTGATGGCCAGTCCGCCCCTAATCGGCCCCAAAGTGTGTCAGCCCACCAGGAAAATGCCCAGTATGTCAGATTACCAGTCCAGCCCTGGTACTTTCTGTACTACTGATCTTTTGTAGTGTCTAGTAGAATCAGAATCAGCTTTATTGCCAAGTATGCTTACACATACAAGGAATATGTCTTGGTGACAGGAACTTCCAGTGCACAACAATACAAAAAACAATACAAAAACAGCAGTAAGACATAGATAATAATAATAATAATGAAAAAATATATATATATATATATATATATATATATATATATATATATATATATATATATATATGGTATATAAAGGTATATAAAATAGAATTATACATATACGTACAGACACACACCTTTATACATACACATACGTAGTACAAATCTGTTATATAAAGTACAAAAATGCAGTTTGTTATGTACAGTGCAAAATGTTTTTTTTTCCATTTGTATGTAATGGCAGAAGAGGATATGTTAGATAATATAAATAGGCTCAACTGTTTATAGCACATAATTATTGCTCAATGGGGCGGCTTTAACTGTTTATGAGATGGATAGCCTGAGGGAAAAAAAATTTCTTGTGCCTGACTCCCACTTCAACTTCAGAACCTGAATGACTCCACTGCGCTGTTTAGAATGGTGAGGGGGGTCAGTGTTGGTGTGTTTCTCCTAAAGTCCACAATCATCTTTACCGTTTTGAGTGTGTTCAGCTCCAGGTTGTTATGACTGCACCAGTGAGCCAGCCGTTCAACCTCCTTTCTGTAAGCAGACTTATCGTCATCTTGGATGAGGCCGATGACAGTGGTGACATTTGCAAACTTCAGGAGCTTGACAGAAGGGTCCTTGGCGATGCAGTCATGGTGTAGTGGGAGAAGAGTGGGGAAAGCACACATCCCTGGGGGGCACCGGTGCTGATTGTTCAGGTGCTGGAAGTGAATTTCCCCTGTCTAACAAGCTGCAGCCTGTCTGTCAGAAAGCTGGTAATCCACTGACAGATAGACATGGGAACTTAGTCCGGAGAATAGCTGGGATGATGGTGTTGAAAGCTGAACTATGTCCACAAAAAGGATTCTTGCATATGTCCCCGGTCTGTCCAGATGTTGCAGGAAATTATGCAATCCCATGTTGAAATGTCCCAGTAGGGATGCACATAGAAACTGATGTATGATGTAACAGTATGTGAGCTCGTCCATGTCTGTGGCTGCAGCTTCAAAAACACTCCAATCAGTGCAGTCAAAGCAGGCTTGTAGTTCCCGCTCTGCTTCAGTGGTACAACTCTTTACAGTCCTTACAACTGGCTTAGCTGATTTTAATTTCTGCCTGTAGGTCGGAAGAAGATGAACCAGAGAGTGATCAGAGAGTCCCAAAGCTGCACGTGGGACAGAGCGATATGCATCTTTTATTGTTGTGTAGCAGTGATCCAATATCTTCCGGTCTCTGGTGGGGCATGTAATGTGCTGTTTGTATTTGGGCAGTTCACGTGTGAGATTTGCTTTGTTAAAATCCCCAAGAATAATAATAACGGAATCCGGGTATTTTTGTTCGGTGTCTGTGATTTGTTCAGCCAGCTGTTGCAGCGCTATGTTCCCAGACGCGTCTGGAGCGATGTAAACACACACCAGAATAAACTAGGAAAACTCCTGTGGTGAGTAGAAGGTCTTACGCCGTTTCACACATACTCCACAGTGCGTATGCGGTGCGTATTTTTTTCCGTACCCATGTTAAGAGGTTAGAGCTTTTACACTACACGCGGATGCAGTCCGTCGATCCATTCCAGTTGCGGTGCGTATACAGCAGTGCAGCGATGGTTTACGGACAGAGTCTATTTTTCCTGTGTTGCACCGCACTGAATTAAAGTGGAAGCGCATTGTTCACATTAAAATAGACATAGATTGTCAAGAAACTGTAATAATTTCATCATATACGCAGAATTACAGTTAATGTGTTCTACAGTTACTAAATTACAGGGTCAAGAAAAACAAAAAAGTATGATTATAGTCCCAAAAGTTGCAAAATGCCATCATATATGATTTTTTTACCCTAAAAAAAGACAGAGTGAACGAAAATGCATCTCATTCTTCTCCTTCTTAGCAACAGATATAGCGCGATAGCTTTTCTTCTGTCAACAACTCGAACTACATGTAAAACAAAGAATCATAATGATTAAAATTAATTGTCATACTGTTTCAATGCCTTAAACAATTTCAAAGTTAACGTTTGGATTTAAAATCAAAATTCCTTACACATTTTTGATTTTGTGGCACACAGAATCTGCGGATCAGTAGCGCACTGCAAACGCAGCATATGTGAAAGCACTATAGCGCGTGCTGCTCCTGTACCGTATAGGCTACGCACCGCATACGCACTGCACACGGAGTATGTGTGAAACGGGCGTTACAGTTAATAAAGATTGCTTCCAAATTAGGACAGTACATCCTCTTTAACGTTGTTACATCTGTACACCAACTTTCATTGATGAAAAGCATGTTCCACTGCCTCTCGTTTTCCTCATTAACTCTGCAATGCGATCCGCTCTGAACAGCTGAAAGCCCGGCAGATTGAACGCGCTGTCCGGATTGGCTTCACTCAGCCAGGTTTCTGTGAAGCACAGTGCAGCAGAGTTTGAAAAGTCCTTATTTGTAAGTGTGAGGAGATGTAGTTCATTCGTTTTGTTGGGAAGAATGTGGAGATTCGCTAGATGAATGCTTGGCAGTGCTGTTAGAACGCTGCACTGGTGAAGCTTGCGTCCCTCGCCTGCGTCTCGTAGCGCGTTTAAACAACAGAGCTGTGCCTCCGACTAAAATATCCAGCAAAACGTCCAAATATTTTCTGCCGAATGTTCAGAAGTTCGTCCCTGGTAAAACTGACTGGAAAAAGATACACAGGACAAACAAACAAAAACAACAAAAGAATTGGGGAGCTCCACACCGAGGCAGCCATCTGCGGCGCCATCATGAGTTTAGTAGTGTGTCTGTTTGGATCTGCCATGTAACATTTAGAGTAAAGGTTTTGATGACACATACATTTATTTCCATTAAGCAGCTAGGAGTTTCAGACAAGAACCTTGGTTAGAATTAAAATAGCAGACTCATGTGTAGGCCTACACATCAGAGTTATGTGGCTGTTATCCGATTGGCTTGAGTAGATGATAGGTGGAGTCCACCTATTTATAGATTGCCCACAGCTCTTACAAGAATCCTTTCAGAATTCTGCCATTCACAAATGCACAGCAAGTGATCCACAAATAAATGCATGCAATTCACAAATAAATGCTGGACAGAGTTGTGTTAAAAAGTATATTTGTTAATCATTTTTAGTTGCAAATATAATTGTATTTATTTGTGAATTCACTTTATTTTTGTGCAACTCCTAAAATATATTTGTAAATTGTATTATTTTTATTTGTGAATTTGTTAAATTTGTGAATCTCTATTCAATTTATTTGTGAACCAACTTTCTATTAGCGAATCTCTTTCCATTTGACTCTGAATTAGAAACAGTTCTATCTCCATATTTTTCTGGTACTACCTTTCTACTGACTACTGATGCAGAATACATTTTCTCTTGGTGCCGTCGAGAGAAATGTAATCCTCTCAGAATCAGCTCGTTTCAGATGTTGTGTGCCAAGTTTTTGCTGTACTGCTGAAGTACCATAGGAATACCAAGGGCATATTTTAAGGGGTTTAAACTGGACCAAAACTTCAGCCCCGTCTAGTTCCACGCCTGTTCACTGCAGGAGCCTCATGTAGTCGTGTAGTATATGTCTAAAACACTAGAAGGAGCTGTAAAACATCAGGTACATTTTACAGCGCAACGGCACCAATGGATCCACTCTCTGTTAAGAATAAAAGAAATCTGAATTAACAGGCATTTATTACCTCAATATCCCAATGAATACTCAATAAATGAATACTCAGGACTGACTGATTTGATGAGATGGGAATTTTAAACATAAGTGAGCAGGTGAGCATCTAAAACTTTCTTTGGCTTTGGTATTTCTCTTCAGCATGGTCAATGTGGATTGGTTTGCTAACTCCATGTCTGTTGTCTATCGCAACAGTTTTCAGTAGATTTTTTTAAATGTAACCTGTACCGAATGTACCACGCCATACAAATAGATTTGGACAAAAGCACAGTCTGTAAAGCTAGTTATATCACGTAACAATCAGTTCAGATAAGTTTTACTCGTATAAGTATCAAGCGGTCAAGTTAAAAACCAACATGACGTCATCATCTCAGTATGATCTGCTGTGAACTGACTAACATGTGGACTGAAATCATTTGCGATTTAGATGCATTTTTGAATATTTGTTTGGAGTTGGTGGAAAATCGCAGCAAAACCACAGGATCACTTTTCTAGCTATGATGTATAATCCAAAAGTTAAAAAAAGCATCCCTATAAAATGCTGTAAGAAATGCCGAACTAAGAGACCGGGTAAAGATAGTTTCGGTTTGAAATTCACAATCACATTTGGGAGCGTTTGATTGTCTTACTGCTCTTTCCCCATTGCCTTATAACAAGTAATACCAATATAGACTATCAATGAACGGAGAAAGGTCCGAGACATCAGAGAAATCAATTTATCCAATTTTCATGAGCAACCACTTGGCAGCGCCATGATGATTCTAATTGCCTGTTTTGTATTTCAGGGTAGGGTTGCACCAGCTGTGCGTAACACCGTGTCCTAACTACACGCGACGCGATAAAATTCCAGCGACAGCAAGTGTGTCTGTCCACACTAGACGCGACGCGACTGTGAGACGCCACACGTCAATCAAAAATCACAGCCATTCAGAACAGCGTGTGGGCGGAGTCTCTCTGTGAAAGCGCACTGCTGGCCCGCACCCGCACTGGAAATGGGTAAGGACATAATCAAATCAAGAAATAACATTATTAAAAATCAAAACATTAACAAAATATACTGACTACCTCTGAATATCTCTACTACGACTGCGATGGACTGGCGACCTGTCCAGGGTGTCCCCCGCCTTTCGCCCAATGTTAGCTGGGATAGGCTCCAGCCCCCCGCGACCCTGTACACAGGATAAGCGGTTGACGATGGATGGATGGATGGATCTCTACTACGAGCAGCGCGGGCGCGGCCAGATCTGCCTCGCACGCGCCGAGTGTGCACAGCTCGGACTACTGTCATTGTCATTGCGACTCCCCACCTGAAATACGCCTGTATTTCAGTAGATTGTCTGGAATGACACCCCTGGATACAGGGACACAAATCGTCATGCCTATTCACTCTACTTTACATTGAAAATAAAGCGGAATTTGTTTTACACAGGTTGATGCATCATTAGTAGCCTACAATATCTAAATGCTACATTCATTCATTCATTCGCTGTAGATGAAAGTCTAAACTTAACTTACCATGTGTATTCAATGCTTCAGCTATACTTCTCCAGACGGAATCCTTTTTCCTGATGTCTTTGTGGAATTTGTGGGATTTATCGTAGAGAATTGAATGCCTTTGAACTTCGACAATCAGTTCCTCGTCGTCATGTTTGATGATTAAATATTCATGACACGCAGAACTTCCATCCAATGAGATCTCTGTGTGGGCGGATCTGTCAGCCGCGACGTCGCAGAAATAGGAACCGTTTCTAAATTAGAAACTTCGCGTGTCGCCGTCGCGTCTGGTTAGGACAAAAACTCTGATTAACATGGAAAAGATACCTTTTATCGCGTGTCGCGGCGTCGCGTGTAGTTAGGACACGGTGTAAAGGTGCGTACACACTGCCAGCGACTTTATCGCTGCAGGTCGCCAGTGGCTGGCGGTGAAGTCGCTAGTGGGTGTTCCCACTACTGGTTGCCTAGTAACGTTTATAAATTACATTCACGGATGCCATTCCATTGCTGTTGACAGCGAATCTCTTTTCTTGCCACTAAAAACAAACATTTTGGAGGGAAAAGACTAAATATAAATGGAATCAGTACATAAAATGCTTTATATCAAAGATGAATGAGAAACCAGGCGTGCTGTTTGCCAGAGCGGCTGTTTATCTGCGGCGAAAATGCAAATGCCGGTCTGTCTGGGTCCACAAAATCCCCGCGATCTCAGATACACCTTTCCACGCAGTATTTTTCTTAAAAATGTCCTTGTATGTGGGAAGAGACATATCATAGAGCACTGGAAAATGTCAAGAATTAGCCTTTCATCCATCTTTCCGTTACTGCAGTAGCTGAGAGAGAGAGAGAGAGAGAGAGAAGGATCACGTGAGCTCTCTCGTCGTCTCTCCTATTGGCTGTCGCTTCCATTAGTCGCTGCAAAGTTGAAGTTTTCTCAACTTTGTCGCGTCGCAGGACACGCCCACATCTAGCGCCAACGGTCGCGACAGCTCGTGTCGCCGGAAGTCGTTGTGCTCGCATTGAAAACGAATGGGGGCGCGCGATGTCGCTGGCAGTGTGTACGCACATTAAGAGTTTAGTAACCACTAGTTATTTTGAAAACTAATTCAGTGCTTAATTTGGTTGCACCACCTGTTCTGAGGGCAAGACTTAACTAGTAGGTCGTTAGCTCCATAGATATTATATAGAGACTAGATGCCCTATTGGCCGCTTCGCACTGAGAAATACGGCCGCCATCTTAAACCGGTCGTACTCCTAGTTTCGTTGCGCTGCAGCAGTTAAGATGCCAGAGCACTGTGGAGCATTTTCCTGTTCTAATCGGCGGACCATCGCAAATAGGGCCCGGGGGATTACTTTTCACAAGTAAGTTTTAACATTACCGTACTATTGGTTGTATTTTGTGAATAGAATATTACCAGATAATTGAGAAGGAGTAAGGATCTTTGATATTACTGTACTGAAATCGTAGCCAGCTAACGTTAGCTAGGCTATGTTTACTGCACCAGCCGGTGTTCACCCGGCATGGAGAGGTGGGGTAAAGTAATAATTACAAGAGCTTCTCGGTTATCAAATACAAGCATTCAACGGCCCTGTTGTATAAACATAGGTTATTTGTGTTTGCGTACGTGATATCAGGAAGCAATGTAACTTAATACACGCATGACGGCGATGCGCAAATCGAGTTACCCCTCCCACTTCTGCTAGTTTTATTGATAACCTATATTTATTATCCTGTGCGAATTGGCCATTAATATTACAGACGTCCTGTGGTAAAATTACATTATTACTCCATCTAACGTTACCCTAAAGTTAATCCTGAATCCGAACAGGGCTTTAGATTACAATTGACACAATAATTCTATGTATGAATAAAACAATTATTATTGGTATAATAACAGTGGCCAGTGAATTTTACACAAGTGTCATAGACTGTATTATCAGTGTTGGGCAGTCACTACTTGTAGCTTAGCTAGTAACGTAGTATTTTGTTGTTAGCTATAAATAGTTTCTTCAACTTATTAAAATATCTTACTTTACTGCAACTATCCGTTTCTGATTCTTTATCATATAGTGTGTGATTTATTAAATACCTTATATCCTACATCACATATTTTGATTTTGGACGTCTGGTCACTTTATATCTTATATCAGAATATTATATTACTGTTAAGCCTACTATGAATATTAAAATACGCCGAACCATGTATCATAGCTACATGAATGACCTTTGCAGCAAAAAAACTCTGCGTGAAAATCAGTTCGGTATTCAGTGAGGTATGATTAATTAAATGCGCTGACAGTTCATTGCACCTGCCATACAGATTACACTGAGTGGAGCGGGTGACCGGTCTAAGATGGCGGCGCCGCGGTTCGTCCGCGCCAGTAGGCAGTAGCGGTCGATAGGGCGTCTATCTATATAATGTGTATGGTTAGCTCTCTGTAAAGTAATGCGTAGTCGCATAATATGACTTTTACCTCTATTGATCCAATCCAAGCCTTGACATTTGTACACATAAATGTTAAAAAGCTGTGAATTTCTGGCCTTTGTTACAGTTGTTGTTCAAACCTTGTTTGCTCACCTAACTGTCAGCTGTAATAAATTATATTCCCATTGAAATACGATACGTACAAAAAAATATTGAATGTAAATAACAATATGCAATAACTGTATCTAAAATTAATAAGGGGGCAACAAATAAATAAATACTAATATAACAGGCTTTAAACATTTATCCATTTTAATATCTATTTCGTATTTTGAAACTTGACACCGGGCGGCGTAAGTGCACTATTAGACAGGTTTAATGTAGACGAAGTACATTTTAAATAATGTTTTCTCCACTGATCTATATATATATAACTGGATAGCTCATGACGTCACAACAGTGAAGCTACTGCGCCGCCATCTTGGTATTCCCTAACATTCTGTACTCCTATGTGTCTCAATGGGAAATCGTCTGTTTTGGTGAGTAATTTGTACCCATCCAGTCACATTAAAACACATTTCTTATGTCTGCATACACTGTATCACAATGCAATCTTCCTAAATATGTAATTCATTATTTATTTTGACTTTAATTTCCCCCCCCTGCTTATTCTAAATGTGAGCGTGTTATGTTACTCTTTATTGCAGCAGCATTACGTTCAGCAGCGCACGTGTTTCAATAGAAACAAGTTTAAGAAACTGAGGTAAGCTATCAGTAGACATTTTCAAACATATTTTTTGCAGGCTTTAAAGTTTTTATTCTGAATACATAATTATGTTTTGTAGCTTTTGTTTACGTTGAACGTGTATTGTGGTTATTTTCTTAGGATAAATGAATATTAGCTATGCAGCCAAGGTTAACTTAGTGAGTTATACTGTTATTCATTGTGGTTATTTTCCTAAGTCAGCTTTTTTGGTCAAGTTGAATATCTAATTGCAGATCAACACCGGTTACATATGATAAATATAATGTGGGCTTTCATTAATTCTCTGTGTGTAATTTGTACTTTTTGCAGTGCAGGCCTGAATACGGTCCAGCTCACGGGCATCATTTATAAAGTGATCAATTGGAATAGACGAGGACCAGGGCAGGACTGGTAATCTGGACTACCGGACATTTTTCCGGTGGACCGACAAACTTTGGGGCCGATCAGGGTGGACTGGCCATCGGGAGAACCGAGCGGGTCGCTGTGTCGGCCGCGATAATCTAAAACGAGCCGCCGCGTTAGCGAACACTACCCCCAACAACTTTTTGACAGTTATGTCAAATCCGGGCCGATTTCTCTTTCCAGTCCAGCCCTGAAAAGGTGCACATGGATATTGTTGAAGTTAAACAAGGTAAATTTGCCATTTGGATTTCAATAAACATCGCACTGAATGCTAGATAAAACTGGAATTGGTTTGCAACAGGAGGAAAAGCTGTATGAGGAGTCAGCCTGGCTTCACTGAAGAGCTGTTTTAACAGAGTAAAAAATATTATACTGTCTGTTTTTATTTGCAATGAAGATACTTTTGCAACATGCAGTATAAGTCTCATAAAATTACTGTGTTTCAGATAGTTATAACATTTAATATTAATAGAAAAGTTGACCCAAATATGTAAATTCTGTCATCATATACTCAACCTCATGTCCTTCCAAATCCATGTGACTCTTTTGCAGAACCCCCAAAAATGTATTTTGTATTCCATATAATGAAAGTAAATGGTGAGCAAAATAGCTTGTTTTGGTCACCAATGGCTTTCATTATATGGGCAAAAACATTTTTTTAAATGTCATCTTTTGTGTTCCACAGAAAAAGTCATACAGGTTTGGAAGGACATGAGGTTGAGTAAATAGCTGTGCATAAGGTCTTAAGTTGGGGTATAAAGTTCAAGGCTTCAGTAACTACTAGTTAGTTTGCAACTAAGTTGGTGCTTAATTTGGTTAGCTCACCTGTTCTTTAAGTCCATTTTTTTTATGTACTTGGAAGCTTTTGTTATTGAACAAATAAATATGTATGATTTCCTTGAGTGTGCATATGTCAATAAACCTATTTCTGATTATGATTTAAAATATCAGGGATTGTTGAAATAATTAAATGCTCACAAGCTGGTATGTACATGTTCCAGAAATGAATGCAAATGGATAATTCCATTAAGTAAAGGTAAATTAATGTGTGTGTGTGTGTGTGTGTGTGTGTGTGTGTGTGTGTGTATATATATATATATATATATATACACACACACACACATACTACATATGAACTTGTGTGTGTATACTATGCTACATTTTTATATTTGGTTCTGGATTTATTCTAAGAGGTACTGTCTAGTTACAATATCAACACAAAGCTAGTCGTTTTTATTAACTTCAAAATTTGTTGATGTGCATGCACCCCCTAAATTAGTTCACATTTACTATATAATCTAGTCAAAATGGTTAATAATGTTGGCAAATTATGCAGATGTATAATTTGTCAACATTATGAACAATGAGCATCAACAGATTTAAACTATGAAGGCAGAGAAACATTGCATCCTGTAACAATCTGCAGATGGATAACTTTGCTTTAAAAAGGGGTATTAATACACTTTGGTGTTGTATTTTTACTGTTGATTATTAAAGATTATGATCGTTATGGACACTCTACATGGGGATAACGACTAATGTGTGCTTAATATGTACATAGTCATAAATTACAACCTGTAGGCACTTTAGCCGCATCCTTAAAGGGGTCATGACATGAGAAACCAAATTTGCCTTGATCTTTTGGTATATAAGAGGTCTTTGTATCATTAAAACGTCCTGCAAGTTTAATATTTTAAGACGTCCTCCCCATTCTAAACGAATCATTTATTTAATCAAACTCAAAATACAGCTCGTTCTGGATTCATGGTTAGAAGTGACGTGTCGGTTAGAAGTGACGTAACAGCGTTTGCATATGACCGCCTCCAGCACAAGATAACTACGCTTTAAGCGCAAGATTACGCTCATTTCGTATCGCCGTGCGCCTCACAAGTGTTCAGTCGATGGACAGCGAGCTCTGACAGAGACTACTTGTGCACAGGAAAATTACGATGCCACACAGATGTGCTGTTCCTGGCTGTGGTCAAACAAAACCTCTGAATAAGCTGCCGAAAGATCCAGACGTCAGGGAAAAATTGATGCAGTTTATTTTTTGCGGACGTTCCAGTCACGGCAGTGTTAACTTAAGCGTTTGTTCTGTACATTTTAAGGATGACTGTTTTGAGAACAAATCTCAATATGATGCTGGCTTTGCCAGAAAACTGTTGCTCAAAGATAAGTCCGTGCCGACTATTCTGGGAACAACGACGACGCAAACTGTAAGTAATCTATTTTAAACTTTAAACTACTTTTTAAAGCGCAATTTCATTCATTATGAATAATCACAGTGTTTTTACTTAGTTTACTTGCATATTGTTCTGGCTGGGGCGTCAATAATTGATACATAGGCACTGACGTTAGCCAATCATAACAGTGGGCGTTAACACTGAAGTCTTAAATGGAAAACGCCCCCAAAACAGACTGTTTGAATCAGAGGATGAGAAACAGGGTGGGAAAAGGTCATAAATCACTAGATTTTAAAAGTTTTTCTTAAAAAAAAAAAATATTAATACTATAATTGCACCTAAGGGAACATAATAATACAATAAAAAAAACCATGTCATGACCCCTTTAAGTGAGTGTTGTTTCGCGGTTAAACGCTGCACATGCCGCGATGCCCTCTGTCGGTAGGGAATAGTAAGATGGCCGCCAGAGCACTTCCGGTAGCTTCACCTACTGCTGGCAGTTTAGAATTCTATGAGCTATCCAGTTATATATATAGATCAGTGGTTTTCTCCCATAAATGTAAACGAGTGCCAACATCAACATATATCGAAAGGACTGAAGCCTGCCAACCCAAGCATGAGCCCACTGATGTCTTTAAATAAGTCTGCTTTTAATTCTGTCTGTTACTCCTGGTCTGAGGCTTCCGTAAATATTTAGTTTATTTTTCAAAGGTGTGATAACATGAATTTCACAAACGTTGTCAAATCCAGCAACTTATTCTTCCTAGGTAGTTGTCACTGTAGTCCTGGTACCTTGCAAACAAAACACAAGTATGTGGAGTGATATAAACCTGTGTACCCTGACTCCTGGAAATTACAGAAAAACATTTAGTTGTGTGTTGTTTTGAGAAAGCTCTTGACATTTTTGTTTGCAA
Organism: Xyrauchen texanus; assembly: GCF_025860055.1. NCBI lineage: Eukaryota > Metazoa > Chordata > Actinopteri > Cypriniformes > Catostomidae > Xyrauchen > Xyrauchen texanus. Next base: position 10,826,161 of record NC_068314.1, read on the forward strand.
TATAAATCACATGGGCCACATGCATTCTGTCTGTGACTTTCTCCAACATGAATTTAAGCATTGTGATTTGGATATTAAGAGAATGTCAGGTTTTACAGTGGTCTACACAGGGAGTTGTTTTGCCACCATCAGCTGCCTTGCTCTTGTGTGCTGTTGAGAATCCATGCTAGAGGATCCATCAAAGGTGGAGGTTGGATGCACTGGGGAGAACATCACTGACCAACTGGATCAAGAATTTGCTGTTGCTGTCCTTCTGGTCCTATCACCTGTCTGCACTGCCCATTCCCTCCATCATAAGCAGGACGCCAAAGCCCACTTTCAACCTTTTTAATGGTGTTTTGATTTCATTCATTTAATTCAAAGTGTAGCTCCACTGATCCTGCTATGTCTGTCTTTTTATCTTTAAGTCACTCTTGGTCCAGGCAATAATCAGCCAGAATGCAGAAATGGTGACATTTTTATTGGAACAAAAGGAAGAAGTCAATGAACTGGTATGTTTTCAAGTTAATTCCTTACATAGATTATAGAGCTATTCCATTTTGATACATAAAGTCTCAAGTAAATTGCAATTGAAAACTTATACAGAAAGGCTTCTGTCTTGAAGCATTGTTATATGTACAAACCTTTTGTTTCCTACAAATTCCATTACATCTTTTATTTAATTAATAAAGGCAGATGCTATTTGCACTCTGGTGCAAATAGAGTTAGATACTATTTGCACCCATATTTAAATACTAACAAACAAGACATGGGTATCACTCGTAGCGTGATGCCCATGGCTCATAGCATGGCCACCATGGGGCACAGCCGCATGGGGACTCCTCCCATCACCTTTAGTGGACCCCCAGGCCGGCACAGAAATGCGCAAGGCCTCGGCAAAAATCACCTAGGGGCGTCATGCAGCGTCTATCATCCCAGTACCATGGAGGCATCAAGTACATTGCCCATTGGGTTCGGGTCTTACCTACTTCCCTAATGTAAGTATTACTATCCAGTGTTGCAATCTACACACAAGCTAATATTTGCTAATGGGGTGCAAATAGCTGCTCTATGTGGCAAATGCTAATTACACAAGGGTGCAAATAGTCACCTATTTAAAAGCAAGCTTCTGTTGATCGCAATCGTTCCCACGGCTCAGCATTGATTGTGTGTAGATTGCATCTCTGTATTACTAATATTGTTGTAACTATGTTTTTTTGGCAGAAAACATAGTTTTCATGTAATTTGGTTGTGACTGTAATTTTACTGGCAAATCTGTGGCATCTGCTTTTTAAAAAATCCAAGTTTAACATACATGAAAATATCAAGCTAAAAGACTGTATATTAGAAATCTAGAAATGTAGTATTTTGCTAGAAAATGAATGTGTTTAGCATGCTGTCAGCTAAGAAATTGGCATTGCTGCAGCAGTCATTTATTCCTTCAGGATGAAGTGTGTCACACTGCCCTGCATGCTGCAGCATGTGTGGGTGATGTTCATATCATGGACCTCCTCATCAGTTCAGGTGAGGTCAGAATATAACATTTACTGTATCAGGATCTGTAACAATTTAATTGCACACATTTTTGGTTAATTATGTTATATTTATTTATTTTGTCATTGCAGACCTAGAGTACAATATTAATTTTCAATATCTCTTTGAAAAGCAATATTTGTTTTTAATAAAATTTTGGTCTTGTTAATTTTCAGAGTCAGAAAAATATTTTTCAGAAATTTACCTAAACTGATATTTAAAATATTGCAAATTTCTATTTTTTTATATGTTTAGTTTAAATAAACATTCAAGAAACATAATATCTGTCTGTCTGTCTGTCTGTGTTAAATATTAATCTTTATTTTTAAGTTGCATTCTGCAGCCAATTTGAGTGATGAAGACGTTCTCTGTTTTTATGTTTTTCAGGTGCTAATGTGAATGCTAAAGATCAGGAATGGCTGACTCCTCTGCATCGAGCAGCTGCCTTACAGAAAGAGGTAAAAGTTGATTTTTTTTTTTTTATTATTGTTTTGCTGTATATTGTGTTTATGTTCTGTAGTTTTGTTTTGAAATTTGAATTTGAAAAATGTTTACATTTTAGAGGGCCGTTGTGCTGCTGTTGAGACAGGGGGCAGAGGTGAATGCGCAGGACAGGCTCTTGCAGAAACCGCTACATGTCGCTGCAGCCAACAGAGCAACAGAATGTGTTGATGTTCTGGTTTCTTACTTGAGCAGTCTGAATGAAGCAGATTTATTTGGCAGAACAGCTTTACATCATGCAGCCCACAGTGGACATACAGAGGTATGGAAAGAGCTAGGATAGATTATATACAGTTAACGTTTAATGAAGCATTGAATTCCGAAGGACTGTTTTGCACATGTGACTGCTGGATGTTAGACAGAGACAAGGGATGCATCTCAATCAGCTCCCTAGTTCAGTAGTAACTGATATGGGAGTTTTTAGATTTTTAGAGCTGGCTCAATTGCAAAATCCTTCCAGTGCACTAAAACAATCGCTCCTTAAAAAAATCACACAATGCACTATAAAAACAGGGAGCATTGTTGCTCACTATGTTCCCTTACCGGAGACGTTGTCACATCTTCTGAAGTCTCTCGTCGTTAGATGACAAGCACAAGTGTAAAACTATGAAGTCTAAACATTATTTTCTCTTTAAAGAAGCTACACTAATATGCGCAAGCTCATTAATGTGTCGCACGTGATTTGAATCATACGTGTTCAAATGTTCAGTGGATCAGTACCCTTACCAATGCCCAAATTCGAGTTCACGATATACTGATTCATGACATAGGGAGCTGAATGAGACACAGGGAATGTCAAGCTGCTGTATTTAACTGTGGGACTCATTTCCATTTTAAGACAGTGACCCTGCTCATACATAAAGGGGCCAACCTGAGTGCCAAAGACTTAAAGGACAGACAGCCTATTCATTTGGCTGCTTATCTAGGTATCTATTTTTCTGAGTTCTGTAATTTAATAGTATTTAACTAATACTAAATGCAAGTTTGGACACACCTACTCATTCATTATTTTTACTATTTCAACATTTTAGAATAATATTAAAGTTAGCAATAGTATGAAATAACAGAAACTGAAGTCTGGAAATTTGTAGTGACCAAACATTTTAAACAAATTGTGCCAAAGTGCAGGGGAGTTACATTGATTACATTGATAAGTAAACATCTACAGTTCAAATCTTTCAAACAGTCTCCGGTCGCTGCCCTCTCACTTGATGCCGAAAAGGCATTTGATATGGTAGAATGGGATTATCTTTTTAAGATTTTGGAAATGTATGGGTTCAGGAGTACATTTATTGGTTGGATTAAGTTACTTTATAAACACTCTGTAGCAGCAGTACAATAACATTTATTAATTACAGATTATTTTACACTGGATAGGGGCACTCGGCAGGGCTGCCCTCTTTAGCCATTATTGTTTCGTTTGAAAGGAGGATGATTTTCCAGGGGTGATTGTGGGAGGTATGGCGCATAAACTTCTGCTTTACGCAGATAATATTTTATTATTTGTCTCTGGCCCTACTAGATATATGCCTTGCCTCCACAGAATTATTCATTCCTTTTCCAAGTTCTCAGGATACAAAGTCAACTGGTCAAAATCCGAAGCTTTGGCTCTGACAGCGTACTGTCCAGTAACGGACTTCCAGCCGGGCACCTTCCACTGGCCCAAACAGGGCATTAAGTATTTGGGTATTTTATTCCCAGCAAATTTGTCTGATTTAATTTTGACCCTTTAATGAAAAGGTTTTCGAGTGATGTTGACGGTGGGCTTCATTACATTTATCAATGATTGGGAAGTTTAATGTTATTAAAATGAACTGTATTCCAAAAATTCAACTACCTGCTGCAGTCAGATAGATTTATATAGATTTCCCCCGCTCTTATTTCAAGCAATTTGATAGCATAGCAAAGTCCTTCATTTGGAATGGTAAACTTCCCAGCTAACATTTCAACAAATTACAAAGGAGGGCTAGGCCTATCCATGATTATGTTTTATTATTATTCGTTCGGTCTAACCAGAGAAGTTAAATTATACCTCATTATTTCGCATCTGCACTTGGTATGGACAAAAATAGAGCCTGACAGATATGGGATTTTTGAGACCGATACCGATTTTAGAGGGGGACAATTCACAGATTACCGATATGGTGGCCGATGTAGTTAATTTTGGAGCTGGAATGAAAACAGACCTTTTCTATGTGGATTGTTCACCTATTTTGCACCGATATGACTATGCAAAGGTACTCAGAATGCTGCTTCTTAACAAATATTTTTTACCAAAAAATATTTTACATTATTATTATACGTTGTCAACAAATTCTAGAAATGAACACTGAGAAAATAAAGAATAAATAAAAATACAATAAATAACTTAAAAAACATAAGTACTGTATGTTCAGTATCAGTCAGTTGCTGACCATTTAAATAGAGAATAAATAAAAATACAATAAAAAGCTTAAAAAAAATCAGTACTCTTTAGTATCAGTCAAATGCTGACTATTTTAATACTGCCAGTAAATTATTGGCAGGTTGTAAAACAAGAAGCATTTACACCTGCTGAGACAAGAGATAGAGACCCTAGTGGATGGCAGCAGCTTCTCCACTTCCTTGAGGATGGCAGCGGGCTCTTCCACCTCCTGGCAAACCACTCCAGTACCATCTAACAAATCCTCTCCTCTGCGTCACGATCCTCCATCAGTGGCTAGGGCTCTCTGACGGTCTTCCTCCAGTGCCGGGTTTAGGCACCAGTGTGGCAGACGAGCCTCTTGTTTGGTAGGGAAAGGAGGAAGTAGGAACTGGAGGAACAACCTACAAGACTTTAATTACAACGACAACTGAATCATATTGACACATACACACACACGCAGCAGCCTTGTGCGTCTCTCTCTCTCTCTCTCTCTCTCTGGCATCCCCTGCTCCTCCTATATCTCTCTCCTGCTGATTGGGCAACTCATCCATACTCACGGCTTGGCCATGCCCTCCTCATCACACAAATAAAAATGATCTTATATTTGAGCTTCTTCATAGCAGCCACTCTTTGTCTAGAATACAATAAATCTCTACACCTAAAACTTCATGCGGTTCATACTTTTTAACAGTATCGTAACATTAAAACAGTAGAGAAGAATTCCTATGATTGCTGGATTAAATATCACAGTTTATATTTGTCTCCAAAACCAAATTCAAGCATTTATGCAAAATACATTTTTAGTCAAGAAATGTATTCAAGTATGTCCAAACTGTGCACTGGTACATAGATTCCTACTCAAAATATCTCTTGTTTTCCTGGTATGTTGTTCTATTTTGACTTAAATGTGTCTGATGGTCAGGACATCTGGAGGTTGTGATGCTCTTCGTATCGTGTGGTGCTGATGTATCCTGCAGGGTTATGGATGGTTTTACTCCTCTACATGTGGCTGCTTTTAGTGGACACACTGAATTGGTGCAGTACCTTCTGAGACACGAGGCAGAGGTGAGGAACCACATCCAGACATATGTAGTTATCACTTAGCTTTTTTCCTGAAAGTATATTAAAATATATTTAGTAGTTCTAAAACAAAGATTGCTTTAAGGGATAGCTCACCCAAAAATGTAAATTCTCTCATCAGTTAGTCTCATGCCATCCCAGATTCATTAGAACACAAACAAGGATTATTAGAAATATATCTCTGCTCTGTAGGTCCATACAATGCAAATGAATGGTGATCAGATCTTTTGTATCAGACCTTCCTATCACATAAAGGAAACATAATGTGGCTTTTATAACATCATCAGAAAATAATGTTTTTCAGAGGCAGAAAAAGTTATTGCATTGTGATTAAATATTGAGAAATAAAACTTTCCTTGATTTTCAGTTAAAAGAGTTTATATATAAACAAACATACTCTTTCAGAAGTGAAAACTTCCTCCCTTCCAATAAGGTCATTTATTGAAATACAGCTGCAAAAATGACTTCAGTCAGAAACCTGAAAAACAATGCCTTCTGGCTGATAAACATTTGTGTGGCACTTTATTTTTCAGTACTGTTCAACATTTACGTACTATATAATTACAACAACTACAGTATAGGTGCTAACCCTAAGCCTAACCCCAGCCCTAACCTTAACCCATATTAAGTACATGTAGTTACCTAATTATACTCAGTACTTTCTTGGGTAGGTACACTGTAAGTATACTGAAAGTGCACGTACTGTAAAATAAATTGCATCAGATATTTGCCCACCCTGTCACAGTGAAGTAATTAGGAGTCTATGTATGAATACATACAAATATTAATTGTCTTCAAATGTTTGAGTTGTTTTAATTGCTCCTATCAGATTGACAAAGCTGATGTGTTTGTTAACACTGCACCTCAGATGGTTTGTTACACTGGGCAAGAGACTGCAGCCAGTGAGCTGGTCAACTGTGGTGCCATTGTTAACCAGACAAACATGTGTGGCTGCACACTACTGCACCTGCCTGCTGTCTCCACTGATGGAGTGCTGTGTTTCAAGCAGCTGATCAATAACGGGACAGATGTCAACATGCAGGTCTGATGTTCCACATAAACTACTGTAAGACAAGCAGATGGTCTTTCTAAAAATAAAATTCCACTGAACTTTTGTTTTATTTGCAGAATATAGAAGGCAAGAAACCTTTGCATATGACTGCCATGCATGGGCGATTCACCTGTTCCCAGATACTCATTAAAAATGGTAGATACTCGCTCAAATACGTAGATACACAGAAAATCATTAAAATACACAGTTGCTCCAGCCACAACTATTAGCTGTTGTATACTTAGTGGGCTGCCTTTCCTACAGCTTACATTAGCAATGTCTATTTACACATACTGTATATTTATGTATCCATTTGATATATATTGTACATTATTTACACAGAGAAAATAGCTTGTATTTGACCAAAATTTCATTATTGTCAACAAGTGGACTAACATGTGAGAATGAAATGAAAAATTCCCCAAAAATATGCAAGAATGATCCTGACACCACCCCTGTTTTCTAGTCTCTCAATGAAGCCCTTGAACTGAAATGGTGGACATCGGCCGATTCTTTAAAAACAGCCTAAGATCAGGGATGTCAAAATGGAGTGAAAAAAACGCATCTGACAATCAGCCTGCCTACAGCTCGTGCTGTTTGTGTAAAATACATTTATTGTGTGGAATAACTTTAAACTGGGTGAAAATGATAGCAGCTTTGCAATTTGTAAACTTTGTTCTGCTGGAATGTCATGAGTGTAGTCTAGTGTTTACACAAGCATATGCCGTATGCCCACCTATCTTTCTTAGGATTTTTCATATGACCACCTAAAATAAGTGATGATATGTATGGCCGCCAGAGCAAAGAGTAGGCTTTTGACCTGGAACTTTTTCAATCTACTAACGTCATGCTGCAGCACCGTTGATTGTATTGTATATGTGTGTTTTTAATAAGCGTACAGAGATTCTCTCTAAATGCACACAGAGCAGTGGGAGGCGGGAGCGCAACTGATGGCACAGGCAATATAGACAGTCCAACTAAGCTGATCCACCAATGAGAACGTTCATTTCAGATGTGATTGGATATTTGCTAACCAATCATATCTTTCATTTCATTAAGGAGTGGGATATTTCCAAAGTCTAATGTACAAGCATCCCTGGTGTAACCATAATTCGCATTGTATTTTCATTCGTAATTAATAAAAATTGTAATTGTTAAGATTTTTATTATTATTTTTAGGGGTTCAAGCCCTAAGGGCTAGAAACCTATTGTTTTTGATAGGATTATTATTATTAGATTCCTCCGGTAGGAGGAAATCTATTGTTATTGATGGTTTTATTATTATTCTTGCGCCCCAATATCTCAAAAGTCACTGGTCATAAATTTTCTAATTTCGCACATTGATACTACAGGGCAACGGGTACCCCTACACCAAGAATGGCCCACATTCGCCCTTAGGGGGCGCTACAGGCCACACCCAAAATTTTTTTTAAAAGTGTTACAATGTCCACATTGGCTCAATATATATGCGTCAATAAATCAAATGTCATTTTGACTGATGGCTTTTCAAACATGCTTCAAGATGACATCACTCTGAAGCACTGTGCAAAGAATGGCCCACATTTGCCCTTAGGGGGCGCTACAGACCATGCCCAAATGTCTTCTCTTGAACCGTAGATCCACTTGACTAGAAATTTGGTACCAATGTGTAGAATTGATGTCTTTCAATTTGTTATTATCAAAAATTAATACAGCACAAAATGGCTGAAAGGGGCGTATTTATATGAATGTCCACATTGGCTCAATATATATGTGTCAATAAATCAAATGTCATTTTGACTAATGTTTTTTCAAACCTAACATTCTTCAATATGGAATCACTTTAAAATATTGTGCAAAATTTCACCTTGATATGTCAAAAGATGACTGAATTACAGCCATTTGAACTTGGGCCAAATCTGGCAATACTAGCCACTTGTTCTTTTTTTATACCGAAACTGAAAGCAGAATTAAATCCAGGTTCAAATCCAGCCACAGCCATAATATTTTGTTTAGGTTTCAGATAGAAAGGCATGTTTTTTTAGGATTCCTCCATCGGAGTGTTTAACTCCAACCCTCAACTGATAATTTTTTTAATGATTTGCCATTTTGAGGAGGAATCCACATTGCTGCTTGCAGCTATATTTATTATTATTATTCCTCTTCTCCTTGCGCCCCAATATCTCAAAGTCACTGGTCAACATTGTTCAAATTTGGCACATTGATACTTCAGGGCAACGGGTACCCCACACCACACAGGCCATGCTCAAAACTTTAATTTTCAAAGTGTTGTCATTTCCAACCCATTTGTCCAATTTTTTTCTGAAACTTAGTTTATGTGCCTCATTTCTCATGGGGAACAAAAAAGCCTCAAGGACCCATACTTTATGCCATGATGGATTTTCCTGTACAATGGAAATTTGGGAAAACCTACAAAAATCTTCTTCTCTTGAACTGTAGATCCAATTGACAATTTGGTACCAATGTGTAGAATTGAAGTCTTTTAATTTGTTACTTAGCAAAAATATATACAATACAAAATGGCTGAAAGGTGCGTATTTATGTAAATGTCCACATTGCCTCAATATACAGTGCATCCGGAAAGTATTCACAGTGCTTCACCTTTACCACATTTTGTTATGTTACAGCCTTATTCCAAAATGTATTAATTAATTATTTTCCTCAAAATTCTGAAGAAAATGGAAGAAGTTTGGTACCACCAGGACTCTTCCTAGAGCTGGCCGCCCGGCCAAACTGAGCAATTGGGGGAGAAGGGCCTTGGTCAGGGAAGTGACCAAGAACCTGATGGTCACTCTGACCGAGCTCCAGCATTTCTCTGTGGATAGAAGAAAACCTTCTAGAAGAACAACCATCTCTGCAGCACTCCACCAATCAGGCCTGTATGGTAGTGGCCAGACGGAAACCACTCCTCAGTAAAAGTCACATGACATCCCGCCTGGAGTTTGCCAAAAGGCACCTGAAGGACTCTCAGACCATGAGAAACAAAATTCTCTGGTCTGATGAAACAAAGATTTTACTTTTTGGCCTGAATGGCAAGCGTCATGTCTGGAGGAAGCCAGGCACCACTCATCACCTGGCCAATATCATCCCTACAGTGAATCATGGTGGTGGTAGCATCATGCTGTGGGGATGTTTTTGAGCAGCAGGAACTGGGAGACTAGTCAGGATCGAGGGAAAGATGAATGCAGCACTGTACAGAGACATCCTTGATGAAAACCTGCTCCAGAGTGCTCTGGACCTCAGACTGGGGAAAAGGTTAATCTTCCAACAGGACAACGACCCGAAGCACACAGCCAAGATAACAAAGGAGTGGCCATGGGACAAATCTGTGAATGTCCTTGAGGAGCCCAGACTTGAACCCGATTCAGCATCTCTGGAGCGATCTGAAAATGGCTGTGCACCGACGCTCCCCATCCAACCTGATGGAGCCTGAGAGGTCCTGCAAAGAAGAATGGGATAAACTGCCCAAAGATAGGTGTGCCATGCTTGTAGCATCATACACAAAAAGACTTGGCTGTAATTCGTGCCAAAGGTGCTTCAACAAAGTATTGAGCAAAGGCTGTGAATACTTTTATTTTTTTATAAATTTGCAAAGATTTCAAACAAACTTCTTTCATGTTGTCATTATGTGGTATTGTTTGTAGAATTTTGAGGAAAATAATGGTGTAGTGGCTATTTGTCCATAAACTTAAACAAAAACAAATAATAACAAACTTCTCAAATGGCCACTTGAGGCTACGTCATGGTTAGGCTTTACGCAGGTTCAGAGGTACCAAAGCAAAGTGATGTCCGTCACAAGATTGAGTTTGAGGTGGTTTATTCACACACATAAGCAAGCTCACAGACATTTCTGCTGCCTCTCTCACGCTGGTAAAAAACCATATGCCCTCCCGCCCCACAAGTACATCCCACCTTGACCTACTTATGCAAATGAACATAACACCATGTGACCAATAAACGACAATACAAATAAAGCATAAATACAGAATAAACCAAATTAACTTTAACAAAAAAAAGAAAAGAAATAAATTAGGCTATAAATTAACTTAAGCCAAAAATAAACAAAAAATAAAAATATAGCTCCAAAAACCCAGCCCCTAATTGTAACGGTACTTTACCCACAATTAACCTTAGCTTTAACACAAAGGGAGCTATTTTCTAATTGTAGCTTAAGCATTAAAACTAGAATCTTCACATCTTCGGATTCTCCATATCTGAAAGAAACAAACAGATGGAAGACAGAGATAGGAGAAAGAATGAGTTGTATAGTCAATTATTAGCCTCCAAGAGAAGACAGAGCTTGGTTATTGGTCTGTCCAGGACGCTGATCTTCGTTTGGACCTTCACAGAGCGAACCAGTCCTCGGGAGTCAGCTGTGGTGCTTAGCACTCTGCCCATCATCCATGAGCCTCTTGGAGCTGTGGCATCAGCGATTACGACAATATCTCCTGGAATAAAGTCTCTCTTTTGCTTCGTCCATTTTTGCCTTTCTTGCATTACAAGCAAATATTCCGCTATCCATCTTTTCCAGAAAAGCTCCGCAACGTACTGCACTTGCCTCCATCTCCTCTTAATATACAGATCAGATTTCTCGAACAGACCTAATGGCAGAATGGGCTTGCCTTTTAACAGGTGAATGTGATTTGGAGTAAGCGCTTCTAAATCATTGGGATCTTCTGAAGCCTTAGTTATTAGCCGGTCATTGAGTATCGCTTCCACCTCGCAAAACAGCGTTTGCAGGCCTTCCTCGTCCAACAGTTGATGTCCAACAACAGAGGTAAGTACACTGCGCACCGAGTGAATCAGATGCTCCCAAACACCACCTTGGTGAGATGCAGCTGGGGTGTTAAAACTCCACGTCATTCCTTCCTGCACAAAAGTCCTTTCAATTTTAGAGTGATTTAAAGCGGCCAATGCCTGCCTCAATTCCTTCTTCGCACCAACAAAATTGGTGCCGTTATCTGACCTTATACTTGTCACAGGTCCCCTTCTGCAGATAAATCTTCGCATAGCATTGATGCAGGAGTCTGTGTCGAGGGAGTGCACCACCTCAAGGTGTACTGCGCGGCTACTCATACAGGTAAATATCACTCCGTATCGCTTCAGCACAGTTCTACCTCTCCTCACCTCCAATGGTCCAAAATAGTCCACTCCCGCATTTGTAAAGGGTGCGTTATCAGGCACAACTCGTTCCTCCGGTAAGTCGGACATCTTCTGTTCTCCAAGCTTTCCTCTGTACCTTCTGCACACTGTACATTGTGAGAGAATCTTCCTGGCCGCAGAGTTGGCATTTATGATCCAATACTTCTGTCTCAATCTGTGCAGCATGTGATTGCGTCCAGGATGTCCAAGTTGGCAATGGATGTAACGCAATATGAGCTGGGAAACATGCAAATCCTTTGACAGAATCACAGGATGCTTTACCTCCCACGGCAGTGCAGATTTAAACAGACGTCCACCAACTCTGAGAATTCCATCTTCAATGAAGGGGTCGAGGCGATACAGAGGACTGTCTTTAAAAACAGTCTTTGGGTCATGTTTCAGTGAGGAAATTTCAGTACTGAATCTTTGGTTTTGCGCAAACTGAATTATTGCCTTTTCGGCTTCCTCCAAGCACTCTGGTGTCAAGCTGGATTTTCCAAGTGCGGCTTTGAATTTTTTAATCTCCTTTTCCACATTCTCATTCTGGTTGACCACATATTCTTTTCTCTTTCGGCTCAAAAGTAAAAGTCTTTCTTTCAGCTCCAACAGCCAGGCCACTGATGTTTTAAGCTTTCTCCAGGATGAAAAATAGTGAATGAGCTGACTGAGGGGATTGTCACTGTGTATTGTAACAACATTCGCCTTAAGTTCCCTTTTCACCTCTGCATCATCAGATGGAATGGAAGAGGAGTCCAAGTCGAGTTTCGGCCACCTGGTGGGGGGCAAGTGCAAAAAGTCCGGTCCTTTTAGCCATTTTCCTTTCCCAAACTCCCGAGCTCTTAGTCCTCGAGAAGCTTCATCTGCAGGATTGTCTTTGGTGTTTACATACCTCCACTGATCTTTGTCTGTGGATTCTCTTATGGTGCTGACACGATTGGCAACATATGTGTGAAAGCGCTTTGTTTCATTAAAGATGTACTTGAGAACAGTAGTGCTATCGGTCCAAATGAATGACCTTTGCAATGGCAACTGTAGCTCCTTCAACAGCATTGTGTTCACTCGAGCAGCAAGCACAGCTGCAGCAAGCTCAAGGCGTGGAATGGTTAGTTGCTTTAGAGGAGCGACACGAGCCTTGCCTGTGATAAATGAAACATGCACATTGTCAGTACTCTCCAATCTCAAGTATGAAACAGTGCCATATCCCGTTTGACTAGCATCTGAAAAATGATGCAGTTCTGCTTTCACGTGTGTTCCAAAGTTTTTGGGTTTAATGCACCGTTCCACTTTAAATCCACTCATATGTTGAAGTTCAGAGAGCCACTCAGACCAATGTTCGGAGACATCACGGGGAACTGGCTCATCCCATTTGAAGTTCATTCTGCACAGCTCCTGTAACAGTAACTTGGCAGGGATTATGAAAGGAGACAGAAAACCCATCGGGTCGTAAAGAGAGCTCACCACAGAAAGGATGCCCTTCCTAGTGTGTGGACGTTCCTGCACTGCAGTCCTGAAGCTGAACGTATCTCCTTGAACACACCATTGCATCCCCAGAGCTCTTTCCACAGGGAGTTGGTCCCTGTCCAAATCCATGTTCTCCAAACTCACTGCTCTGATGTTGCTAGGAATACGTGCAAACACATTTGAGTTATTTGTGACCCACTTTTGGAGATGGAAGCCACCTTTTTTACAGAGAGATGTTAATCCATGTATGAGCTTCACTGCATCTTCCTCTGTCACAGTGGACTTAAGACAGTCATCCACATAGAAATTTGTCTTGACTATACGAAGGACATCGGGTGAATATTGCAGTGCATTTTCCTCAGCAGTTCTCCTCAGTGCATAGTTTGAACAGCTTGGAGAGGATACAGCTCCAAACAAATGCACACACATCCTGTATGCCTCTGGCTCCGCTGTAGCGTCTCCATTGGGCCACCATAGAAAGCGCAAGAAGTTAACGTGCTTATATGGAACACAGACCTGATGGAACATGGCGTTGATATCAGCCATAACAGCGATGGGCTCTTCTCTAAACCGAAGGAGGACACCAATTAGCGTGTTAGTGAAGTCTGGGCCCTGCAGGAGCTGACTGTTCAATGATGTACCTTTATAAGTACAGCCGCAATCAAACACAACACGCAACTTTCCTTTGGTTGGATGATGTACACTATGATGGGGAATGTACCACACCTTTCCTTGTTCCAGAGTGGGCTCATTTGTGGGAACCTTTTCTGCATATCCTTGCTCTAACATGTTGTTAAGGAAATCAACGTATTGAGCCTTGAATGAAATATCTCTATTAAATCTCCTCTTCAGGCCTTGGAGTCTTTGTAGTGCAATGCAGCGATTATTTGGCAAAACAGGATCATCAATTCTGAAAGGTAAGTCAATATAATAATGTTCATTATTAAGCACTGTCGTACTCTCCACAATTTTCATGAATTTAAGGTCTTCTCTTGACATCTCAAGTTGTTCATCACTTGTTCTTTAAATAAAGTCATGATTATACTGTTGCATCAACACACTTTCTAAGTGTTCCACAGATATGTGATTAGCAGTTACAACAATGCATCCTGATTTGACACCAGTACCTTCAGAGGCTCCAGCACGAAGAGGCCCGTTTATGACCCAGCCAACTTTGGTCCTCACTGCATACGGTCCACCACATTGACTGTTTATCAGTTCCCATGGCTCCAAAACTTTAGGAGAGTCGGTTCCAATGAGCAAGTCTACATCTGCATCTACTTCATGTAGCCTAATGCTGCTCAAATACGCCCATTTGGCAACATCATCCTGACATGGCACATTAACTTTAGATACAGGCATTTTTGTTTGTGTCAGAACAGATGGTAGCTCAATAAAGTCATCAGTGTCAAATCCAGACACCTCCAGACCGGTTACTATAGTAGTGCTAATGGTTTTAGTCTGCCCCATTGTCCTTAACACTACATTACAGTTTTTTCCTGATACTCCCAGCCTTTCAGCCATACTTGTAGTACAGAAGGTACCAGAGCTCCCAGGATCAAGGAAAGCATAAGTATGCACAACTTTATTACTTTTCTGACTTTTCACCTGCACAGCCACAATGGAAAAAAACAGCAGTATCCTCTTCACCAGCCCCAATATGACCACACGTCTGCTACTTCCCGGATACAGTGCTCACAGTTTCTTTGGAGGTTATCCTTGTAGTATCCTCCTTCTCCACATGCAGGACAGATGGGTGTTTCCTGTGACACACTTCACAATCCAAACGACTCCTACAGTCTTTGCTCGTGTGTCCATGTTTCAAGCACCCAAAACAAACGCCCTTCTCATTTAGAAACTGAATCTTGTCCCGTTGTGTCTTTCTTCTAAACTGAAAACATTTTTCCAGAGTGTGATTGGTAAGATAGCAGAACATACACTTGAGCTGGTTACTGTGAGCTGTCAAATTTTCCATTTCTTCATGTCCATCCTTTGGTGCATTAATGCTGGTGGCAAATGTACCACTTTTCCTTTTTTGCGTAACCTGCATGGATAGCTTTGTATAGCTGGCTGGAGAAACATCATTAATATTTCCAAACAGAGGATCTGAAACAATTTTGACTTGTTTTTCAATGAAATTCACAAAATCAACAAACACTGCTCTGCTTCCAGTTTGTTCCTGTATGCCACATGCCACATTTCTCCACTTTTCCCTCAGCTTGTATGGGAGTTTCATTAGGATCGTCCTGAGGTTAGCTGGCATGTCCAACTCCTTCATATACTTTATATGATGTACTATATTGGAGCAACCTCGAAGGAACAAAGCAAATGACTGCAAAGCATTAACATCCTCAGATTTTATTGAGGGCCAGTTGTTGATTTTGTCCATGTAAGCAGAAGAGATTTTATATTCACTGCCAAAATGTTCAATCAAAAGCGTTTTTGCTCTTTGATAACCTGGTTCAGAGGGCATATGCTGACAATTTCTTACAATGTCTCTTGGTTGCCCCCTAGTGTACTGTTCTAAGAAGTACAGACAATCACTGAAATTGAGTTTTATCCTCAATGCAATTTTCAAAGGCTCTGAGAAAAGATTTGAAATACAGGGGATCACCATCAAATACAGGTATATTTCTCATAGGCAGAGCAGAGGCTATGTTTTGTTGGACCAACAGCGTAGTTATTTCATTTTGACGCTGCATGATATTCAAAATGTCCGGAGAATTGGCGGATTGATTATCGTCACAAACATCCTGCAAACCCAGTGATTATGTACCTTGCCTTTGAAACACAGGAATGACATTAGGTATGGGTATTTGCTTTACAACATGTTTGGATTGAACACCAACAGGGACAGAATTTAACAAGTGACTGGAGGTAGGTTCAGAGCTTTTATTGGTGGGCACATAGCGTTCAGCATTCGGATTTAGTTCATATGTCCCTTGAATTTCTGACCTTTTCAAGTAAGAATTCATGCCATCTGATGTTTGAGATGCACATCTTGACACTTTAGAGCCACACTTTAAGCTTACTTCCAGAACCTCCAATTTTGCATTTGTCACCTTTAATTCTGCCTCCAGAGCAAGTTGTTCCTTTTCTCTCCTTAAATGTTCCCGTTTCTTAAGTCCTCTTGTTCAAGTCGTATTTGTTCCTCCTGATCCTCCAAAATATGCCTTTGTTTTAGAGCAGCCATGCGTTGCTGTAACGCTGCTCTTTCTGCTTGCACTAATATTTTTGCAGATGCACTGGATGAAGTCTTTGACAGTTTAGAAACAGCCTTTGAACACGTTGCAGAACCTTTATTGGATACACTGTCCTCAGGCCCAATATCAGTTGGATTATCAGGTGGTTTAATTGGAAGTTCATATGAATGGCCTGTGTTTGATAACCAACCTTTGACGTCATCAATAAAGCTTGAAAAACACTTTTCCTTTTGTTCAAAATATTTATCTTGTTTCTCCTTCTCATCCTGAGGTATGTCCAGTGACACAAATGACAAATGATGATGTTTTGCCTCATCAACACATATTATTATTTGATCCAAAAGAGACTTGACTGCATCAATATTGTCTGCAGAATGCATCAACTTATCCATCTGATTCATGTACGATTTGGCTCGTCTGCATTGCATCGATCTCTTTTCCTGACACGTTTGCATAAAAAACATCATTCCTTTAGCAGTAAAACTTGTGCGTCTTCTTGTAGGAAGCGCCGTGTCACTTGTGGCTTTAGATGCAACGTCAGACATTTTACCCTTTGTTGATGTCGGTTATGTACACACAATTGTTTGCAAAGATTAAATAAAGCACATACCTTGTGGAACTTTGTTTGTTGCGGTGGTAGCCTTTGTACACGGAGTTGAATGCACGCAGTAGCTGTTGTTGCGCGCGGCCGTGTGAAGGCTTTTGGCCTTTGCGAATTCAAATTGCAGAAAATAATATCCTCCACGCCGTAGTGCAGCTTCAGCGCTCCAATAGCTTCAGCGTTATTCAGTACGGTGTCCAGGGAAACTTTACACTGTCGGATGGGTCGTATTATTAGATGTTTGCACTGTATCCAGCCCACGCCTCCATCACTCCTAGGCCCTTTCTTTTGTTTGTCTCCCGCATCCAGGTGAGTAATCCACTTTCGAAAGGGTAATCCAGCAAACGACAAGTCCAATATCCACGTAAACCAACGATATATCCAGGGCAGGTTTTTTACTTAATGTAGTGGCTATTTGTCCATAAACTTAAACAAAAACAAATAATAACAAACTTCTCAAATGGCCACTTGAGGCTACGTCATGGTTAGGCTTTACGCAGGTTCAGAGGTACCAAAGCAAAGTGATGTCCGTCACAAGATTGAGTTTGAGGAGGTTTATTCACACACATAAGCAAGCTCACAGACATTTCTGCTGCCTCTCTCACGCTGGTAAAAAACCATATGCCCTCCCGCCCCACAAGTACCTCCCACCTTGACCTACTTATGCAAATGAACATAACACCATGTGACCAATAAACGACAATACAAATAAAGCATAAATACAGAATAAACCAAATTAACTTTAACAAAAAAAAGAAAAGAAATAAATTAGGCTATAAATTAACTTCAGCCAAAAATAAACAAAAAATAAAAATATAGCTCCAACAAATGGATTTAATCATTTCTGGATTAAGGCAGTAACATAACAAAATGTGGAAAAAGTGAAGCGCTTTGAATACTTTCCGGATGCACTGTATTCTCCACAGAAACAAACTCTAGACAACAGGATGCATAAGCACAAAGAATGAACGGATTCATCCACAACTGTCCCGAAGCATAGCAACTTCACAAAACAAACTCCAGGCAGAACTAGCACAAAAAAAGGGTGTCCTGGTTTCTCGAACGGGAAGTGTGTATTATTCACTCGGAGACAGCATAAAGAAATACATTTACTCAGCCACAACTTTATAAAAGCCATCCTTTGTGTAGGCATGAAGATATTTTGCAGTCATTCTTAGTATCCATTCTCAATCTGGCCAGGAACCTCAGTGCAAAAGTGATCATTTGTCCATACAAATGTTTCTTGAAGGAGTCATGCAACAAACAATCTCCAGCCACTAGGCAGAACCAATGCAAAAAGAAACAAAAATGCCGCCCAGCTTCCTCGGACAGCCAGAGTAAGTACAGCGAGTTAATCCAATCTGGAGCTACATGAAAAACCCCAAATGGCTTACTCACCCATTGCTTTTATAAAAGACAGTGCTTGCTTGGGACACGTAAATACCCTGCGACCATCCATTGTTTCTATTCTCAATCTGGCCGGAAACATCAGTGCAAAAGTGATCTTCTGTTGATGTAAGAGCTTCTTACATTCCTTGAATCGATCACGTTTCTCTCTTGTCTGCTAGCCGGGACTCTGTGAGCTCGCTCGGTTTCCAGTTCATGGCCTGTTATGTCGAGCAGACTCGGGAAGAGCTCGTCTAGGTATTTCACCATATCTCTGCCTTCTTCATGTTCAGGAATAACAATGTTATTCCTTTGGCTCCTATTTTCCAAATATTTCAGTTTTTCCAAGATGACTATTTTGGTCACGGGCAGATTAATGGATAATTCCCTTTCTGATGACTCCAGATAATCGATCCGTTTCTCAACATCTGATACTCTTGTGACAAACTCAGAGAACTTTGCTTCCAATGCTTTAATCGATCGACGTATTACAGCGAGATCCTCAATGTCAGCAACAACCTTCGTCAGCATCACCGAGATGTTGGACAGTTTAAGTTATAGTCCAGTGAGATTCGATACACCCAGTTACATATTTGTTCTTTGAGGTAAACATGGCAAAGAAGTCAAAATCCTCGGGCTCTGGACACATTAAAAGACACTTACGGACGCTGAACCACTTCTCCCGTTGCACCTTTCAAACCGAGTCCCCGGTCTGCAGGGCCAGTAAGTAAGTGTCTTTTAATGTGTCCAGAGCCCGAGGATTTTCACTTTGCCATGTTTACCTCAAAGAACAAATATGTAACTGGGTGTATCGAATCTCACTGGACTATAACTTAAAAATTATTAAAAAAAAACTATTTTGATCGCATGGTGTCACGTAATCTCCAGGAAGATTATTTTTAGGAGTTGGAGGTCAGCTGGTGCGCCACAATTTCAGGAGTGGTGCATGGGGAGGGTGGCGGCTTTTGAAGAGGTGTCATTTGGAAGATGGGGTAACTTAGATTTGTTTGTTGCGAAATGGGGAAATTATTTTTTATGGGGCTCTCGGGGTGGGGCGTGGAGAGTAGTATAGTTTTAATTGAGTATGATATAGTGTGTGTGTGTGTGTGTGTGTGTGTGTGTGTATTTACTCATGTGTGACCACGGGTATGTTTGTTGGGTGTCGGGTTGGGAGGAGTGGTTGTGGGGTTTAAATGTTGATTGTATATATGTTTTTTATTTTCTTTATTTGTGTAAGAATGAATAAAGCATTTTAATTACAATGTTATTCATGTTCAGAATCTCTTGTGTGACATTCTTACCAAGATGTACCGTGACTGCTTACTATGTATTGTTTCAGTTCATTTGAAAAAGAAAGTCCGGGCGGTGGCACTGGACCCACTCGGACATGCCTCGGGGAAGTTTGGAGATGAACTGTTCCCCCCACCAGCAACCATTTCCGGCAGGCGTCATGGAGCTGCTGCACAAAAGTGAACAGGTGACCGTCCTTCCTGATGCTCAACGAGCAGAATAGCTGCCGACTCTGCTCCGGGGTCTGACCGACCCATTGCTGGATGGCCTTTTTTAGGTGGTTGTAATCCAGGAGGCTGGCGGTGGGGAGTTGTTGTGCCACCAGCCGCGACGCCTCCGGAAAGCAGGAGCAATAGGTGGGCCGCCCACTGATCGGGAGGCCACCTCCATACCTCCGCAGTTCTCTCGAAATGGTCGAGGAAGACTTCCGAATCATCGCTTGGCCCCATTTTCGTGAGGGCCACCGGTAGGACAGGCTCCGAGGAGGTCGCAGCGCCAGCCCCCTCCCTGGCGATCAGGCTCTGTAGCGCCTGCCGGTTCTCCGCTTGTGCCTTGACCAGGGCTTTGTTCCTGCTCGTAGCGAACCTCCAAGAGGGCATGGTGTTGTGCCTGCTGGATGCTGGTGAGGGTGTTGAAGACTTCGGCCAGGTGAAGACTCCATAGCAGCGTTCTCCTCCATCCCGGGTTTCGGCACCACTGTAAAAAGCTCTTTGTTCGGGGCAATGGAGGAGTCAGGAAATGGTGAATAAGGTTCAAGGTCAGTCTTTAATTTTTTTGCTTAACACTCACACAATCGATGGTCACCGTGGGAATCAAAATAAGGGATAAACAAAGGAAAGCACTATCAGCTTGTAGGTCACTCTCTCTCTCTCTCTCTCTCTCTCTCTCTCTCTCTCTCTCTCTCCCTCTTTGGACACTCGGCGTGCCTTTTATGTCTCCCTCCGCGTCACTATAACAAGAGACAGGTGTTAGGGTTAATTATGAACCAGGTGACAAGCCTTACCGCTCTCGCTCTGTGGAGGCTTCACGTTATTCTCCACGGAATCCAAACACATCTCACCACGTGCCCCACCGAGAGCAAGAAACACATGTGACTCTACCTACCCTAGCAACCAGGCCAATTTTCTTGCTTAAGAGACCTGGCTGGAGTCACTCAGCATGCCCTGGATTCGAACTCACGACTTCAGGGGTGGTAGTCTTTACTCGCTGAGCTACCCAGGCCCCCTTCAGTCTTGTTTTTATGAAGTAAGGAAAATTTCCAAGGTGATGTTTTGAGATTTAGGAATACAGAGAAGCTTATTCATGCTTCTATCTCGTCTCACTTTATTGTAATACCCTGTTTTTTACTCTAAATAAAAGCACTTTAGCTACAATCAGTGCAAAATTCTGCAGCTATACTTTTGGCATGAACTAGGTCTTTTAATCATATTACTCCAGTTTTACCTTTTTGCATTGGCTACCAACTCATTTTAGGGTTGATTTTGTTTTTTTTAAGATTTTTTGAATTATTTTTAAGGCATTACATGATTTGGCACCAGATTATTTAGTAGAACTTTTAAAACTTTATGAAACAATTAGGTCTCTTAGATCAGGGGTGACCAACCCTGCTCCTGGAGTGCTACCTTCCTGCAGAGTTTAGCTCCTGCCTGTCATTTTCAAGTAATCCTAAAGACCTTGATAAGCTGGTTTTTACATTTACATTTATGCATTTTGCAGACGCTTTTATCCAAAGCGACTTACAGCGCACTTATTACAGGGAAAATCCCCCTGGAGCAACCTGGAGTTAAGTGCCTTGCTCAAGGACACAATGGTGGTGGCTGTGGGGCTCGAACCAGCGTCCTTCTGATTACCAGTTATGTGTTATGTGCTTAGACCACTACACCACCACCACTCAGGTGTGTTCAGGTGTGTTTGTTTAGGGTTGGATCTAAACTCTGCAGGAATTATCTCTCCAGGAGCAGGGTTGGGCACCCCTGTCTTAGATCTTCTTGACATGAACTGTTGACTATTCCAAGATCAAGATGTAAAGGTGATAGAGCGTTTGTAGTAAAGGCCCCACTATTATGGAACAGCCTGCCCTGGGAGACTAGATCTGTGTAATCGGTGTCTGTTTTTAAGTCTAATTTAAAAACTAATTTGTATAGACTTAAATTATTACTTTATGAATTTTTGTTTCCCGTCTGTCGCTCACTTCGACGTTGTGTCGAAGAAGCGACACTAGAGGTCTCTCTTGAGCGCCGAATATGCCTCTGATCTATGAAAAAAGGCCAATGAGAATTAGGCTGACAGTATTTGCATACCCTGCCCCCGGACATATGAGTATAAAAGTGTGGAAATACGTTGAGTTCATTCAAGTTACAAAAGGGGGTTGTACTTACTTGTATTCTGGGGGGGTGTACTTGCATGTATTGATGGGGGGATGTACTTGCATGTATTAATTTGGGGGGGTTGTACTTGCATGTATTGATTGGGGGGAGTGTACTTGCATGTATTGATTGGGGGGGTTGTACTTGCATGTATTTGAATGAGGGGGATGTACTTGCATGTTACACACCCGTTCCTGTTCCTCTGACGCTTGCCTGCTGTTGGATCTATGGCGCACTTCAGAGGCTTTCTCCTCTGTACGGCAGTACAGTTTGCCCCTGGGCGCTTCAACAGCGCAAAAACTAATAGAGTTATATAAAAGAGTGATTTTCTCTAAAAGAGCATTTTCCTCTAAAAGAGCAATACACAGCTGGCGTTGAACGTCCTTTTCAGGACGCGTCTTTATAAAGATGACTTTCCGCCTCGGTGTAGTTCCTGGATGCGGTAGAGTGCTCTCCGCTTCAGACGGCCACAGGTGTTGTCTCCTGTGTCTGGGTTGCGATCACACCGAGGCAGCATTTGTGGATGGTTCATGTTCTCACTGCGAGAGCATGACCATGGCAACGTTGCAGTCGTGGCTCGCTTTCAATAGAAAGCATGCCACTCCAGCCGCCCCCCGCATTGCTCCTCCTTCCCACGGGATTGAGGACGATGCGGCTGGCGATGGAGGCGATCTGTGGACGGCAGTGGGTGCAGCTCCGGCGGTTACGCCCCCTCGGACCACCCTCGCCCCGGCACGCTCGTTGACTCCCGTCCATGCTCGAGGCAACAGCGACTCACCTCACAACCAGCCTGCCTATCCTCTAGAGCTTGAGGTGGATGAGCTCGCCGCTGCATCAGAGCGCGCCGTCTGACGCTGATGACTCCCCTGGCCTGCCAGCATGCCCAGGCTGAGGCTGACGCGCAGATGTCTGATGTGCTTGCGTGGGGCTGGACTGGAACTCTCAGTCCTCCCCACAGCCATAGTGGTTGGATGACTGGTTCCTGGGGGCTCTGTGCCGCTCCCACCGGTTCCTGTATTTCCTGGAGGTGCATGATGAGCTGAAGTCTTCATGTTGGGCACACGTTAGAAAGCCACTCATCCGCTCTCGCTACCCTGTACTCCCCTCCAAGGCCTGTAGGACAAAGACTTCATTGACTGCCAAAGCCTACAGCGCCACTGGACACACCGCTTCCGCCCTGCATGTCATGGCCCTCCTGCAAGTCCATCAGGCCAAGGCACTGAAAGATCTGCACGAGGGTAGCCCTGATTCTGATGTGCTTCAGGAACAGCTCTCAGCGACTGACCTCACCCTCAGAGCCACAGAGGTCACAGCGCAGTCACACTCGTGGTCCAGGAACGTCTAATGGGTGAGATGCGTGAGACCGACAAAGTGCGGCCTCTTCGGCGACACTGTCGAGGACTTTACCAGCAGTTCTCTGTGGTGAAGAAACAGACGGAGGCCATCTCACATATCCTGCCACCATGGGCCATGCCCCGTCTGCTCGCTGAAGGCATCCTGCAGCGAAGAAAAGCCCTGCTCTGCCTCAACCTGGGCCCAGCTCTCAGCCTACACGTCGAGCCCCACCAACGACCGTGCGCAGTCAGTGCTGGAATGCCTTGCCACCTTCAGGCCAGGCACAACGGTCCCTTTAAAACTTTTCCAGATACTCCTGGGGCATATGGCGTTCTCTGCGGCGGTCACGCAGCTGGGGTTGATGCATATGAGACTGCTTCAGCACTGGATTCAGACTTGAATCCCGAGATGAGCATGGCACCATGGCGCACGGCGCACGGATGTTCACCCCCACCTGCCGCCAAACATTCAAACCATGGACATACCTCTGCTTTTTGCGGGCAGGAGTGCCCATGCAGCAGGTATCCCGATGCATCCTGGTCACGACCGACGCCTCCAGATTGGGTTGGGTCGTTGGAATGGGGCCCCGCCACGCTGGCACATCAATTACCTAGAGTTGCTGACTGTTTTATTTGCCCTGCGGAAGTTTCTCCCATTAGTTCGAGCCAAAAATGTCCTAGTCATGTCAGACAGCACCACCGCGGTAGCATACATAAATCGCCATGGTGGTGTACGCTCCCGCCACATGTCGTGACTCGGCCGTCGTGTCCTCCGTTGGAGCCAGCAGTGACTCACATCCCCGGCGACCTCAATGTGGTAGCAGATACGCTGTCACGACAACGCTGGCCCAGTGGAGAGTGGAGGCTTCACCCCCAGTCGGTCCACCTGATTTGGAAACGATTCGGCAAGGCCCAGGTAGACCTGTTTGCCTCCCGAGAGACCTCCCACTGCCCGCTCTGGTATGCCCGAACAGCTGGCCCCTGGACGGGACGTGGAAGATCTAGCTGGTCTACCACCTGCCGTCGTAGACACGATTAGCCAAGCCAGAGCCCCCACTACCAGGCAACTTTATGCCCTGAAGTGGCGCTTGTTCGCAAATTGGTGTTCTTCCCGGGCTGAAGACCCACAGAGGTGCGCAGTTAGGTCAATGCTCTTACTCCTGCAAGAGAGGCTGGAGGGGGAGGCTGTCCCCTTCCACCTTGAAGATGTTTGTTGCTGCTATTGCGGCCCACCACGACGCATTAAATCCTCAATCAAGAGGGTCGGGACCTGCAAGCGTTCTCTGTCAGCGACACTTGCCTGGAGTTCGGTCCGGCAGACACACCTGTGATCCTAAGACCGCGACCGGGCTACATGCCCAAGGTTCCTACCACGCCCTTCAGAGACCAGGTAGTGCCCCTTTGTTGCTTTGTCCGGTACATGCTTTGCGTACCTACTTGGACCGAACGCAGAGCTTTAGACGTTCTGAGCAGCTCTTTGTCTGCTTTGGTGGACAGCAGAAAGGGAACGCTGTCTCCAAACAGAGGCTTTCCCACTGGGTGGTGGACGCCATTTCTTATCACACCCAGGCCATGGTACGGTCCCCTTACGAGTGGTCCCATGTCTCCCTTAGGCAGTTCCAGCTGCCCTCCAGTTGCTGTGTTGTTGCAACATCCCCCTCCTTGAGGCTGGATCTACCACCGTGCCATTTTTCCACATGTGACCTGAGTGGCCCATGTGATGTATTTCGCCACTTTTACCTCCCCGTCCCTGGGCAGGTGTGGTCTCCGCAGGGTCTTTTTCCCCTGAAAGAATAGGGAACTGGTTAAGACCCCCTTCCCACGATGCGTGGATCCCAGCCGTTTGGCTCTATGCGAGAAACATAGAGAGAAAAGAGACCCGGCTAGGCTCGGCCCGTTCCCAGGTTGACAAGCATCGCCTTCCCCTGTTTAGGGTAACCAGAACGATTCCGACAACTTTTATGGGGCATTGGGGAAGGGTACGTGCACAGCGTCGAAGTGAGCGACAGACGGGAACATCTAGGTTACGTATGTAACTCCCTGATGATGGGAACGAGACGTTGTGTCCTCCCGGCCACGTCGCTGAGCCGAGCCACTGTGGTGGCCGGACCATATCCGGCTCCTCAGAAAAATCCCGAATGAACTCTATGTATTTCCCCGCTTTTATACCCGTATGTCCGGGGGCGGGGTTTGCAAATACTGTCTGCCTAATTCTCATTGGCCTTTTTTCATAGATCAGAGGCATATTCGGTGCTCGAGAGACCCCTAGTGTCGCTTCTTCGACACAACATCTCTTTCCCTTTTTTATGTTTTGTGAAGCACTTTGTGTTAAATTTGCTAAAAAGGTGTTTTAAAAATAAAATGACTATTATTGTTATTAATATTATTAATTTTTATATTTTTCTCTTGTCTTGAAGATGCAGAGGTGGAATGTGCTGATGAATATATTTATACTCCTCTTCACGTTGATGCTAAACATGGTCAAGAGCTGCTTGTTAGTACTCGCATGTATGTATTTTAAACACAAAACCCTTTAGTCCAGAGACTACATAAACAGTACAGATGCTTTAGGTTAACTGGTGCATCGTGACCTAAAAATGGATCACAGGTCTACACTAATAGGGTTGTGGACAGCAGGGACAAATCATTGCTAGATCAAAATAATAAAATCTGTAATGTGGATACTCAGAAAAGGGGTGTTTAGATCTAATAGCAGATTTTCTAAACAAAGATTCAGACAACAATACAAATAACTAAGCAATGAGAGAAAACAAGAGCAAAACCAACCTACTCACAATACTGCCACAAATTGACAAGAGCAGATAAAGAACACAGAAAACATGCGGGTGTAAATACACAAGAACCTAATGACAAACTAGATACACCTGGACAAGGTAATGGCAGAAAACAGGTAAAGCAAGACTTTCAATGTAGTCCACAAACATACAATATTTAAAATAGTCTGTATAGATTACATTAACTATGTAATCATGAATAGTTAGAATAAGTTATATTAAATCAAGCATTGTGTTTTCAGGCAGGTTATGTTAGTTAAGCTTACAACCTGATGATGCTCAGCTGATCTTGACATCTACCAATATGGTACTCTATTAAAGAGCTCCCCCATATATACATTTTTTTTTCAGCTGCCTTTTCATTGCATGATTGCAAGCGGCACTTAACACCCTCCTCCATTTTCCAGCTCCACCTCTTGTATGACAGCTTTGCCTTTAGTTATCTCAACATCTGTCTTGTTATTCTGTGCTCTTTGGAATTCAAGACTTGCAATTAATTGCAAGTCTATCTTCAATGTGTTATTGTGACTAGTTTTTTTTTTTTTTTTACTTAGCAACTTGTTATTTTTTAAGTTCTATCAGGTTTCCATTTAATCTATATTATGCAAATGAACAATTGTTTCATGTTGCACTGTCGGAAAGATTTAATCGTTTGTATAATGTTGTAATATAATTCTGCTGGATCTGTTCTTATCCCTGGGGAGATTAAATTGCTTTGTTTAGCCAGAACAGAACAATAACTTCAAAGATAACAGATTTATTAAATTGTCCATGAATCAATAAAGTATTAATTTGATGGAAGTGGTCCTGACTGTAATAGGCTAATCCAATTTTAAAAGATAGGAGAAAATGCTTCCCATATCTTTTGATTTTGATGTCAAAGGCTGTGCGTCCAATTTAACCATATGGTATTTTGGAGCAAATTCAACTGTCATGTGGTAGAATCTTGCCAACCCAGGTTGTGCAACATGCACCTTATCGATTTTGTATTTACTGTGTATACACTATGAACATTTAAAATGTGTGAAATTCATGACTGTAGATTTTACCATGCATGGTTAAAATCATGTTGTATCTTCATCTTATGCTGCAAACTTCTGATGCCTAACATTAGAAGATGTTGAAAAATACTTGCTTATACCATTTATAATTATAATTTTTAATTATTCTTACTGAACAGGCAGGGCATTAATGGGATGTGTCCACTGCACTTGGCAGTGCTTTACGGATTTTCAGACTGTTGTCACAAGTTACTTTCGTCAGGTAAAATTCATACACATGCACAGTTGCTAATAGGTAAAGACATTTACATTTATTAAATTGCTGACACTTTTATATAAAAAGACTTGCAGTGCTTTCAATTATACATTTTATCAATATGTATATTCCCTGAGAATTGAACTCATGCATTGGCATTACTTAAACTTGTACTATACACAAAATAATGCACAATTCAGAATGCATTTTTAGGGGGGTCTGGGCTAAACAGTGCTTTGGCCTGGTTTGTTTAAAAATGTTGCCCATATGTCAGCAGGGTTTGATATAAACACTGCAGACAGCCTGGGAAGGACATGTTTGCATATAGCTGCTTCAGTAGGGTATTTTAAACACCTGTCACTTATACCTTATGTGCTTATAGTTATAAAGTTCCTTTTTGTAAATTACATTTTATGTTATTCATTCTTTGTTTATTGGCAGAAATGTTGAATGTCTTAAATTGCTGTTAAGCAAAGGTGCCAATTTGAGTAAAAAGGACAAATTTGGAAGGTAAAATCATTATTAGGCTATTATTTTATTTTGGAAATTATGACCTGTGAACTCTTTATGTGCGGATCTTGTGGATATTTGTAATTAAGGTAATGTTCATGTCTCTATTTTGTAATAAAAATACAAATAATAATAATAATAATAATAATTAATTAATATTGGGAATGCCTTTTCAGGTCTGCTTTGCACTATGCATCAGTGAATGGCTGGTGTCTGTGTACAGTAGCTCTGGTGAAAGCTGGAGTAGATGTTAATGAAGTGGATTTGAATGGATGCAGTGTCGTGCACTATGCAGCTGCCACTCAGACATCACACAGGTATAACATTCTTACTGCCCTTAGTTATAAAACAACAAGAAATACACTTCTAGGAGATTCAGTACAGTGTTAGCCTTTGGTGGTGCTTGGGTAGTGTACATCATATTTCAGCTGGGCTGAAAAGAGAAGACATTAGTCGCATTCATACACATACTTTTAAAACTAAAATGCAAATTTTTCTCTTAAGAGGCCATGTGTGGAACACCCGATGTCAAAATTTGTCTGAGCTGATTTAGCAGCTCAAGAAGTTGGAACATTGCCAGAAAAGATTGATACTGATGCTATGTGTGAAAGTGACTATTGAAAAGGGCCTCAATTTACCAAATTAAAGAAAAAATAGAAAGCTACACAACTATTGCTTAATTGCACTGCACTATACACAGTCATTAGGTTTCACTTGGTGTTTCAAAAAATCCATCTGTTTCTGAGCGCATGAACACTTGGATAGAAAAATAGTACATCATGAAGACATGCCATAGAGAAACTGCCTTACAAGCTAGACATTCACACAGCAGAAGGATACAGTTGTCAGTACTGTTTTAGAGTGCTAACTACAGTACATTTTGGTTATAAACAAGACTGACAACTGCAATCTATAACCTAACTGACTCCTGTACGTTTTCAACTCACAGCCTCATTTTTGGTAAACCTGTGCTGTGTGAATGGAATTATTCTTTTATTCCTCTACAGAGGTGAGCAGAACTGTCATGACAGTTTCTCCATGGGTGATGGTGATGAAGAAACAAAAAAACTTTGGCATTTTGAAACCCATTATTAACCATTAATCATTCCTGATCATGTGTTGTTATTCTCGCAGGTATTTAGAGTTTCTGTTGGATAATGCTGCTGATCCAGCACTGCGTGACAGTAAAGGATTTAGTGCTGTTCACTATGCAGCTGCCCATGGCAACAAGCACAACCTAAAACTGGTTAAAAATAGGAATTAACAAGAAAAACAAAAGATAAGGCAATGTTGTGTGTCTTGGATAAATGTCCTACTTCCAGAGTTATAACAAATTGTAGCTAGCTAAAAGGAGTAGAGGTCAACCGATATATCAATTAGTGCTGACAGCTACTTTGGGAACTATTGGCAGAAATGAACAGGATTTTTTTTTCTTTGCGTTATAGACGTAGTGAACTTTCAGGAAAAAAAAATATGACACATGGACATAACATTTATTTAGATGACTATTAATGATTTTTGGGGATTGGCTGCCCCTGTGAAGATTCTGTTGTCTGCCATGTCCTCCTTGAGCGTTTTGCCACATCCATATGGGAGAAAATATCCTGGCTAATATGTGACTGTTGGCAAGCCTTATCTAGGGCATTTTTCAGTTTGATCTCTGTATGCCTGTGCCGATCGCAAGAAAAGACCACAAAAGTTTCTTAGAAATAATACATTCAATAAATCGACTTTCAAAATCCAACTTTGTTTCACCTCTAAAAAGGAGCTCATTGTAGCTGCTCTGAAATATTTTACATTGTGGAAATTTGTATCTCCTGCAGTCAGTCACGAGGCTAAATATTGCCATTCATGCTGATTCTGGCTACTGCAAAAGGATCATATCAGAATTATATGTTACATCGACAATAAGATTAAGATGCTGTCCTTATATGGGAGAACGGAGGTAATTGTTACATGGGCTGTATCTCAGTAACTATGATGTTTTGAATCAAAAGTTACTAACTTTGATATTTTGTTAACTAAGGCAATAACATTCAGATATTTTTCAGTGTGACTTAAGAATTTAAATTAATTTTGGGACCACTTTGTTGTGGCATAGTCCTTTTAGGCTACAAAACTAAGAGTCTATGATCTCCAATGTCAATGTGAATTGCCTGTTATTTTCTTCATTAGCTCTTAGAGAATTCTTTCAAATGTGTGGAAGAAGTGGAGAGCTGTGTGCCCGTGGGTCCTTTACACTTGGCTGTAAGTATTCAATCTCTGGTCATGCCATTTTCTCTCTCTCTCTCTGTCAGTAATGCTGTGAATGTTTATTGTTTTTGTCAGGCATATAATGGTCACAGTGAAGCTCTTAAGGTGTTGTTAGAGACGCTGGTGAATGTAGATGTGCAAGACTCTGGGGCTCACACAGCTCTGTATGTGGCCTCTTTGAGAGGTCACAGCGCTTGTGTGGAGGTGCTGCTGGTCCACGGGGGCTCGTACTGCATGAGGGAACACAGCCGCAGATGGACACCTCTACATGCTGCAGGTGTGTCTCTGTGTTTGTTATACATTATACATAGACAATGTAAGTGAAACTGTTATTATTCAAAAGTCTTAATCTTGGCAAGAATACTAAAATTACATCAGATTGTGAAATCTTGCAAGTGTGCGGTCCCATTGTACATACCTGCATACTTGAGTTTCTGTGTAATGTTTGGTGTGTTAAGCTTAATTAATAGGGGTCCATGCACAAAAGGTGCTGGAACTACTACTACTACTACTACTTCTTCAGCCAATAAAAATATTTAGGCGTAGCCCATTTTCACATATCAACCTAAATAGTCCAAATTTAACAAAGCTTGATAAACTTTGACAAAAAGACATTCTGAGGATGTACACAATATTTCTTACAATTCTGCCCAAAGAAACCTGTTATAATGTGGCAACAGTTCAATTAAAGAAGTTAAAATTCGCCATGCATCATCTTTGGTGCATGTGTTAGTATATCCTTAAATATAAGTTATTAGACATAAGAAGTCAAGCTTGTAAAATGGAAGTTATATACAAATGAGTATTAAGGAACACACATTCAATGTAAATGTTAAGACATAATGAAAAACACTTTAACAAAACATGATCACACATGTAGCCTGTAAGGGGGTTAAGATGGGCGAGGAGGAGGCGAGAACCGGCTTGTCAATATAAATAATAATTTAATGGAAACTTAAACCAAAAGCACAAACATAATCACACACATGACGGACATGCCCGTAATTCTCTCTCTCTCGAACCGTCGTCACCGGCCGCCTTTATCCCTCGCGCCTCCCATCAGGCCGATTGGGGACCGGGCGTGCAACATTCTAGCCTGGCCCTGCCCCCTCCGCTCCACATAGCCAAATTTGTTACTTCTTAGGCAAAACACACCCAAGTAATTCTATACTGGACCTTATTAAATAAACTCTAATGTTTGTGCACCTTATTTGGAGACATAAAAACAACAGAACTTCTGATGCCCTGATACACACAAATGCATTTAAATATGCTAGATTTAAATTTAGAAATAAAAAGTGATGCTACCATAATGTTCTTCTAATGATTATTATTATTATTATTAGGTCCCAAGCACTGCAAGTACAGAGGAATCCTATTGTTCTTCTAAGGATTATTAGGGGGCAAAGCACCGAAGGTGCTGGAAACCTATTGTATCTATTAGGATTTTCTTATTATGGGTTCAAGCCCGAAGGGCTGAACTATATAAACCAAGTGTTTCATTGCTGGGTTGTGCGATGGGTGTTTGTGAGCTGTGCCATCTTGGTCACTGATGCACTCATGCAGATTCCTGCTGCTGGAGCAGAGAGTTTGTGTTAATCACAGTCTGAATTCGGAGTTCACTGTTTTTTTTTTTTCAAATATAGAATGGTCAATAAATCTGTCTGTGTTTCCGCTACTCTCGTCTCCCTGCATCTTTTTATTGCATTTTATCGTGCAGGGGAGCTCTGTAGCGCCCCCTTGAAAATCGGCCTGTAAAGGGGCCCTGTAGCACCCCCATTTTCACCTACAGTCACCAAAATTGGTACATATATAGTTCTCATCAAGCCGAACAACTTTCATATTCACAGTAATTTGCTCTGCCCAACAGGAAGTCAGCCAGGATTTTCTGAAAATCGCAGGCTCTGAACTTTTAAATACTCCTAGTGGATTAATGTTAAATTGTGCAAACTCATGCCAAGATATTGTAGATGCTAAATTGCAAACATATTTTTGATATTTTGAATGGTGTTGCCATGGCAAAGCAATACATTTATGGTAAACAGGAAGTGCCTTATATATTCTGTGTGCATTGTGTATGATATAGTAAGTGTTCATTTTCCCTAGCGGCCACTATAGAGGTCGCTAGCTGTATTTAAGACTTTTAGTTTAAAGTTAGGTGTACTTGTCATGTTTCCCTCATTAATGTGTCTTGTTCACGTTGGTTCATTGTCTTATTAACTTGTTATCAGTTCTGTTCTGTGATTTACTTCCTGTTTTAATACTCTTGTTAGCTTGTTATTAGTTTAGTCTTGTCATTAGTTGTCTTTGTCATGTGTTTCCCATGTCAGTGTATTTAAGCCTTCTTGTTTGCTGTAGTCCTTCGTCGAGTATTGTTCATTGTGACCCTGTTTCCTTGTCCAGTTTATCCAGTTCTGAGTTTGAATATCAGCACTGTAAAAAAAAAAAATCTGCACTTGGGTTCAAACTTCAAATACTCCATCTGTTCCTGTCTTCAGCTTGCCAGAATGTTACAGAAAACTCGACCCAAGATGAACCCAGCAGGGGCACTTATTTGCCTACGGTAAGGGGATCATTCCATTGAGGAATTTGTGATGGAATTCTGCTGACTCTGCCTGGGAGATTCGAAGAGATCTCCCTGAAGCTGTTTTTCCATGTAGGACTAAATGAGCCCATCTATTCATTGATGCCACCAGGGGGAATAGATTGGACTCCTGATATATAAATATATATTGACTTTGCCCTGCTCCTGAGTAGTTTGGCTTTCACTGTGGGAGTGCCTGAAAAGAAAATCAGCATTCCTCCTACAGCAACCACCAAGCCTGAGTTCCCCTTTATGGCTGCCAAGCCTGAGTTCCCCATTGTGCCACGGTCAACGAGCCAGCGCCCATGCCTGCTACGGTCAACGAGCCAATTCCTGGAGCCTCGTCCGTCCCAGAGCCAGCACCTGAAGCCTCATCTGTCCCAGTGCCAGTGTCTTTGGCCACAGAAGCCATTCCCACAGCATTGCTTATGGCCGTTCAGAAGAGGAGGATGAGGAGGAGAAGGGCTCCTACTCCCCAGTCGCTGTCAGCGCTTACGGCCATGGAGGTCATCCTTAGTTGCTGCCAGCGCTCATGGCTATGAAAGACATTCCCCTGTTGCTTCCTGTGCTCACAAACATCATGGAGGTCGTTCTCCTGTCACTGCCAGTGCTCACAGTGCTCAGAGGTTGCTCACGGCCACGGAGGTCGTTCACCTGTCACTGTCTGTGCTCACCACCACAGTAGTCGTTCCCCTGTCAGTGCCTGTGCTCACAACCCCGGAGGTCATTCCACTGTCTTTGCCTGTGCTCACAACCCCAGAGGTCCTTCCTCTGTTACTGCCTGTGCTCATGACCACGGAGGTCATTCCAATGTCACTGCCTGTGCTCACAACCCCAGAGGTCGCTGCTGTGTCACTGCCTGTGCTCACAGCCACAGAGATCATTTCCCAGTCGCTGCCAGTGCTCCTGAACATGGTGATCATCGACAAGCTTGTCCAGTTCCCAGATGCTGTCGCCGAGTTTATCTAGTTCCCCGAGTACATTCAGTTCCCAAGGCTATCGATGAGTCTTTCACGGCTCTGCCCCTTGTCCAGTTTCCTTGTCCAGTTTATCCGGTTCTGTGTCAAGTCATTTATGTTTGTTTTGGATTCATGTTTTGGATATCAGCACTGTACATAAATCTACACTCGGGTTCACACTTCAGCTACTTCGTTTCCGTCTGTTCCTATCTTCAGCCTGCCAGAATGCTACAGTAAGATGTATTCTGAGACTTCTTGAATGTCTTTAAAATGCATTATAAATATGGACTTCATACAAAGTTTTACTGAAATGTTTTTACTGCTATACCATAATTTTTTCAAACTCATCTCAGACCATTTGTATAATTTGCATGAAATGTGGTATGTGTTATCTAGAGATGCTCTTAACAAAAATGTATCAAAACAAATTGTATTCATTTTATTGTTTAGAAGATATGAGTCAAAACGTTTTTGGGTGTGGCCCATAATTACTTATTGGAATGTATATTGTGATTGCAAATTAACAAAATGTAACAAAACAATGTTTACATGGGCAACAGAACATTCTGAGGGCAAAAATGTTGTCCTAATACAATGCAAGGTGGCTCTATAATTTAATAAGATTTTAATCTAATCTGCAACTGTGATCAAAAACAACTGTGTCCACGGCCTCCACACAATCTATTTTGTAAAATTTGGCTATATTTGTCATGTTTGATCAGTGCACATTTAATGTAGCAATAACTTGCATAATTCTGACAATAGTTTGGATGTGAATGGCATCTTGAACTGAAGTATTGCTGACAAGGGTAAAAAACTGTGGTAAAAAAATTAGGATAAATGGTCACACACTAATATTACAGCTCCAAACTTTTATTGAACAAAGAAAAAGCTGTGGTGCCACAGTCTTGGATTTGGCATGTCAATACAACACCACCTTCATGTGTGTCACATAATCTTTTAACATTAAAATGTATTACTTTTATACTTTTTTTTTTTTTTTTTTTTTAAGTTTTATTTAAATGCTTGAGGAGCTGTGGGAATGTCAAACCATGGGTGGTTTGATATAAGCAATTGTAGATCATAATGTTGCAACATGACTAGATTTAACATTTATTCTCACAGCAGCCAATGGACAAACCGACTGCCTGCTCATGCTGTTGAAAAAAAAATAAAAAAACTGACATCAACCTCATGGACGTACAGGGACAGTAAGTGTCATTTCAGCATTAATTTCATGGATTGTACAGTACATGATCATACAATGCATTCACATCTTGTGAATGTCTGTCTGTTAGGGCTGTGGGTATTGGTGGCTATTCCAAATAGTCTTTAACCTGAATAGGTGCTAAAGGTTCACTTGGTCCAATTTTAAAAGATTTTACACAAAGAAATTAAACTTTAATTTAAAAGTTAATTTAACGTTCGTTTAATGTTTAAGTGTTCACAAAAAGTACAATACTCATACAGCTAACAATGGTAAAATGCTGTTGTGCCACAGCCTTGGATTTGGTATATTAATACAACACCACCATGTTTGTCATATAGAAGTTGTTTCTGTTTACTAACAAATGCTTTGCGGCAGCACTTCCAGCTTCTTTTGGCACCCCAGACTGCTTTCAGTTGGCTTTTCTTTCAAATGAAGCTACAAATTCCCCAAAAGTACTTCTTGTGGGTTTGAAAATTTGCATTTATTTTAAATGCAAGTAACTTGCTAAGTTTAAATCGTCTGTTTGCATACTGAAAATTGAATATGTCAAATGTTATTATGTACTGTATGTGGACACACATTGCATGTCTGATGGTAGTTTAAATATTTATTTGCAACATTTCTCAGGCTTTAGGAGTGTGTTAAATTGTGAGGATGTGTATTCATAAACCTGTTACATATTTGACATGATCATACATGCTAACTTGCATAACTTTTATTAAAATAAACAAACATTATTAGTTTATATAATGGTTAAAATATTATTAAAATTGCAACGCTGCCCAAATCCACAACTGAAAGAACACAGAAGCACAATTGCCTGCTGTGTGACATCTTGGTTAATTCATTCTTAATCTATTAGCCCTAAAATATATTCAGTCAACTTTGAAAGTTGGTCCCTCAATTCATTTTGATGTGTTCAGAAGGCATAAGAGAGATTTATTTTGGACTGTGGCACCACCAGAATATCATCACCTTTACCTTTGCAATTCATTAGGCACTTGTCTTCTTGCTAGACCTGTTCAGTGTTTAGTGTTATCTTTGTACATTCAGTCTTTTTAACAATGTACAGTTTTGTTGGCTTCAAGTGCACAACGTTTTGCACCATCATGACTCGATGATGTAAAGGGTATATGGTGAAACTTTTAGAGGTTGGTAAATCTAAAATAATAAGATGTGCCTTTTTATGGTGTCCTTGAAAATGTTACTTTTTTTTTTCTGTTACCATATTTCCTTTTGAAACAGGCAGGACGTATCAAAGGGCACAAACCTTTTTTAAATAGCCTTTAATTTAATTCACAGCCATGAGCCATGATTTGCTACTTGTAAGAAGTAGCAAAATAGGTATTATTTGAGAGAAGAACATTCTCATTACAAAGAGCGTTTTAGTAGAGTCATCAATGTTTTCAGTTCTTAAACCTGAAAGAGACTGTAAATTTTACCATTTCAAAAGTTGGGCTTTGTCCACCTTTGAGAGGACACTAGCATATAGCTAAAGCTCACACATGAACTAAAAGCTTAAATAATATATATATATATATATATATATATATATATATATATATATATATATATATATATATATATATATATATATATATATATATATATATATATATATATATATATATATATATATATATATATTTTTTTTTTTTTTAAATTCACTCCTGCTAATACTGACTTGTATATGATAAAGCCTAATTGGCAAACCGCATCTTCATATACAGTATCTCACAAAAGTGAGAAATTATTTTTTTAAATATTTGATTATACCTTTTCATGTGACAACACTGAAGAAATGACACTTTGCTACAATGTAAAGTAGTGAGTGTACAGCTTGTATAACAGTGTAAATGTGCTGTCCCCTCAAAATAACTCAACACACAGCCGTTCATGTCTAAACCGCTGGCAACAAAAGTGAGTACACCCCAAAGTGAAAATGTCCAAATTGGGCCCAATTAGCCATTTTCCCTCCCCGGTGTCATGTGACCTGTTAGTGTTACAAGGTCTCAGGTGTGAATGGGGAGCAGGTGTGTTGAATTTGGATTCATGGCTCTCACACTCCCTCAAACTTGTCACTGGAAGTTCAACATGGCACCTCATGGCAAAGAACTCTCTGAGGATCTGAAAAAAAGAATTGTTGCTCTACATCAGGGGTTCTCAACCTTTTGCAAGCTGGGCCCCCCCAAAGCTGGTTCATTGCAGTTGGGGCCCCCCGCCCCATGCTTTATTGTTATTATTATTATTATTATTATTATTATTATAATTGGCAGTAGCACCAGATTTCTAATGTGAGCTTGCAGGCATTATTATTATTATGAGTAGTAGTAGGCCTATCATCATTACTAGGCTATCGCTATATAATTATATGAGGTTACATGCTTTATTGTTGTTGTTGTTGTTGTGTGATTATTATTATTATTATTATTATTATTATTATTATTATTATTTATCATCATCATCATCATCATCATCATCAGTAGGCCTGTTATCATTACTAGGCTATTGCTATAATTGGGAATTGGCACCAGACCTCTGATATTAATTTATGTTTTATTATTGTTATTATTACTAGGCCTAATAGTAGGCATCATCTGCATTTTTTACAGAAGCTTGCTGGTAGGTGATGTTAATGTGAGACCTGAGCCTGCTTTGCCTTGCAAAGATCCTCAATTCTTGGCTCAATGTTTGATAAACATAGCCTCAAATCATCCTCGATTTCTGTACGATTGCGGTATTTCGTTTTGAGTGCAGTCATTTTTGAGAATCCTGTCTCACACAAATATGTCGACGCGAAAGGAAGGAGAATCTTCAAGGCGACATCACAGAGTTCAGGTTATTCCTGCATCAATGCTGCCCAGAATGACGAAAGAGGGCAGGAGCTAAAGAGTTCCTTCAGTCTACTGTCACTCTTCAGCTCAATAAGCTGTTCCTGCATATCAATTGATAGCTCGTTTGCTGTGCACACAAACGGATCTCGAACCCACGCAAAAGAGCGATAATCCTCTTTAAAGTACGTCGCAAATTGTTTTCTCATTGCTGACAGGTGCTCAGACGCTGATTGAAATAGGGAGGAGAAATCGTGTGACGTGCCTGCATCAGTGATAAAGTCTGCAAGGCTGGGGAACATGTCGCAGTTCCCTCGACTGATGCGGCCATGCCAGAGGTCTAGTTTTTGTGTGAAGGCGTGCACTTTGTCTGCAAGGAGCAAAATATGAGTTTCATGGCCTTGCAAAGACAGGTTGAAATCAAACAAATGAGCCGCTTTCTAAAGTCTATGAGCGCAGCACACACAAATAAACTAAATTGACATACTGCAGTTAAATTTCAAAATGTGGTGTTTTTATATTTATAACATTTGAATACAGTTCAGCAACATACATCACACGACCTGACGACCAAGAGAGCTGACAATTGACAATCACTTAATTTACCATCACCTCACGATTGAAAATGTGACACTGATTTCATATGACAGTTCAACAAACAAGTTAATAATATTAAGTCACTTACATTTTAGACGAAATAATGACTGTTTTGGTCTATTTTAGCAGCGAAAATAGATCCGATGAATCCAAACAAAGATCACAGCATAGCCATAGCGCATCTCACAGCAATACTCAATCGTGTTTTGAATGATTCAGTGTTGTGAACGAATCGGTTGAGTCAAAGATTCAATGACCCATTCACAAACATCTATCTCATTCTTGAGGAATCGGCCGTTTGAACGAATCGTTTGAATGAACGACTCAATGACTCGCTTAATGAAACCGCTTATCACCTGCATTTGCGCTCACTATCGACAAACCAATCAAATTTGTTCAAAACTTTTTTTTTAAATCAGTCCAAACACGTTTACATTTTTATTCAGGAGTTATGTATATACAAAACTAACTTTTTATGACTG
Organism: Xyrauchen texanus; assembly: GCF_025860055.1. Taxonomy (NCBI): domain Eukaryota; kingdom Metazoa; phylum Chordata; class Actinopteri; order Cypriniformes; family Catostomidae; genus Xyrauchen; species Xyrauchen texanus. The sequence continues at coordinate 10,864,970 of NC_068314.1, forward strand.
TAGTTTAGTGCTAAAAAAAATGTGCCCAAAAATTTTTTTTCCAGTTTTTTTTCCCTTCCATCGTAGCCTACTCGCGCCCCCCCCGGTTGAGAACCACTGCTCTACATAAAGATTGCCTAGGCTATAATAAGATTGCCAAGACCCTGACACTGAGCTGCAGCATGGTGGCCAAGACCATACAACGGTTTAACAGGACAGGTTCCACTCAGAACATGCCTCGCCATGGTCGACCAAAGAAGTTGAGTGCACATGCTCAGCATCATATCCAGAGGTTGTCTTTGGGAAATAGACATATGAGTGCTGCCAGCATTGCTGCAGAGGTTGAAGGGGTGGGGGATCAGCCTGTCAATGCTCAGACCATACGGCGCACACTGCATCAAATTGGTCTGTATGGCTGTCGTCCCAGAAGCAAGCCTCTTCTAAAGATGATGCACAAGAAAGCCTGCAAACAGTTTGCTGAAGACAAGCAGACTAAGGACATGGATTACTGGAACCATGGTGAGACCAAGATAAACTTTATTGGTTCAGATGGTGTCAAGTGTGTGTGTGTGTGTGTGTGTGTGTGGCGGAAACCAGGTGAGGAGTACACAGACAAGTGTGTCTTGCCTACAGTCATGCATGATGGTGGGAGTGGCATGGTCTGGGGCTGCATGAGTGCTGCCGGCACTGGGGAGCTACAGTTCATTGAGGGAACCATGAATGCCAACATGTACTGTGACATACTGAAGCAGAGCATGATCCCCCTCCATTCGGAGACTTGGCCGCAGGGCAGTATTCCAGCATGATAACGACCCCAAACACACCTCCAAGACGACCACTGCCTTGCTAAAGAAGCTGAGGGTGAAGGTGATGGACTGGCCTGGCATGTCTCCAGACCTAAACCCTATTGAGCATCTGTGGGGCATCCTCAAATGAAGGTGGAGGAGCACAAGGTCTCTGACATCCACCAGCTCTGTGATGTCGTCATGGAGGAGTGGAAGAGGACTCCAGTAGAACCTGTGAAGCTCTGGTGAACTCCATGCCCAAGAGGGTTAAAGCAGTGCTGGAATATAATGGTGGCCACACAAAATATTGACACTTTGGGCCCAATTTGGAAATTTTCACTTAGGGGTGTACTCACTTTTGTTGCCAGTGGTTTAGACATTAATGGCTGTGTGTGGAGTTATTTTGAGGGGACAGCACATTTACATTGTTGTACAAGCTGTACACTCACTACTTTACATTGTAGCAAAGTGTCATTTCTTCTGTGTTGTCACATGAAAAGATATAATCAACTATTTACAAAAATGTGAGGGGTGTACTCACTTTTGAGATACTGTAATACTTATTCTTCTATGCACTGCCAAAGATCAAAGTTAATGTATGATTGATCGAAAATGTGCTGGAAATTTCTAGAAGAGAAAAGCATTCATATGTTATATTGTTTCTCCCATTTCTATTTGAAGTATTGCTCTTGTAAATGTAGTCTGGTGGTACCTGTAGGACTCCACTGATGTTGGCTACACTTGGCTGTCACATTGACTGTGTCCACATGCTGCTTGAAAGAGGAAGTAATCCAGACACTGGAGACAAAAGAAGCTGCACTGCACTACATTGGGCAGTAAGTATACAACAGATTACATTGTATGTATGTATGTATGTATATACACTTCTTAGCCACAAAAATGGTTTGGCTAGACCCCTTTATACCAGTGAAGATAAATCTTAATGCTACTACATAAATCTAGATGAATATAGAGAATTCTATGCTTACAATTTTGTACTACTGATATGCACAAAGATGATGATATGAAATTTATATAGATTATATGTACATATATTAAACTTGTCATTGCCACGTTTCTGATAAATTATGTCGTCATATTTATGACATAATTTGCATATATGTGGCAAAGATCTTAAGATTTATTTATTAAGATTTTTAGGAAATGCTTGTTTTGCTCTTGGGGTAGGTGAGTATGTCCTCACACTTTATTATCCACCCTACTGAATTTTCATGCCACTCCAGTTTGGTTTATGCTGGTTTGGCACTGTGCACCAGCAAAGCTTTTATTTTGTAATGCTGGTTGACCAGTGTGGTGTTTCTGGTGAAGATGGTTTACCAAGAAAAGTCTTGCAGGTTAAGGTAAGGTCCCACAACAGCATATGCTGCTCTTTTCAGCGGGCAGAAAGTGAGAGCACACATTCTATAGAGAGGACGGTTACACAGGTCAAATGTGGCCTCAACTGACTGTACTGAAGACAAAAATAGAGCCAGGGTACCTCTGTAAATAGATTTAGCTTTACAAGACATTTATTTTCAACATTGACAGCTGAAAGTTCATTTGTGTATAAGTGGTGAGGATATGCTTTGCCTACTATCATATACCATGCTCTGGTTCAGAACATGAAAGTCTGTATTGTGTAAAGTTGTCAGTAGTTCCTAAAATGTTACTTGGCATTGCATGTTACTTTTAGTCACCAAATTAGATAATCAAAATACTGTTAATCAGGAGTTCCTGATGTACATATGTGATATGTGTTTGTTCAGATGCACTGTAGTCTATACCTGTTGTACCAGCCATGCCTAAATTGCAACATTTTGTAGCATAAATTAGCACTAAGTTATAGTGTATGCACTACTAAATATTTAAGCATTGCACCATTAAACTCAGCTTATACTTAGGATAATGTTTCACCTAAATATTTACAGAAGCCTCAGACCAGAAGAAACAATTGGAATTGAAAATCAAACTGATTGAATGTTATCATCAATATTTCATGTTTTTTGTGACAGACTTGGATCTTTTAGACATATATGATGATTTTGACCATTTGTTGACGTTTACGAGAAAACATGTGAAAAATTTACTTAGCATCTCTTCAGCCTGAAACTGATCTAAACTGTGCACTTTCCTGTATGCGTTGTGCGGTGTAACTGCATGCCAAGTTTAAACGCATACAAAATATATAGGATAGTACTACAATGAAGAAATGTTTTGCCATGGTCCTGCAACTTTGGTTTTGGTTTTTCATGTTGTGGCAGGATCGTGGCCATCTCCTCTCCCTGATTGTCCAGAGCTGTCTCTGTTTGTCTTGCCTTGTTCTATGTTGACTGTGTCAGGGTTTAGACACTTCTGTTGGTAGTGTTTATTATCGTGTGTTCGAGCTCTGAAACATTTAGTGTCTTATTTTGTGGCTGGGTGTGCATTGCATTGTTTGTTTACTTTGCAGTGGGTACTTTTGTCTAGTCCAGTGTTTGTGTGAGAATGCATGGCATTGCTTTATTGGCATTGTCATGTATACTCTTGTCCTGTCATCAAAGTGGATTAACGCACAGGCTTGAATAGGCTGCAGCCTAGCCCCACTTGTGCAGGGGCCCCGGATTGGCCAGACAATTTTTTGTTTTATTTTAAATTCAGCACAAACAAAAAAAGACCCTCATTGGCCCATAAGTCACATCTGTCCAATCAGCTGCTGGTCAAATCAGGTCAATCATTTTCATTTACATCACTGTTATTGCTAGACAGCATAGCGATAAAATGTCAGAAAGTAAGTATGATAGTGGAGCACAAAAACGGAAAATACAAAGGTTAAAGGAACAACGCGACCAAGATATACTGAAAAAAAATCCCTAAATTGATTGGATACTTCAAGAACTTCGCACAGGATCAGCTAATCTACAGAAGAAATATGCAGGTGAACTACAGGAGGATTTTGTGTACGAAATTGGGCAATTCAGACAATTTATCAAAGAAAACGAGGACACCTCAGCAAGGTCACTGCTGCAACTTATAAGAGCAAGAAAAGTACAATCAGTGTTTCCAAATGTTGATATAGCACTCTGGCTATTTATGACTTTGCCTGTAACCAACGCCAGCAGTGAGCGCTCTTTTTCAAAACTGGGAATAATTAAAAATAGACTAAGATCCACGATGGGTAGGGCTGGACTAGTAATCTGGCATACCGGCATTTTCCCGGTGGGCCGACGCACTTTGGGGCCGATCAGGGGTGGAATGGCCATCAGGAGAACCGAGCGGTCCAGTGGGTTGGCCGTGAAATGTGAATGCAGGGAATTCTGTTGCTTTGTTGTTTATAGTTACATATTTCCTTTGTTTTGTAGCTGTGGTGTCAGAGGGTAATATCTGGTATTGTTTCCACTTACATCTCTATTGAAGTTTGTTTTGGTTGTAGTGCCGGGGTTTCATGATCATAATTAAAGGGCTGCTTCTAAGCACTGGTCCTTGTGCTTGTTTGTATTTGTGTTTTGCTTGTAATGTTCAATATCTCATTTTACTTGATGTGTTGTGGTGGTAATTTTCTTACTGTGGTGGTCCACCACTTTAAGGAATGTAGAGGAAACACTGTAGAATCAATGTGTGTGTGTATGCCAGTTCACCGTACTATTTGCGTGTGGACCATGTATGTCACTAAATACATTTTTCCAGTAAAGCACAATGATTAAGGGGGGCGTCACACAAAGAGCAGCCTAGGGGCCCCTGACCACCTTAATCTGCCTCTGCCTGTCAATGTCTGTTGGCCTGTGTAGGTTATGCGTTAATGCGTGAATATGCTTGGTTTCCTCATTGCCACGTTCTTTACTGTCTTGAGCTATACCCCATGCTCTCATTTGCCTTATCTTGTTATCTGTTTCACATGTTCTCCCTCTTGTTTTGGATTATTTTTTATGAGTTTCCTGTTTTGCTCAGTTGGTTTTTAGTTTGTTTCTTTGTGATTTCAGTTCTCTGTTCTTGTTTACCACTCTTGTGAGTTTTTGTTTGTGTTTTGTTTAGTTTGTAATAAAACATAGCGAAACTGCCTGAAACTGGGTTCTTAAATTTTTCCAATCTGGTTGACTTGAGGTGCTGCTGACTCCAGAGGAGACGACAGCGGGTGAGTTGTGACATAAGAGTGTAGCGTAAACTGCCTTGGCGGTTGATATATACTACTGAGGCCGTGTTGTCTGTTCGAACCAGCACGTGCTCACCCTGGATCAACTGTCGGAACCGCCGCAGGGTGAGCAGTATTGCCAAAAACTCAAGGCAGTGGATGTCCCAACATAGCCATGGACTCGTCCAGGAGCCAGCGACTGCATGCTCGTTGCATACAGTGCCCCAGCCGTGCCTGTAGACCTGTACCCGTAGAAATACAGGGTCGTTCCAAGGCCTGAAAAGGTGGTGATAGATTGGCGTGATGGCCATGCGATGTGTCCTGTGGCGCCATGTGCATCTCAGGACTCCAGTCCGGAGCCAGTGTTGAAGCTGTCTCATATTCATCAACCCGAGCAGTGTGGCCACCGCCGAGGATGCCATATGCCCCAGGAGCATAGGAGCTCTGAAATAGTTTCAGTGGAACCACGGCCTTCTGTCTGAACACCTTCAAATATGTCAGCACCGACTGGGCATGCTCATTCGTGAGGCACGCCGTCATCGAGTCTGAGTTCAACTCCAGACCGAGAAAGAGATGCTCAGAACCGGGAGGATCTTGCTCTTTTCCCAGTTGACCCGAAGCCCCTAGGACCAACAAGGTGGACATCATCCGCCCGAGAGACCGTGCCGTGACCGTCGTCCAGATGGCGAGGGCGTTCACTAAGCGCAATTCCTGCATCAATCCCAGGGCGGAACTACCCTCGTGCAGCTCTTTCAGCACCTTGGCTAGGTGGACTCGCATTAGTGCCATGATGTGCAGGGCAGAGGTGGCTTGTCCAGCTGCACCATAGGCTTTGGCTGCCAGGGACGACGTGAACCTACAGGTGCTAGACGGGAGCTGAGCGTGCGGGCATAGGTGCACCGCGAGTGCCTTATCCATTGGGGGCATTGCAGAGTAGCCCTTGGCCGCCCCACCATCGAGGTTAGTGAGGGCGGGGGAGCCGAAAGATCGGGACTGGGCAATAAAAGATGCTGTCCACAATCTTGTCAGTTCCTCATGCACTTCTGGGAAGAAAGGAACTGGGGCGGGGTGTGGCTGTCAGGGAAAGCACGTCTGTCATTTCCGCATCAGCGTGTAACCGGGCAACCTCACCCGAAGGAGGAAGCCCGGCCGAGACTTTCACGTCCGACTGGATGAGCCCACTCTCCAATGCTGCGCTCGAGAGCTCATCGCCTTCGCGGGCACCTAACAAGAGGTCGAACTCGCCCTGGTACGAGCCAGCGCATACATCCGCTTAATTGCTGAAACGAGCATGCCGGGGCATGGGAGGTCCGTGGGGATTTACCCGGCGGAGGTGGTCCCATTGTGGTCCCCGAATTGCCCCCAGTGCTCACCACGCTGGCCTCGTACCCGTAGGTAGGAGGACCGAGGCAGTGAGCAGCTGGGGTGGCTCGCACGACCGCAATGTTGCCATGGTACTGTGGACATGATGCATCCACGAAAGATGTCTCGGCATGGGCAGTGCCCAGTCACAAAAGACAGCGATCGTGGCCATCTGAAGATGAGAGATATCGACCGCATCCAGGAATAACACACAATCGGAAGGGCATCTTTAAAAAGACTTCTGATGTGTGCAGCTCTTTTAGAATATACTCTTTTAGAGAGGAAAATACTCTTTTAGAATGCACTCTAAATGATCAGCCAAAGCGCCCAGGGGCGTTCTCTGCAGTGCACCCGTGCAGAGAGGGGGAAAGCTGCTGTAATGTGCCGTAACGATCCAGCAGAGGTGAATGGAAGCCGTGGCAATTCAGCTTGCTTATTTCTCAATGAAATGGCAACCGCTCTGCTCCGAAGAGAGAATCTGAATGAGCGGTATGCACGCTCCCTCCTTTATACCCGTATGTCCGGGGGAGTGGCATGCAAATACCAATCGCCAATTCCCATTGGCCTTTTATCAAAGATCAGATGTGTCTCGGGCTCCCAAGTGTGACCCCTAGTGTCAGTACATCGACACAGCGTCGAGTGAGTGACAGATAGGGAACTGGTGTTACAACTAAATTAAGCACAGACTTGGTGACAAACTAACTAGTACAGTATTTACTAAGCCCTTTACTAAGTTTTAACTTTAAATTCCATCTTAAGTGATTCCTTACGCACAGCTGGTGCAACCCTACCCCGGTCTCTTTTACTACAAGCATATAATTATACTCCGATCAAAGGATCCCAGAAGTGGATGAACACTAGTGTGTGACCTCAATATCAGCAACACTTGTAAAAAAATATTAAAATTTAAATTGTATTCTTTCTCTTTTAGGCAATAATTGGTAGTGAAGAGTGTGTCTTGGCTCTTCTGGTTCATGGAGCTTTCGTCCTGTGCAGGGACGTTCATGGCAGAAGCCCTTTGCATTTGGCTGCCTCTTGTGGTCATGAAGGGTTACTGCGGCACTTACTGGAGGCAGCATCTGTCTCAGACCCACTTGACTCTCTGCTGGACTACACTGGCTACACACCTGTTCACTGGGCAGCTTACCATGGTAAAAACACATGCTAATACTTGTATTAAATTTGATAAAAATGCAGCATCATATGTTAATAAGTATACCAACGAATGACTCATTTCTCACAGTAAACATCAGCATCAATGACTGCTTGCATTTTTTTTCAGGGCACAAAGACTGTTTGGAAGTTTTACTTGAATATAACAAATCAAGCATCTGGGAAGGAAATTCATTCACACCATTACATTGTGCACTGTTAGTGGACTTCACCTGCCCATCTGCAGAATGTTTCAATACAAGCACTCATCTTTCATAAAAACATTTCCGGTTTCTTTCTCCACAGAATTAATGGTCATTATGGAGGTGCAGAATTGATGGTTGAAACTATGGCAACAATCATTAACCTCAGAGATGCTAAAGGAAGGTGTGTATGCATGTTATATGTCTTGTGTACATGGAAGATGAAGAAACAGATCAACTTTGGCTCTATGGGTTTTAAAAAGGGCAGTCTTGTATTATTTAGAGTAAAATAGGGTGTGTTATTAAAAGCCGCTGTGCTTTTGTAACCTCGTCAGCTATGCTGCATATTTCGGTTGCTGCCTGCGTTTTTCACACCCAAATTTAAAAGCTCACCTCACACAGATACTTATTGCAAAATAATGGTCTTATTTCTCACACAGACCTGTCAGTTGTACACAATGTGCTATGAACTGTGGAAACTTTTTATATAGTCTTTTTTATTATTATCTTAAAAATCTAGTGCTAGAAGTTTGAAGTTTCTGATCTTTTAGTGTATCTGAGGCTGAGACAAAAGTCATTGGGACCTTTTATTTTTATTTTCAGTAATATTTAAATGTTTTCTATACAAATGACACCTTACAAATGGTACATTTAAACTTTTTTTTAATTATTATCCAATCCTAAAGAATTGTCATATTCTAAATCTTATTAGGTTACCAGTCTTTATAAAGTCAGTGTCTCAAGGTTGGGAAATGCCCTCGATGATGTAATCTGAAACCTTGAGAGAGCCTTTAAAAAGTATTTTCACCCGACTGTGACTTCTCCTTCTAGCTCATCTCCTCTGTAGTTTAATTCATCTCGTCTGCAAAATATACCCATTCGCTGTCATACATGTAGGTCTGTTTTTTTTATCTTAGGTTGCATTTTTCATGTTACATTTCCCTATTCTAATTCATGCAATTGTTCTCTTATCCTAACCGCAAATAAATAATAAAACGGTTTACAACATTTTACTATGGTTTCAAAACTATTTTTTTTCTTTTTCTCTTTTTATCTCATTATGTTTGTACTCAAACAGCTGCATGTCTGAACCAGATGCTTACAGACTTTTAGGTTTCTCCAGCATTTTTTTCTAATAAACTAATAAATTAAAACCATCTACTGGTTAATCAAATGTACTACAGTATAATATTTAAAAAGTAAAATATATCAAGTTTAAGGCATGTATGGTAAAATATCAACAACAAATGTAACAAGTAATAATTGCAAGGTTACATACAAGTAAAATAATTAAAATATGCATAATTAACAAACCGGGTAAATACATAGCATACTTGCATTTTTCTAATTATTTTCAGCAGTATATTCATATTCCTACATCATCACCACAGGGTGGGGCATATTTGTGACAGGGATGTTGTCAGGCCTTGTCCTTAAGTGATGGAGTTCTGTGAAAAAAAATTTGATTCTAAGTTTTCCAATGGTACCACATATGACTGTCATTATGTGTCCAGAGGCTTTTTCATTTTAAACAGAAACTTCTGAACCTGACCGTGGATTTTAACAACAGACCTTATTTTATTCATAAATCCAAAACTGCCCATCTAAAAACCCATAGGAAATTCAAGATGGAATGCATGGTTTGAACATTTTACAACTTAAATCTGAACAGCTTTATTCCACAACAAGATGAAAAAGCATGTTTTAACTTAATGGAATATTTCATAAGTGAAATTGGCTTCATTTATTCACCCTTATATGTTGTGAACTATTTCCTTAAAAGTAATGTTAAACTTTGAAAGATATATATTTTTTCTAAACATTTTTAAGATTGTCCATGTATTTTATCTGCAGGACTCCACTGCATGCAGCTGCTTATGCGGGAAATGTCGCAACACTGCAGTTGGCATTGACCTCCAGCTCAGATGTGAACTTAGTTGATTGTACAGGACACACTGCAATAATGGTTGCTGCTGAAAATGGCCATACCTCTGCTGTTGGTTTGTAGAAAAATTACCTTGTTTCACATTACATAAGTAATGTTACACTGTTATCACAAAAGACAACGCATGGTAAACTTTTTGGTATTATATTGTTTAGAGTGATTATGTACTCCATTGATTTAAAAAAAAAAATTTGTGCATCTTTAATTAGCTAAACAATTAGAAGATAAGTCTTGCTTATCTTCTCAAAATTCATCTGTTTCCAGATGTGTTGCTTCATCAGGCCAGAACAAACTTGTCATTGATGGACATCAACAGAAATACAGCACTTCATATTGCCTGTAGAAGGGTAATCCGCCTCACCTCATAGTGTTATATTATACAGCATGCTCTGTGTGATTGTGTTTCAATTTCTAATGATGTTCATGTGTTTAACTCAATAGGGCCATGAAATGTGCGCTCTTCTCATTCTGGCTGAGATTGACCAGCCCTTACTCATCAACACATTAAACAGTGCACTACAGATGTGAGCATTCACATGTTATAATGTAGATGAGTTCTTATGCCTGATCATGTGTTTATTTTCATGGCAAATGTTTTTGTCTCTACTCACCTCTAGGCCGCTGCATTTAGCAGCAAGAAATGGTCTTGTCACTGTGGTTGAGGTTCTGCTGACTCGAGGTGCAACAATTCTGACTGAAGATAGGAATGGTAAATTTCAAACTTGAGTCAATAGAATTTGCTTCACCAAAGGACTGTAGTGTTCTCTGATATGTGCTGTACAATGTCATGTGCTGGAATTTTGTAATGAGGCGGCAGAGTGCCATTTAATTTTTTTTTCTTTAATCCAGTGTAAATTCAGATTTCAGTTCCATTTGATATTTACACTTTCAGGTTAAATCCATGCAACTCTGAAATCTGATAAATCACAACATATGATATAAAAAAGGCCTATATAAAAATTATATGATTTAGAATCTGATGATTATATGATTTAGTTTGTAAATCTGATCTTTTTCAGAGGTTTAGCAGAGGTTAATTAGAATGTGATGCTTCCCAGATGAAACGCTTTTAATCAGACATATCTGAGACGTATTTGTTCTATCTGGGAACAAATCAGTGCTAATTGGAGGCATTGCCTCCATCATGTGACTTTTCACCCATATTTTGTGCTTAACCTCCCCCATAATCACGCCATACCAGAGTTTAACCCTCTGGGGTCGATGGATGCACCGGCGTGTCCTGCTGGATTTTTTCGTTATTACTGCGGAAACAATATAAAATTCTCCGTCATTTTGGGGCATACAGATAAGTGTAAGGCATCATTAGAGACTATAAAGGGTCTACTTTTATTTGTGTACACTCACAATAACAACAAAACCTTGTGCTTTTGTAAAATAAAGAAAATAAAAAGGGTGTGCTTACAGCAATCTCGGTGTTTATGAGCATATTTCTGAAACGCGTCACAAAAATGAACTGAATCTCCGTGAATACTTATCACACAAACATGAAACATATGTCTAAAGACAGCTTAAAATGTCTACTTTTAGATAAAACAATTCAAATTTAAAACAAATATTCTCCTGCAATGTAATCTGTATTAAACAAAGCAATGTACAATTTTTCCTGGCTCAGCTAATTATCCCTAATATGATCACACCCACGGACAGAGCGTGCCATTCATACGGTAATGTGCTGAGGCGATCAATGCAAATGGTAAACACCCCCAACTGTGCCTAAATAATTTTCCTCAGAAGAAGAGCCGGATTCCGATGAACGTTTATATTTTGAAGAGAGATTTGATCCAGCCGAGGATATATTTTCGGATTTGTAAGTCATTTAGTTTTACTTACATTGGTTGACATGCTATTTTATATAAACATGTACATATTTTACTAGTGGGAATGTTTGCAGACTTGCCAGCCAGGATTCAGAGTATTGAAATTTGAAATATGACTCCTAATAAGCAAGTTTTAGTTGCATTTAAATGTTGTTTCATTTAAAGTAGGCATTTAAATTGTATGCTGTATGATATAAATATGATATGTAATATGATATAAAATAATATGAATGTTTAGATTATATTTTAACTAGTGTTTATACTGCCCCATTATCATCAACAATGCTTGTGCTTGCAAATGTCTGTTCAAGTGTAAATGAGTAAAATGCACTTTAAATATGCCCATATTAGAAAATCAGCATATTATAATGATTTCTGAAGGATCATGTGACACTGAAGACTGCAGTAATGATGCTGAAAATTAAGCTTTGATCACAAATTGCATTTTACAATATATTCAAATATAAAACTATTCTTTTAAATTGTAAAAAGAGTTCACAATATCACTGTTTTTACTGTATTTTGGATCAAATAAGTGCAGCCTTGGTGAGCAGAAGAGACTTCTTTTAAACGGTAGTGCGGGTCTAAAATTAAGTAAAGTCTTTATGTAAAGAAAATGTATAGTCAGATTACTTCTTTTAACTTAAAACTTGATTTTGATCATTAAGTCTCCTCGCATTCATTCTCTTTCTGTCACATTCCTCAGTGATAGGCCCAGGGGAGGAGTCTTTGTCTCCTCAGGTGTGAATTACATAAATATTAATGTTAATTCACGCCTCCTTCCATATGACCTTTCTAACTCAAAGTGTCTTACAAAAGTTAAATTAATATATTGTTTTGTATGAATATATTGTTGAGTAATCAGGATGGTTTTCACATAATTTTGTAGCAAAAACTCTAGGCTTCAAGATCTAGTACTCAAAAGTCTTGTGGACAAATGCTTAGTATGTGGTATATGGCCTTATTTCAGTTATTTAAATTATTATTATTTCTTTTTTTCAAAAACCATGCATAAACATTATTTTCTCAAAAATACAAACATATACACAAATGTTGCTCACATATTATTGTAGCCCAGTTTGTGCTGAATATGGCTTTATCAGACTTTAGCCATTAATATGTTTTTAAGCAACTGAAAAAAGCACAAATGTCAAGGCATGTCAAAACTTCTCCAGGGCCCAAAACACCCTCAGACCCCAGAGGGTTAATGAGATTGTAAGGAGCACAAGGGAGGCCTGAGAGACACTGCATCCTTCTGAAACTTTATCCGCTGGTGTCGCTGATTGACAGATTACTTTAGAAAAATAACTACTATACACATAATTTGAGTTCATATTTCACAAGATTTTTATTTTATGCACAGTCATTTATTTTTCTCACCCAAATTTGAGGAGGCACTGCCTGCCTTCTCTAATCGGAGAAAACGTCTAGGTTACGGTTTTGACCTCCGTTCCCTGATGGAGGGAACGAGACATTGTGTCGAATGAAGCGACACTAGGGGACGACTTTGAATGCCTTGGTTACCTCTGAACTTGAGAAAAGGCCAATGAGAAATTGGCATGTTCCTCCCCCGGACATACGTGTGTAAAAGGAGGGAGTCAAGTCAAGACAAGTCAATTTTATTTGTATAGCGCCTTTCACAAAACACATCGTTTCAAAGCAGCTTTACAGAATATCAGCATTAACAGACGATAAAACTGTAATGTCTATAAAGTCGATTAATCATCATTGTGTAATTTAGATAAAATACGATTTTTAATAGTGTTTAAAAATAATTAAATGATAATTGTATTAATAAACCCAGTGAGCAAGCTGTAGGCGACTGTGGCAAGGAACACAAAACTCCATAAGATGTAGATTAATGGAGAAAAATAACCTTGGGAGAAACCAGACTCACTGTGGGGGCCAGTTCCCCTCTGACTAACATTATGAATGTAATGTAAATATTAATTATGTATAGGTAAAATCATGGTTTAAAATTATTAAACCAAGTGTTAAGGTGTCAGTGATTAAACATCGATTGTGTTTGAACTGTAAGATTATTGACCAAAGTCTTTGAAGTCCATCTTGATTAATTGCAGAAGTTCACATAGATGCAATTGTCCTTGTTAATTTGCTGATGAAGGCTTTTGTTGGCAATAGTTAGTCTAAGCATTTCATTTCAAGATCGTAGTCCATAAATAGACCGAGGTGATGCAGGTTGGAGTTGGCATCATTTCATCCTCTGAAGTCCGGTCATAATAGATTGAAGTGATGTTTGGCTGGCACCGGCTGCATTTAGTCATCATCATTCTGCGACATGTAGCAGTGGAGTCCAACATGAAGCAGGAATGGTGCTGGATCCAGCCGGTTCTGGTGACCTCAGGATAGGAGTCCCGAGGTTGAGACAGGGAAACAAATAAAAAGATGTAAGCGTAGATGCCATTTAATTTATTGCAGAGTTAGAGATCATGCTCAATGTTTCTGGTTTCTGGTTCCGGCAGACCCAACTAAAGCAGCCTAATTGTGGGTTGGAGGATAAATTAGGTGTATGCCTGGCTAAATAGATGAGTCTTTAGCCTAGACTTAAACTGAGAGAGTGTGTCTGCATCTCGAACAGTGTTTGGGAGACTATTCCATAGTTTAGGAGCCAAATATGAAAAGGATCTTCCTCCTTTAGTGGATTTTGATATTCTAGGAACTATTAATAGGCCAGAATTTTGCAATCTTAATGAACGTGTTGGAATATAGCGTGGTAGAAGATCACTTAAGTACTCGTGGAGCTAGACCATTCAAAGCTTTGTACTTAGTTAACAGAATTTTAAAATCAATACGGAATTTAACAGGTAGCCAATGTAACGATGATAAAATGGGACTAATATGATCATATTTCTTGGTTCTCGTCAGCACTCTGGCTGCTGCATTTTGAACCAATTGAAGTTTATTTATTGATCTTGCTGGACATCCTCCCAGTAATGCATTACAATAATCTAGTCTTGAGGTCATGAACGCATGAATTAGTTTTTCGGCATCAGCAACCGAGAGCATATGCCTTAATTTAGCAATATTTCTTAGGTGGAAGAATGCTGTTCTACAAACATTTGTAATTTGATTTTCAAAGGACAGGTTGGTATCAAATATAACACCTCTAAGTTCTTCGCTGTTGAAGATGATGTAACAGTACATCCATCTAGAGTCAAATTATATTTTAGTGGCTAGAGTTTAGAGTTTTTTGGTCCAATAATTAGAACCTCTGTTTTGTCAGAATTGAGTAGAAGGAAATTTCTGGCCATCCAATCTTTTATTTCATTAATCCACTCTGCTAATTTTGAGAATTGTGAAATCTCATCAGGTTTTGACGAAATATAAAGTTGTGTATCGTCAGCATAGCAGTGGAAACTTATTCCACGATTCCTGATAATATCTCCCAGGGGAAGCATATACATGGAGAAAAGCAGAGGCCCTAAAACTGATCCCTGTGGCACTCCATATTTTACTTTTGTTTGGTTTGACAATTCCTCATTTACATAGACAAAGTGGTAGCGGTCTGCTAAATATGACCTAAACCATGCTAATGCCACTCCACAAATTCCAACATAATTCTCTAGCCTATTCAAGAGAATGTCGTGATCTATCGTGTCGAATGCAGCACTAAGATCTAAAAGCACTAGAAGAGAAATGCAGCCGCGATCAGATGATAAGAGCCATTTGTAACTCTGATAAGTGCAGTCTCTGTACTGTGATGAGGCCTAAATCCGGATTGAAATTCTTCATATATACTATTTCTCTGTAGAAATGAACATATTTGGGAGGATACTACCTTTTCTAGTATTTTTGACATAAACGGGAGATTTGAAATCGGTCTATAATTAGCAAGTTCTCCAGGATTAAGTTGTGGCTTCTTAATTAGCAGTTTGATAATTGCCATTTTAAAGTTTCTTGGGACATGTCCTAAGCATAGCGAGGAGTTAATGATATTAAGAAGAGGTTCTGATATTACAGGAGATACCTCTTTTAAGAGCTTAGTTGGTATAGGATCTAACAAACAAGTTGTGGCTTTTGATGTTTCGATAAGTTTTGTTAGCTCTTCATGACCTATGATAGTGAAGGATTGAAGTTGCACATGAGGGAAATTATTCAACACTCTTTTCTGAGGTGCTATGACAGATGATTGCATAATTCCAATTTTATTTCTGATTATTTCAATTTTATCTGTGAAGAAATTCATGAAGTCATTACTCTTGAGCTGTGACGTAATATCTGGTTCGGTTGAGGCTTTATTCCTAACCAATTTAGCCACAGTACTGAATAAACATCTAGGATTGTTGTGGTTATTTTCTATGAGTTTACTAAAATATGCTGACCTGGCAGCTTTGAGTGCGTGTTTGTAGCTACAGACACTATCCTTCCATGCACCCTGAAATACTTCTAATTTTGTCCACATGCGCTCCATTTTCCGAGCTGCTCTCTTGAGAACATGAGTGTGATCATTGTACCATGGTGCAGGGCTTATTTCTTTAATTTTCTTTAATCGAAGTGGGGCGACAACATCAAGGGTGCCAGAGAAGACTGCATTCAAATTTTTTGTTATTTCATCAAGTTCTTCTGGGCTTTGGGGTTTATTGAGTATATGAGATAGATCTGGAAGAGTATTAGTGAAGCTATCTTTAGTGGTCGAAAGAATAGTTCTACCTGAACGATAGCGTGGTGTAGATTGAGTAACATTAGCTGATTGCAGCATGCAAGAGACGAGGTAATGATCCGAGATGTCATCGCTCTGCTGCAGAATTTCTATATTATCAACATCAACTCCATATGAAAGAATTAAATCTAGCGTATGATTATGGCGATGAGTTGGTCCTGTTACATTTTGTCTGACTCCAAGAGAGTTGAGAATATCGATAAATGCTAATGTATCATTTTCATTATCTATGTGAATGTTGAAGTCACCAACAATTAAGGCTCTATCTACAGTAACTACAAGATCTGATAAAAAATTTGCAAATTCACTAAGGAAATCTGAATAAGGCCCGGGTGATCTATACACTGTAGCAAGGGTAAAGAACGACAGAGAATTTTTATTTATATTTGTATTTGACGGTGTCACCTTAAGCATTATTAGTTCAAAAGACTTACATTTATATCCTGTCCTCTGAGTAACACCAAAAACTTCACTGTAAATTGTAGCAACACCTCCTCCTCGACCCTTCAGACGAGGCTCATGTTTATAACAATAACCTGGGGGAGTAGATTCATTTAAACTAATATATTCATCCGGTTTAAGCCAGGTTTCAGTCAAACAGAGCGCATCCAATCTATGATCCGTAATCATTTCATTGACAATTAGTGCTTTGGTAGAAAGAGATCTAATGTTTAGTAGCCCTATTTTTATATGATGTACATTTTTAATTTGTTTGTTTTGTTCAAGTTTGACCTTAATCAAATTTTTTCTAAATGATTTAGTGAGGGTATTGTGTTTCGTAGTTCGTGGAACAGACACAGTCTCTATGAGATATCTAGGTGATACAGTCATGCGTCTGTCCATTCAGAATCATGCGTCTGTCCATTCAGGTTTTGCACTGAGTAGCCGAGAATAAGGTTTCGGCCATAACAGTGGCTCGGTTCAGCGTCATGGCCGGGAGGACACAACATCTCATTCCCTCCATCTGGGAACAGAGGTTACAACAGTAACCTAGACGTTCCCCATCTGTCGCTCACTTCGACGTAGTGTCCGTAGGGGAACCGTACTGCGGAAAATACACACAGGGGGATTAATCCACACAAGGGCCCATCCTGTGGAGCACCTATTCCAGTACAGAGTAATTTTGGTACCCGAATTGGGTCTGGTCAGGGAATTCCTCCACCGAATTCGCGGACCAGAGGGCTAAGGAGGAGTAATCAAGGGAGTTAGAGGGATCTCTGGGGATAAGAGTGCACGTGTTTGCCTCAGTGGAGGGGAAAGGTGCTAGGTGCAAGTGGTACACCCAAGGCTGCGCAAGTGGTGTTGCCCTCAGGGGCCAGACGTGGAGATTCCAGAGATCTGGGTGTGGGTGCCAGAGGGTGCCCCGTCCCTGAGAAAGAAGAATTTGCCAGAGAGGTGCTGTTGCGAGGGGCATGAGATCTGAGAACCAGGTCCGGGTGGGCCAATAAGGAGCCACCAAGGTGACTTGTTCTTCGTCCTCCCTGACCTTGCACGGCACCAGTGCAAGAAGGCTCACTGGGGAAAATGAGTACTTGCGTGGCCCACGGGGAAAGCTGTGTGATAGCGTGTCTGTGTCGAGGGGGGCTTCCGTTAGGGAGTACCAGAGCGGGCAGTGGGAGTTATTATCTGTGCCCTGCCAAAGCGGCCCCAAATCAGCTGGACCGCATGGGGGTGGAGCCTACACTCTCTGCTTAGCGCAACCTGCCACGACAGCGTGTCCGTCGTGTTGCGGTCCCCCAGGATGTGAGTGGCAAGCAGCGACCTAAGTCACCGCTGACTCCAAAGGAGGAGATTGTGGGCGAGTTGTGACATGTGATGGGAGCGCACGCAGCCTTGGTGATTTATGTACTCTACCGTGGCGGTGCTGTCTGAATGGATCGAGATGTGCTTTCCCCGAATCAGTGGGAGAAACATCTGCAAGGCAAGGAGTACAGCCAAGAACTCAACGCAGTTGATGTGCCAACGCAGGCGGGGCCGTGTGCTATGGGCACACAGCCGTGGGACTTTCAACCCAGTTGAGAGGCATCTGTAGTGACCACGACACGTTTGGACACCTGTTGTAGGGGGACTCCTGTCTGCAGAAAACAGAGGTCTTTCCAAGGGTTGAAAGTCTGATGCAGGAAGTGGTGTTAACCACAGGGTATGTGCCGCAGGGCCATGCCCATCTCGGGACTCGAGTCTGAAGCCAGTGCTGGAGCGGTCGCATATGCATCAACCCGAACGGCGCGACCGAGGATGCCATATGCCCCAGGAGCCTCTGGAACTGTTTGACAGGAACTGCTGTGCCTGGCTTGAAGCGAGCAAGGCACGTGAGCACTGACTGCACGTGCTCGGTTATGAGGCGTGCTGACATTGAGACTGAGTTTAACTCCAAACCGAGAAAAGAGATGCTCTGAACCGGAGAGAGCTTGCATTTTTCTCAGTTGACCTGAAGCCCTAAGGTGCGCAAGCACCTGGTACCTGTGGGCGCATAGTAACTCGAGAGAGTGCGCTAGGAGGAGCCAGTCGTCGAGGTAGTTGAGTATGCGGATGCCCACTTCCCGTAGCAGGGCAAGGGCTGCCTCTGCAACCTTGGTGAAGATGCGAGGGGACAGGGACAGGCCTCAGAATTTGCCTCTGCATGAGCATTTTGAATGGGAGTCTGTAAAATCCGGTTGAGAACTCGCAAGTCTAAGGGCTATAGAAACCCTTCTTCGTCTCGGCTGGAGGGACAGGCTCTATTGCGTCCTTGAGTGGCAATCTCTGCTTGTAAGGTGCTGGCGTTCTCGCCGCGCAACGGGGTGGAGCAAATACCGCTGAAATGAGGCAGAAGCCTGGCGAATTGAATTGCGTAGCAAAGTCGGATGGTCCTGGCCAGCCAGCGCGACTGGCTGGAAAGCGCCATATGTCTAAGCTCCGTGCAAGGGGTACTAACGGGACGATCGTTTTGGACGTACCGGGTGGGGCCTCGCAGTGGGGGCAGCAGGTAATAGTGCATTGGGAGGCAAACGCCTGCGCTACGACGGCTCAGCATGATGTGGGAGATGGCCTCCATCTGTTTCTTCACTGCCGAGATCTGCTGGGCGAAGACGGTGTCACCGAAGAGACCTAACTGGGAGACGGGGGCATTGAGAAAGCTTTGTCAACGTTGCGCATCTCGACCAAGATGGACCACGAGGTTGGCCATCGCCCGCCTGAGTGCTTGCGCTGTTACCTTTGTAGCTCTGAGAGTGAGGTTGGTGGCAGAACACAGTTCCTGCAGCACGTCAGGATCGGGACTACCCTGGTGTAGTTCTTTGAGTGCCCTGGCTTGGTGTACCTGCAGGAGAGCCATGGCATGCAGGGCGGAGGCGGCCTGTTCAGTGGCGCTGTAGTCTTTCACAGTCAGTGACGTCATTGTTCTACATGCCTTGGAAGGGAGTACCGGACGGTCCCGCCAGGTGGCGCCGTTCTCGGGACACAGGTGGATCACAACTGCCCAGTCCACCTGAGGGACCTCCGTGTACCTGTGGACCGCCCCGCCATCCAGGATAGTGAGAGCGGCAGTAAAAGGTGCCCTCCACGAACTCGTCAGCTCGTCATGCACTTCCAGGAAGAAAGGTACTGGGGGTGGGGTGGGAATGGCTGGCAGCGGCACCCGGAGCCGAGGTACCAGTCATCATTGGACGGAGGGTTCCAGTCCAACCCAACGCTCACAGCGGCCTGGGAAAGCATATCGGCCATCTGCGCGTCAGACTCTGACTGGGCGGGCTGGCCCAAGGACGGGAGTGTGGTCAGGTCTTCAGCGTCAGACTCCTGCACGCTCTCCGATGCATCCAGACCTGGCTCCAGGAATGAGGCAAACTGGCCACGAAGTGAGCCGCCGCCATCCCAAGCACAGACATAAGCAAACGAGCGTGCCGGGGGTCTGGTGGTTCGTGGGGCTGTGCCCTTCAAAACTGAGCCCGCTGCCATCCCCAAATCGCCTCCATCGCCAGTCAGGTCATCCTCAATCCCGTGGGAAGGAGCGACGCGGGGGGTGGCTGGAATGACCGCAAAATTGCCACGGTCATGTCCTCGCAGTAAGAACATGAACCACTCACAAATGCTGCCTCGGTGTGATCGCCACCCAGACACACGAGGCAGCGTCTATGACCGTCGGATTTGGAGAGATACCGGCCACATCCAGGAACTCCACAGTGCCGGAAGGGCATCTTTATAAAGACATGTCCTGAAAAGGACGTTCAACGCCCACTTATGTATGTTGCTCTTTTACCAGAAAACAAACTCTTTTAGAGGAAAATAAACTCTTTCAGAGAAGTCAACTCTTTTATGAGAGAAGTGCTGTTGAAGAGCCCAGAGGCAGAGTCTGCACAGCGTGCAGAGAGGAGAAAGCCGCTGGAATGCACAGTCAGATCCAAAAGAAGCTCTCTTGCAGAGGTGGGTGAAGCAGTCGTGACACACAGCTTGCTGATTCACACAACTGTTCGGCTCTGAAGAAAAAATCTGTCTAACAATTGCTTGCCCGCTCCCCTTTATACCCGTATGTCCAGGGGCGGGGCATGCAAATTCTGTCTGCCAACTTGACATTGGCCTTTTTTCAAGTTCAGAGGTACGCGAGGCTCTCAGAAGAGACCCCTTGTGTCACTACAATCGACACAACGTGAGTGAGTGACAGAAGGAGAACTGTGGTGTCACTCCTAATGATTTTTACATGATTAAATATTAAGAGTTTTCGCCAATAATCAAAATGCATTGCTCTTGCTTGTCCTTACACTGTAATTGTTATTGAAATGCTTTCATAAATTACCCAATTTATGCACTTAGAATTTTATCATTAATCTAGCTGTATGCTTTCAGGTCATACTCCAGCATTGGCATGTGCTCCCAATAAAGATGTGGCAGACTGTTTGGCTCTCATCATTTCCACCATGAAGCCTTTTTCTGCTAAACCCTCTACTGGCAGCAGCTGTGGCCTTAGTCTGAAGAAGCACTTTAGCATTGCTGCATCCCATCGGCCTAATAGTACCCTACAGCATACAGCCTATTTGACTTATACAGAGGAACTATAAGGCTGGACAGATTTACTGTTTTACTAAGTAAGAGACACCTTCACTAAATGCCCTGGGCTACATTTCCCAAAAGCATTGTAAGCCAATGTAGATAGTAGAAACCATTGGCACAAATGGTCTTTGCAAGCTTAAGTTGATATTAATGTTTTTGGAAAATGCAGCCCTGTTCTTTTACAACATGTTTTCATATTTGCAATACAACCTGAGGGTATGGGAGGGTAGAGTCACATGGGGTAACCTCGTGGTTGCTATAATGTTGTTCTCACTCTCGGTGGTGCGCGTGGTGAGTTGTGCGTGGATGCCTCTTAGAATAGCGTGAAGCCTCCACACGCACATGTCTCCACGGTAACGTGCTCAACAAGCCACACAATAAGATGTGCAGATTGAGTGTCTCAGATGTAGAGGCAACTGACATTTGTCCTCGCCACCCGGATTGAGGTGAGTCACTACGCCACCATGAGGACTTAGAGCAGATTGGGAATTGGGCATTCCAAATTGGGGAGAAATAAATAAATACATTAATTTTATTATTTTATAACCCCAGTTCCAAAAAAGTTGGTACAGTATGCAAAATGCATAATAAAAAAGGAGGGATTTGTAAATGTAGTCTACTTTGATTTTTATTCAGACAAAAACAGTATAAATACAAGATACTTCATGTTTTACTTAATCAGCATTGTTTTTTTTAAAGATATACATTTATTCTGAAATTGATGCCTGTAACATTAAAAAAAAGTTGAGACGGGCAATTTAGGACTAATACAGTCTGACAAGTTGAAATAACAAGGTAATGAGAAACAGGTGTTAAACAAGAGGCAATTCTGTTATGGTATACAAGAACCTCCAAAAAAAAGCCTAGTCCTTCAAGAGCAAGGATTGGTCGAGGCTCCCCAATTTGCCAAAAGATGCATCAGCAAATAATCCAGTGCTTTGAGAACTATGTTCCCCAGACAAATTGGAATGATTTGGGCAGTTCACCCTCTGAAGTGTACAATATAGTCAAAAGATTTAAGGAATCCAGTCAAAGTTAGGTGTGAAAAGTGCCAGGCAAAAAAAAACATTTTTAAATGTACATGATCTGTAATATATCCCTCAGACTGCACCATTTTAAAAACAATTATGCGTCTTTAATGGTTATCATGACAAAGGTTTTCTGAAGTATTCCAGAGCCCTTGTCAGTCAACACCATTCGCCGGTGCATCCACAGATGCAAGTTAAGCTTTACAATGCAAAGCAGAAGCCATACATCAACGCCATCTAGATGCACCACAACATTTTCTGGGCTTGAAAAGTAGAACAGTGGTTCAGATTCGTATTTTGTGGTTTGACGAGTCAACATTTCAAATAGTTTTTGGAAAAAACAGCTAACGTGTTATTCAGGCCATAGAGGAAAAGGACCATCCAGCTGTTATCAGTGTCAGGTCCAAAAGCCAGTGTCTGCCATTGTATGGGGGTGTCAGTGCCCATGGCATGGGCAACTTGTACATCTGTGAAGGCATCATTAATGAAATGGTTCACCCAAAAATTTTAATTCTCTCATAATTTACTCACCCTCATGTCCTCCCAGATTTGTATGACTTCAGCAGAACACAAATTAAGATTTTTCTTCAGCTCTGTAGGTCCATACAATGCAAATAAATAGGTGCCAGCTTTTTGAAGCTCCAAAAATTATATATAGCCATCATAAAAATAATCTATACAGTTCCAGTGAACTAACAGTGAAACATTGAGTGTGTGTAAGAAATAGATCAATATTTTAAACTTTTTTTTACAAACAATTTTCACTTCCAACCAGCTTGAGGTTTGTATGTTGATGAAGGTGTAGTTCAAACTGCCGCTCACGTAAGCACGAAAGCTTCCTCTGGATAAATATTCATATGTAGATGCCTTATTAGAACTGCTTCTATGGACCGCAATACTGTTTACATACAAAAGCAGCTTATGCAGCAGTCTGAGCAAGGAGCTTGGTCGAAGGCATCTCCTCCACTTGCATTCAAACCGATTCAAACAGTTGTTTGACCTTGTTGACCATTCTAAGATGGTGCCGCAGTTGATGGATCTAAACCAGGGAATGGTTTATGATTATCTAAGCTCCTCTGTTGTAAGCAACTCTGCGCTTCTGTTTTTTCATATTTCACACGCCAGTTGCGTGAACTTGCCAACGTGCTTGACCTCGACCCTCATGAGTTTTTATTAAAAAAAAATTGTAATACTGATCTATTTCTTACACCCAGCATTTTGGTGTCAAGCTGACTAGAACCTTGAAATATGATCACATTAGCCACATTCTATTGTCATTATGTTACGTGTTGTAGAGATGAGATTAGACGACAATGGATCTAAACACAAGCCTTTTTAATGAAGATGATGTAGGTGATACAAAACAACGTGGAGTAATGCAAAGAACCAAATAGTAACATTAACGCATAAGGAACAACGATCACAGGAACATAAGAACTGACCAAAAGTGAGAGAAACTAGAGGGTTTGTATTCAAACTGATGATTGATCAGGGAACAGGTGAGAAAGATGGGGAACAGATTGCTGTGATAAGGGCAGTGCAACATGGGAATTGTAGTGTGGGACAAACTAACAACAGAAAACAATAACCATGTCAAAATAAGAGTCATCATGAACAGAGGGCTGATGATGAAGACCGTGACGATGACACGTTACATTGGCTACCTGTTAAATTTCATATTTTAAAATCTGTTAATGACGTACAAAGCTTTGAATGGTCTAGCTCCACAGTACTTTAGTGACCTTCTGACATCAAATCAAATCAAATCACTTTATTGTCACACTACCATGTACACAAGTGCAACAGTAGGTGAAAGTCTTGTGTGCAGTTCCGAGCGACATAGCAGTCATGACAGTGACGAGACATATACCAATTTACAATAAACAACATACACAAAACAATTTACAAATCAAATGTACACATACTTACACAACACAATAAATATATACAATGTACAGTAAACAATACAAAATACAATAAGTAAGGAGTATGTGAAAATATATATATATATATATATATAATGTAGTATATTGAGGAGAATATGTTGACAGTCCAGTGTGAGATTATAGATGAATAAAGTGCAGTGCTAATTATTGATCGTGATAGATCAAGTGTTCAACAGTCTGACTGCTTGGGGAAAGAAGCTGTCATGTAGTCGGCTGGTAAGGGTCCTGATGGTAGCAGTGAGAACAGCCTATGACTCCGGTGGCTGGAGTCTCTGATGATCCTCCGAGCTTTTTTTACACACCGCCTAGTGTATATGTCCTGGAGGGAGGGAAGCTCACCTCCGATGATGTTTCTGGCAGTTCGCACCACCCTTTGCAGTTGTGGGCGGTGCTATTGCCGTACCAGGCAGTGATGCAGCCAGTCAGGATGCTGTCTACAGTACTGGTGTAGAACCGTGTGAGGATGTGGTGGTTCATTCCAAACTTCCTCAGCCGTCTCAGGAAGAAGAGGCGCTGGTGAGCCTTCTTCACAATGGCCTCAGTGTGGATGGACCATGTGAGTTCTTCAGTGATGTGGACACCGAGGAACTTGAAACTGCTGACTCTCTCCACCGGTTTTCCATTGATGGTGATGGGGCTGTGTTCTCCGTCTTTCCTCCTGAAATCCACCACAAGCTCCTTGGTTTTACTGACGTTGAGGGAGAGGTTGTGCTCCTGACACCAGCGTGTCAGAGTGTGCACCTCCTCTCTGTAGGCTCTTTCATCATTGTCAGTGATCAGACCTATCACCGTCGTATCGTCAGCAAACTTAATGATGGCATTGGAGCTATGTGTTGCCACACAGTTATGCGTGTATAGGGAATACAGGAGTGGGCTGAGAACACAGCCCTGCGGGGCTCCAGTGTTGAGGGTCAGTGATGAGATGTTGCTGCCCATTCTAACCACCTGACGTCTGCCTGAGAGGAAATCCAGTATCCAGCTGCACAGCGAGCTGTTTAAGCCCAGAGCCCGGAGTTTCATATCAAGCTTGGAGGGCACTATGGTGTTGAATGCTGAGCTGTAGTCTACAAACAGCATTCTCACATATGGGTTCCTTTTTTCCAGATGGGAGAGAGCAGTGTGTAGTGTAGATGCAATAGCATCATCAGTGGAGCGGTTGTTGCGGTAGGCAAACTGCAATGGGTCCAAAGAGGGGGGGCAGAACAGAGCAGATGTAATCTCTGATTAACCTTTCAAAGCATTTGCTGATGATGGGGGTCAGAGCAACAGGACGCCAGTCATTTAAGCAAGTGATTGTGGCTTGCTTCGGTACAGGCACAATGGTTGATGTTTTGAAGCATGTGGGGACTACAGACAGGGAGAGGGACAGATTGAAAATGTCCGTAAAAACACCAGCCAGTTGATTCGCGCAACGCTCTGATGACGCAGCCCGAATGCCGTCTGGACCCGCGGCTTTACGGATGTTCACCCGTCGGAAGGATCGGGTTACATCCACAACAGAGACGGAGAGTGAATCAACCTCTGTAGCGTCAGCAGCGAGTGCTCTCTCCGCGAGGGCGGTGTTATTGTCCTCAAAACGAGCATAAAATGTATTAAGTTCATCCGGGAGAGATGCAGCGGTGTTCACAGCGGAGTTCACAGCGGAGTCTTTATTCCGTTTGTAGTCTGTGATGGTATTAATTCCCTGCCACATGCTTCTAGAGTCAGTGGTGTTGAACTGACCTTCAAGTTTGTGCCTGTACTGGCGTTTGGCTTCACTGATGGTGTTACGGAGGGCATAACTGGCTTGTTTACGCTCCTCCGTGTTAGAAGAATTAAAAGCGGAGGACTGCGCATTGAGTGCCGCGCGAACCTCGCCGTTAACCCATGGTTTCTGGTGGGGGTATATCCGTATTGTTTTGGTCGGAACAACATCCTCTACGCACTTCCTGATGAAACACGTTACGCTGTCAGCGTAAACCTCGATGTCGTCATCAGAGGCGGACCAGAACATCTCCCAGTCCGCGTGATCAAAACGGTCTTGTAGCGCAGAGTCTGATTGGTCCGACCAGCACTGGATCGTTCTGAGGGTGGGTGCTTCCCTTTTCAGCTTCTGCTTGTAAGCAGGCAAAAGCAGAACGGAAGAATGGTCCGATTTGCCAAATGGGGGGCGGGGGAGGGATTTGTAGCCATCCCGGAAAGGAGAGTAACAATGATCTAAAATCCGGTCCCCTCGTGTGTTGAACTTTATGTGTTGGTCGTATTTTGGAGCGATTGTTTTGAAGTTGGCTTTGTTAAAGTCCCCGGTAACAATGAACGCAGCCTCAGGGTGCGCGGTTTCCTGCTCACTTATACTCCCATACAGTTCCCTGAGTGCCCGGTCTGTGTCGGCTTGTGGGGGGATGTACACAGCTGTGATAATGACCGCTGTGAATTCCCTCGGCAGCCAGAATGGTCGACACAGAACCATGAGATATGTCTCTTTCGGAGTTCATGAGCAGGATGAGCTCTCGATCACAGCATCAGAGAGCGGGATGGCGCAGTTGGACGCTGAGGACTCGAATGGGCTTCCAACTTCGTGTGTAGCTGCCCAGTCTGAGGCTGATGCGGAGCTGACCGCCATGCTTGCCCCGGCTGCTGCGAGTGTCAGGCTGGAGTTGAACCCTCCACCCTTCCCTGAGCCTTCGCGGTTTGATGATTGATTCCTGGGTTTGGAGCGCCGCTCACGGCCGATCCCTGCCCCGGTCTCATTCCTCCCAGAGGTACACAAAGAACTCACTAAGTCATGGACGGTATCTTTTACTGCTCAGACCCAACTTCTGGGTTCAGGACAGGACAGTAACTGCATTGGCATATCAACCGCCTCGAGTTGCAGCCGGTATTGCTTTTGCCGTTGATCCAGGGGAAGCACATGTTGGTCCGGACAGACAACATGGCAACAGTAGCATATATAAACCACCAAGGCGGTTTACACTCGCGTCACATGTCGCAACTTGCCCCCCCTCCCCCGCTGCTGCGGGCCACTGACATCAACTGTACAGCAGATGTGTTGTTGTGGCAGTTGAGGCTCTGAGGAGAGTGGAGAATCTACCCCCAGGTGGTCCAGCTGATTTGGAGTTGATTTGGCGAAGCACAGGTAGACCTGTTTGGTTCCCAGCTCTGGTATTCTCTGACCGAAGCAGGCACAGCTGGCCCCGGGGGCTGCACAAGTATGAGTTTCCCCCAGTGAGCCTTCTTGCACAGACCTTGTGCGCAAGGTCAGGGGGAATGAGGAACAGGTCATCCTCGTGGCGCCGTACTGGCCCACCCAGTCTCTCCCTGGTGAGTTCCCCTGAGGCAGGACCTCCTCTCTCAGGGACAGGGCAGCATCTGGCACCCGTGCCAAAACCTCTGGATCCCACACTGCTATAGTGGCGCACCACAACACTGTGGATATACTGTAAGTCCCTGGGGAAGCACAGAGGCTGACTCCTCCTAGGCTGCGCCTTTTTTGCTTGTGGGATCTCTCTGTGGTCCTCCTGGGCCTGCGGAGTTCCCCTTCTGAGCCCCTAGAGTCAGTTGAGCTAAAGGCGGTCTCATTGAAGGCAGCCCTCCTGACTGCACTCACGTCCATCAAGAGGGTTGGGGACCTGCAGGCATTCTCTGTCGACAACCGCCTGGAGTTAAGTCCAGAGTACTCTCACGTGGTCTTGAGACCCCGACCGGGCTATGTGACCATGGTACCTATGACAACTTTAAGGGATCAGATGGTGTGCCTGCAAACGCTGCCCCGGGAGGAGATAGACCAAGCCTTATCATTGCTGTGTCCAGTGTGTGCTTTGCGCATCTACTTGGATTGTACGCAGAGCTTTAGATGATCTTAGCAGCACTTTGTCTGATTTGGCTTGCCAATGACGCCTCTTTAGTAGACATCTGCAGGGCAGCGGGCTTGGCAACACTCAATACCTTTGTGAGGTTTTATAATCTCTGGGTTAATACAGTCTCTTCCAGTGTGTTGTCAGGTATGAACAGGTAAGACGTGTGCTTTCCCCCATGTGAGTTCACGATAAGGTGGACACTGGATGTCCTTCCTCCCTAGCCCTGTGGCTGGCTAATTCGGCAGAGGAATTCATAGCCGGGCCCAGTATGTGTACTAGGATGCCCTATACTGGGGTAAGTGCGCCACATGTGCTGGTTACTTGTGGTAACCCCCTGTGATGTATTTTCCGCAGTATGGTTTCGCTGTTGGTAGATCTGCATCTCCCTTGGGCAGAGCTCCCTTTGCCATCGGTCGCCATGTTGTAGATCTCCCCTCTGGGTAGGACCTACCACGGCACCTCTTCCACGTGCGGCTGGTAAGCCCATGTGATGTATCTGCCATATTTTAACTTCCCCTTGGGGCAGGAGGTGGTCTCTGCAATGTCTTTTCCTCCTGGGAAAGAACACCTTCTCTGACGCGAATACAATTGTCCCCAGCCGAAAGATTTTTTCACTCTGTGGGGAGAAAATAGATAGAAAAGCCCGTGGCTGGTGCGGCCGGTTCCCATAGTAGCATCGTCTCTTTCTGAACCTTGGATTTAGGATGGACCCCAACGGACCTCACCGAAAACAAATCCTGCAGGTTGAACTGCTATGCACCTCATTAATCTCTGCCAGCATCACCTTTTGTCTATTGATGGACTTCACTCTTTAAATGGAATACACAGACTTTCATTTTATTGCCAACAAACTAACAAAGAACAATGCATCAATGTGAATTTCTGCAGTTAATCCAGGATGGACTTCAAAGACATTAGTCATTAATCTTGAAGTTGAACACAGTGATCTTTATTAACTTTATTGATATTACAGTTTCATTTTTGTTTATGCATGATTTCCTCTAAAGCTGCTTTGAAACTATGTGTGTTGTGTAAAGCACTATACAAATAAAAATGACTTGTATAGAGATAGGTCAACGCTTTGTGGTATTTTAATGCAACATAATTATTCTTTAAATACCAGTAATTCTTCTATTAACAATTGTAGCACTGTGGTAAAGTTCATCAAACCATCTTCAGCATACTCTCCAATCTTCTGTAGCTTGCCTCCCCTTAGTATACAGTGTCAAACAGCATTTAAAAGCTGAGGCATATCTGCAAAAATGCAAATGTACTGTAAACATTTCTGGAAAAAAACTGTAAACCATTACATAAATGAACAGCTGCTGTTACAGCCTGACTTATTTCACTCAGGATGGCAAGGAGCCATGTTAAGTATCACCTTGTTAACTACCTAGCAACCAGATGGGGTTATTACCCTAGCAACCAAGTAACAAATCACATATCTCTGCACCATAACATTCTTGAGACAACCAGGTTGACCTATTTCACTCATGATGGCAAGGAGCCGTTTGAGTGTAACCTTGGTAACTGCTTAGCAACCAGATGGGGTTACCCAGCAACCAAGAAAAAAAAATGATATATCTCTGCACAAGAACGTGGTAGATACCTCCGGATTGACTTATTTCACTCAGGAGGGCAAGGAGTTATGTCAAGTATCAACTTGATAACTGCCTAGCAACCAGATGGTGTTACCCTAGCAACCAAGAAAAAAATATATATCTCTGCACAAGAACATTGTAGATACCTCCAGATTTACTTATTTATCTCAGGAGGGCAAGGAGTTATGTCAAGTATCAACTTGATAACTTCCTAGCAACCAGATGGGGTTACCCTAGCAACTAAGTAACAAATCACATATCTCTGTACCAGAATATCGTAGAGACTTCCAGGGTGAATTATTTCACTCAGGGTGGCAAGGAGCCATGTTAAGTATCACCCTGGTAACTGCTTAGCAACCAGATGGGTTAATCTATCAACAAAGTAACAAATCACATATCTCTACACCAGAACATCGTAGAGACTTCCACGTTGACTTATTTCATTCAGGATGGAAATGAGGTTTGATATGTATCACCCTGGTAACAGACTGGCAACCTGATGGGGTTACCCTAGCAACCAAGTTACAAATCACATATCTCTGCACCAGACCATCTTAGAGACTTCCGGGTTGACTTATTTCAATCAGGATGTTAAGTATCTCCTTGGTAACTGCCTAGAAACCAGATGGGGTTACCCTAGCAACCAAGTAACAAATCACATATCTCTGCACCAGAACAACATAAAAACTTCTGGTTTCGTTCATTGGGCTCAGAGTAGCAAGTAGCCTTTTGAGTATCACCTTGGTAACTGCCTAGCAACCAAATTACTTATCTATCTGTTAAATCTGATGATTTGAATGTTCTTATAATCTTTGAACTTTTAAAACTACTAAAACTTATAACTTCTTCAAACTTAAAACCTTCAAACTTCAAGCTTTTACAACTACTTCAAACTTTTAGCCAAGACTTTCTCAAGCCAACATCAAAGTTTGTCTTGTCAAACATTTTATCTTATGTTGTTGGCTTGAGAAAGCCAACATACTGATATCCTTCATGATAAACATTTATCACCCTATCACTTATCACTTAAACTTAGAAAGCCAACTTACTGAAATCCTATTTAAACTTATTAGGTTGGCTTGAGAGCCAATTTACTGAAATGCCATTTAAACTCAATATTATTATTTTGGCTTGAGAAAGCCAACAGACTGATATTCTATTTAAACATTATTATTATTATTATTATTATTATTATTATTATTATTATTATTATTATTAGGTTGGCTTGAAAGAGCCAACCTACTGATATTCTATTTAAATTCACATCACATTTTAAACCATTGCAAAAAACTACCACAAAAACACATAATTCACAGTTGTTTTGGCCCTGGCACAAAATTTGCATTTCACTAATCATATCAGCAGCTGGGAAAGTGTGAATGAGTACTAGTCAGGTGAAATCACTGTCATTCTGATTAGTTTATAAGAGCCGACTGATTGCTATACAAGGAGGGAAGAAGTGCTTCCAATCATTGTGTTTTTTTCGCAATGGTTACCTCTAAAGAAAGACGTGCAGCCATCATCGCTTTGCATAAAAATGGCCTCACATGCAAGGAAATTGCTGCAAGGAATATTGCACCTGAAAGAACCATTTACTGGATCATCAAGAACTTCAAGGAGAGAGGTTCAATTGCAGTGAAGAAGGCTTCAGGACATCCCAGAGTGTCCAGCAAGCGCAAGGACCATCTCCTCCTGAGGAGTCAGCTATGGAATAGTGTCACCACCAGTGCAGAGCATGCTCAATATTGGCAGCAGGTTGGTGTGTGCATCTGCACACTATATTATTTTTATATTTGAAGAATTTTGGACAATGTCCTGGTGTCAATAATGGCAGCAAAGTAGACACTTCTCTCCAAGAAAAACATCAAGGACAGACTGAAAGTCAGCAGGAAGTACAAGGATTGGACAGCCAAAGACTTGTGTAAAGTTATTTTCTCTGATGAAGCCCCCTTCCGACTGTTTGGGACATCTGGAAAATTGATAGTCCGGAGAAGAAAAGGCGAATGCTACCATGAGTCCTGTGTCGTGCCAACAGTGAAGCATCCTGAGACCATCCATGTGTCGGGTTGCTTTTCATTCAAGGGAGTTGGCTCTCTCACAATTCTGCCCAAAAACACTGCCATGAATTAAGAAAGGTATCACAGAGTCCTGCAAGAGCAACTTTTTCCAACGATCCAGGAGCAATTTGGTGATGATCCGTGCATTTTCCAGCATAATGGAGCACCATGTCACAAGGCAGGAGTGATAATGAAGTGGCTCAGAGATCATTACATTGAAATTTTTGATCCGTGGCCAGGCAACCCCCTGGATCTTAATCCCATAGAGAACCTGTGGTCAATCCTCAAAAGGTGAGTGGACAGAAGCCCACAAATTGTGATCAACTTCAAGCACTAATAAGGCAAGAATGGATCGCCATCAGTCAGGATTTGGCCCAGAAGCTGATATCCAGCATGCCAGAGCGAATTACAGAGGTTATGAAGAACAAGGGTCATCACTGTAAATATTGACTCTTTGCATATATTGAATGTTTTTACCAATAAAAGCCTTTAAAACTCATTGTAAAGCAGTTCAATGGAAAAGAGGAGGCGAGAACCAGCCCGGCGATATAAACAATATTTTAATGATTAACTTAAACAAAAGACAAACACACACACACGTCTGTAAATGATCTCTCTCTCTCATCGTACCACCGTCCGCAATCAGCCTTTATCCCTCTCCGAGGCTTAATAAGCCTGATCAGAGGCCGGGTGTGTATAATCACGACCCGGCTCCGCCCTGTCACACTCATGAAATGCTTATCATTGTTTTCCAGTATGCCATAGAAACGTGAAAAAAATGTATGGCCACGGATGTACATAAATAATAGCTATGTTTTAAATCACAGTAAGTATAAAGTTGTAAATAGGTTTGTATTCTAAATATTTGTGATTTAACACCGCTCATCAATGTCGTTTGAGATCACCAATCAAATCAAAGAAAGGCGGGATTCACGTTTCGAGAGGAGCAGCGTGCAGCTCAATGCAAAGCAAGTAACAAGTTAGTTTAGCAGTCAGTGCCATGTACGATGTGAGTAGTGAAACGATATGGCTTTGTTCACATGGAAGGAAAAATCAGATTTTTCCACAAATACGATTTTTTGAGTGGCTGTTCAAACTGTATTAAATTTAAATGTGCTAGATCAGATTTATTTCTGTTCAGACTACAGTCGCTTTTTCTATCATGTCCACATTAGTTGTCATAGTAATGGAGCAAACTTGCATATATTCACCATGCCTGATATTTTAGCGATGGAAATTTTACCATTGATTATGCTTTTCATGAGGGCAGTATCCAAATATGATCATTCTTCACAGACAATGGCTTAAAATGGGAGAGGTGGCATATGAAATAATTGTTGCTGCCTGTTTTAACGGGGACGTCCTTTACTTTGGCCGAAAGTACGTTGTCCCACACGGGACGCTTTTTATCATGGGGTCTTGTCTTTTAGCAGAGAGTGAAACATCCTGAATTGAAGGCTTTATGTCCCGTATTAAATTATAAAAAGATTTATAGCATCCCGTATTCACATGACACTCAATACTTTGTAAGCTGTGTCTTGTTTCATAGGCTGCGTGCTTGGTAGGACACGTCCTTTGAAGGCTGCAGTGTACCGAGCGTCCTCCTTTTAAACAAGCCTCGTTTAAATGAGACATTGTGGCACATGGACATCGGAGCAACCGGTGTTCCTGTCTACCATCGCCAGACACTGTTAAAATATAAGATTCATGCAACAACCAAGCTGCATGATGATCTGCAGTAGTTGCTATGCGAACTCTGCTTTCTGCGGAGACCAGGCCTCCAGTCCTCGGCGTTGCCTGATGCCGGTGCCCGGGGGAGGGGATGTCGTAAGTGGTGTGCAAGGAAGCGAAAGCGTGGCAAGAGGGCGGGGGTCCATGCTAGGCTAAAAACAAACCTTAGCCTTCCGGCTCTCACGTCTATCATGCTCTCAAATGTTTGCTCCCTGGTCAATAAACTGGACTACATCTGACTCCAGCAGAATACGCAGCATGAGCTTAGAGATTGCTGCGTCTTTGTTTTCATGGAGACGTGGCTCAGCGACAGAGTTCTGGACACCACCATTCAGCTAGACGGGCTTGCCTTGTTTCGTGCCTACAGAAATGCAGCTCGGTGCTGTAAGACTCGCGGTGGTGGCTTGTGTGTTAACATCAACATGGAATGGTGCAATAACTCTATGCTAGTCTCTAGTTATTGCTCATCGCTGGTGGAGCTTGTGACTGTTAGATGCAGACCTTTTTATATACCATGGGAATTCACCACTGTTATTATATCCAGCGCTAACGCTAAGGAAGCACACTGTGAACTGTATAGGGCTATGAGCGAACTGCAGAACGCTCACCCTGACGGACTGTTTATTGTCGCCAGAGATTTCAACCATGCGAATCTCAAGACAGTGCTCCCTAAATTCCATCAGTATGTGGACTTTGCAATGAGAGGGGCGAACACACTTGATCTTGTTACACAAACATCCCAGGCACGTACCGGGCGGAGCCACACACCCACCTCGGCTACTCAGAGCACATCTCTGTTATGCTAATTCCAGCATACAGACCACTCGTCAGATGCACAAAACCGCTCCAGAAGCAGGTGAAAACCTGGCCAGCAGGAGCCATCTCTGCTCTTCAGGACTGTTTTGAGTGTACTGACTTGCACATGTTCAGGGAGGCTGCAACATATGGCGACTCTACCAACTTGGAGGAATACACCGCATCAGTGACCAGCTACATCAGCAAGTGCATTGATCACCTTCTCCAAGACCATCAACACACACTCCAACCAGAAGCCATGGATGACTGCGGAGGAGCATGCGCGCTGCTGAGGACCCAAGACTCCGCCTTCAGAGCAGGCGACAAGGCTGCCCTAAGAACAGCAAGGGCCAAACTGTCCCGGGCCATCAGAGAGGCAAAGCGTGCACATGCCCAGAGAATTCACAGTCACTTCCAGGACAGCGGCAACAAGCGGCACATGTGGCAAGGCATCCAGACCATCACCAACAACAGAACAACATCAGTTGCCTGTAACAAAGATGCCTCCATTCCATATTGCGCTGAAAGACTCTAGGTTTGAAGCACAGAACGACGTGGTGGCGAGGAAGACCACCCCTCCTTCCCAACGACCAGGTGCTCTGTCTTACCACGGCTGATGTGCGGAAAACTCTGCGTAGAGTCAACCCATGGAAGGCTGCTGGACCAGACAACATTCCTGGCAGAGTTCTCAGCGGATGTGCAGACCAGCTGGCAGATGTTCTTACCGACATCTTCAACATCTCTCTGAGCAGCTCCTTCGTTCCAACGTGCTTCAAGGCCACCACCATCGTCCCCATGCCAAAGAAGTCTTCAGTGTCCTGCCTCAACGGCTACTGGCCCGTCGCACTCACACCCATCATCATGAAGTGCTTCGAGAGGCTCGTCATGAGACATATTAAGACCCAGCTGCCCCCCTCACTAGACCCACTGCAGTTCGGGTATCGTCCAAATTGTTCAACAGACGACGCCATCGCCACCACCCTCCGTCTGGCCCTCACCCACCTAGATTTAAAGGGTAACTAAACCCTAAACCAACTTTTTTTAGTTAATGATCTGTAAGCATGGGGCTTTATTAGTACTGGTCATTGATTCAAGTAATTTTTTTGACATGTGTATAAAGTGTTTTAATTCTACAATATATGGTGTAAAAACGTCTGAGTGCTGCCCTCTTCAGGTTGAACAGTGGCTACTGCAGTTGCATTTTCCTATTGGCTGTTTGCGGTACTTCGTGACGTAAGCGGTGACAGCTGACGTAAGCAGGTTCCAGCTCACCATGCCAGATTCATGTACATGTCGTCTTGCGACCGTGTGAGGAATAATAATAACATAGAGTCTGACAGCAGCTGTCAATTAATCCGTCACTACGAGTCTCAGGTGCCCCCCCCCCCCAGCACCGCACTCGGTTCTTTCCCTCTATCCCCGCCAGGGTCTACCCACTTTTCCAGCATTTTCAAATATTTCTAGTGGGTGGAGTCAGACTCTGAGCAGGTTTTTAGTTACCCTTTAAAGGACTCATATGTTCGAATAATGTTCATAGACTTCAGCTCAGCATTCAACACAATAATTCCTCAGCACCTGATTGGAAAGCTGAACCTGCTGGGCCTGGACACCTCCCTCTGCAACTGGATCCTGGAGTTCCTGACTAGGAGACCTCAGTCAGTCCGGATCGGGAACAGCATCTCCACCGCACTGAGCACTGGGGCCCCCCAGGGCTGTGTGCTCAGTCCACTGCTGTTCACTCTGCTGACTCACGACTGTGCAGCAATGCACAGCTCAAACCACATCATTAAGTTTGCCGATGACATGACCGTGGTGGGTCTCATCAGCAAGAACGACGAGTCAGCATACAGAGAGGAGGTGCAAAGGCTAATGGACTGGTGTAGAGCCAACAACCTGTCTCTGAATGTGGACAAAACAAAAGATGGTTGTTGACTTTAGGAGAGCACAGAGTGACCACTCTCCGCTGAACATCCACGGCTCCTCTGTGGAAATCGTCAAGAGCACCAAATTTCTTGGTGTTCACCTGGCGGAGAACCTCACCTGGTCCCTCAAC
Source organism: Xyrauchen texanus (assembly GCF_025860055.1). NCBI lineage: Eukaryota > Metazoa > Chordata > Actinopteri > Cypriniformes > Catostomidae > Xyrauchen > Xyrauchen texanus. The sequence continues at coordinate 10,901,089 of NC_068314.1, forward strand.
ACCAGCTCTATTACCAAGAAAGCCCAGCAGCGTCTCTACTTTCCTCGAAGGCTGAGGAAAGCACATCTCCCACCCCCCATCCTCACTACATTCTATAGAGGAACTATTGAGAGCATCCTGAGCAGCTGCATCACTGCCTGGTTTGGGACTTGCACCATTTCGGACCGCAAAGCCCTGCAGAGGATAGTGAGGACAGCTGAGAATATCAGGGTCTCTCTTCCCTCCATCAAAGACATTTACAAAAAACACTGCATCCGCAAAGCAACCAGCATTGTGGATGACCCCTCACACAAACTCTTCACCCTCCTGCCGCCTGGCAAAAGGTACCGACGCATTCGGGCCCTCACGGCCAGACTGTGTAACAGTTTCTTCCCCCAAGCCATCAGACTCCTCAATAATCAGAGACTGGACTGACACACACACACTTGTCCTGTGTTGCACTTTAATTATTGTCACTTTATACCTGGCTGCTACCTCAATAACTGCTATGTGCATAGAACACTATCTTATAGTATGTTATGTTTACATTTGGCATTTTTAGAAACTGTCATCTTTTTGCACTACTGTGTACATTGTCTCTCACTGTGCCCATTGTCCTGTTAATTTTTTGTAATTTATTGTACTGTCCCGTACTTTTTGCACACGTTTGCACGTGCACTTTATATATGTATGTTATTTAGTCTGTGTAGTCATGTGGTTCTGTGTTTGTTCTATGTTGTTTTATGTAGCACCATGGTCCTGGAGGAACGTTGTCTCGTTTCACTGTGTACTGTACTAACTGTAAATGCTTGAACGACAATAAAAACCACTTGACCTGACTTGACTTGAAGCAAAGAATTGTGGGTTGTGAGTGCCCACGAAGGATACACCTCATGCATCCTCTGAATTCCTGTGAAAGAAGGTCGCATTCGATGGCTGCATTCGAAGTGTCCTAGTCGTTTTTATGAAACGAGACAGCCTCGATGATGTATGCGGCCAACAAATGCAAGCTCTGGAGGATGCGGCCTTCCAAATGTGACACAGCTATAGATTAAATTACTCTGATGTCACACCGCAGGAAACCGCGCTTCGAGGTTGTTTCGAGCAGCAGATTTCAATGGTGGAAATAGGCAGAGCTGCAGTTTTAATAATTGTTTAAACTTTATAGAATGTAATGTATTTTAATGTTAATAAAACTTATTATAAAGGGTTTATATATGGTTTACAGTGAATAAATTAGGATGGTTCTTTTCTGAAATATTAGAAAAACAAGTTTAAACTTGGTTCAATGAGCCTGTATCATCATATCAGACATGCAACAGGTTGATGAATACATATCCTCACATATTTAATGCACTTCAAAAGCCAAGAAATGTGATGTGATATATATATATAAACTTCCACTAGAAATGTAATATGTGTCTTTACTGTTTAATTATTAACCCACATACAATAAATCATCCATCCATCTTCAACCGCTTATCGGCTTTTTGAAGAGGGGAACCACCACCCCGTTCTGCCACGCCTTAGGCACTGTTCCAGATTTCCACGCAGTGTTGAAGAGGCGTGTCATCCATGACACCCCCTCCACATCCAAAGCTTTCATCACTTCTGGTCGGATCTCATCAATCCCTGGGGCTTTGCCACTGCAGAGTTGTTTGACTACCTCAGTGACTTCCCCCAGGGAAATAGAATCTGATCCCCCATCATCCTCCGGCTCTGCCTCTAGCATAGAGGGCGTGTTGGGATTTAGGAGTTCTTTAAAGTGTTCCTTCCACCGCCCAATAACCTCCTCGGATGAGGTCAACAGCATCCCATCTTTGCTGTATACAGCTTGGATGGTTTCCCGTTTCCCCCTCCTAAGGTGGCGGATGGTTTTCCAGAAGCACTTTGGTGCGGACTGAAAGTCCTTCTCCATGGCTTATCGATGGCCGTGGCGGGCGCTAGCTCGCTGGCCGTGGCGGGCACGGGCTCATTGGCCATGAATGGATGAGGCATGGAAGGCTGCGGAGCGACCACTGTGGGAGGAGATTTAAAGCCCTCTTCCTCTACGCCACAGTGAAAGGCGAGCCGCTAACTCGCAGAGCCCCCTCCACGAACTCGCAAAGTGTCTAGTAAGGCTCTAAAAACTCATGGATGTGATCCTCAACAGGACTGTCCCCTTGCTCGAGGAGGAGAATTCTGATGAGGCAGGCGAGGAATGAGGAACTATACGCAGCTTTATTAAAATCAACAAGAAAGCTCAGAATAAATCAAAACACAGGGAACCTAGCACAGAGCATAACAAAACATGCAAGAACTGACAAATAAACTGGGGGAAACAAGGGCTTAAATACACAAGGGAAAACAAGGAAGACCTGGGGAAACAATCAGGGAATGAGAAACAACCAATCATAAAATGAAGCAACAAAGGTCTACAAAAACAGGAAACGGCAAAACAAAAAACATAAAAGCACCACAACAAAAGATAACAGGGAATATGACAACAGGATGCACCTGAGCTCAATTTTGAGTATCATGGCAAAGGCTGTGAATACTAATGTACATGTGATTATTATTATTTTTTTATTATTTACTTGATTTATTTATTTTATACATTTGCAAAGATTTCAAAAAAGCTACTTTCACGTTGTCATTATGGGGTATTGTTTGTAGAATTTTTAGGAAAATAATGAATTTATTTTGGAATAAAGCTGTAACATAACAAAATGTGGAAAAAGTGAAGCGCTGTGAATACTTTCCGGATGCACTGTATATGACATTTGGGTGTTTCAATCAGGAGTGATGATCTCTATGCACTGTTTCCTTCCACTGTGAAAGTTTTGTAGAGCTGAAATGTGTAATAAAACAAGCTGAACAAAATTTTGAAGTCATTTTTATTTTAAAAAATGCATAATGATCCTACTGTGTGACCATCATTATTGTATTAAATTTGAATTCATTATGGATTTTATTGGATTAATAATGCTATTCAGAGTGCAGTATGTTTTCTCGTCGCAAATCCTGACATATAACAACCATTGCGCACAGAAAATTATGAAGAAAAAAACACTGAGATGCATTAAGAAAAATCTAATTCAAAATTAACTACGAATGTGGTTTGGCTGAGGCTTGTAAAAAGATTTCATGTGATTTTGTCCTATTCAGTGCATTTGGTGTTTTATGAACCAGTAAGCAGTTTCATAAGTGTTACCAATGTACAAAAACACAAAAGCTGTGTACCCAGTTGAGCTGATAATATATTTGTTAAAGTGTTTACATGGTTGTAGTTAATTCTGTTGCACCAAAATTGTTTAAAAGTAATCAGTTACATTTAAATAATACATTTAATCCTAATTAAAATTTCACAGTATATCTGAATTAACTTTAATGCTGTTGTTCCAGTACTTTAAACTCTGATTTAAATCTCAGTTATGGATTAACTATAAACTTGCAGCTGAGGTGGTTTAAATATTAAATTGACCTGCAATAAAACATGAATGACTGTAATAGAACAGTGGACATGCTCTCAGCCCTTTGAAAGTGGTTGGGGTTTGAATTAGGGTTCCACAGAATCTTTTCTTTCAAATCAGATTATGTTTGTCATTTTTCAGTATGTGTTTGGCCCCCGATAATTGCCGCCTGTGGCTATATTATTATTATATTTACAAGGATGTTTTATTTCTGCCCTAAAACTGATTGTGCAGTCCAAACTGTAAGGCCTAGAGACTTGAAACTTTGGGGAATGGTAGTACTCCGGCTGGCTAGCCATACGCATTGAATCGAGCCAATCAGCCCATAGGTGGCACTATAGTTAACAAAACAAAATATGTTCACATTTTGGACCAAAAGTCTTGAACTGTAATAGGGTAGAAACAAAATTATTTTTCCCTCTGATTTCTTGTGTTGTGCCAAAACGTTTTCCCCCCATGTCAATGTTTTGCGCCGCCCCTTCGTTTTCACGTTATTTTGAATTGTTTAAAGGGTAACTAAACCCTAAACCAACTTTTTTTAGTTAATGATCTGTAAGAATGGGGCTTTATTAGTACTGGTCATTGATTCAAGTAATTTTTTTGACATTTGTATATAAAGTGTTTTAATTCTACAATATATGGTGTAAAAACGTCTGAGTGCTGCCCTCTTCAGGTTGAACGGTGGCTACTGCAGTTGAATTTTCCTATTGGCTGTTTGCGGTACTTCGTGACGTAAGCAGGTTCCAGCTCACCACGCCCTTGGTACGAGTTACCACGCCCATGGCAGTATAAAAACCATCTCGTTTCGTCAAAACCACTGTAGCGAGTCAGGAGTTGGAATTGCGAGGATTGAAAACGATCAGGATAGAGTATTTTAGCATCTATTTAGCATAGCATTTATATAGTTATTTAGATTATTTCGTGTAGCCTAGGTAGTTAATTAGCATATTTGTTAGTGTAGTATTGTTAGAAGCATAGTTATTTAGTAGCATAGTATTGCGTCAGTTAGGATAGCTTCAAGTTAGCATAGATTATCTGTATTTAGTACAGTGGTCAGGATGGTACGTAGGTGTAGTGTTTCTGGTTGCAACAGCACTGCTGGACTGTATAGCTTTCCAGCAGACTTGGAAATTAGGCGCCAGTGGTTGCATGTCCTTGTTCTGGAAGACCGCGAGTTCCCGCCTAGAGCTGGAGGAGTGTGCAAAGTGCATTTTACGCGGGATTGCTTCTCCAATGCAATGGAGGTGGAAATGGGCTTCTCCAAACAGCTCAGCTGAAAGCGACGCAGTGCCAAACGCTGCTCCTCCTGCATGGACTCCACCACCTCAGCGGCGTCTTGAGGTGAGTGATCATATATATTTGAATCACAATTTATGGTTAGGCTAAAGTTAATCCGCTGGGGTCGACAAAGCTGCGTTAGCGATCGCGGGAGTGTTAAGCGTATTGCACCCTTATACATTGTATTACGGTATTGACTACCTGTATAGTTTTATTTGGAGGTATACGGTTTTGTACATGATGACGTTATGCTTTACGTCACATTCTTCTAAGTTGAGAGAACAGCTAACTGATGTTATGGTCAAGTGAAGCTTGCTAAATAAAAATCCTGCTAAAAGGATAAACATCACTGAACAGCGTTTCGTTTGTTTTTCCTGCACGCGAGTGAAGGTGAATGTGCACTCGGATGCTCAACAGGGAGTTAAAACCACAGTTTTGTCCACAGACAATTCACCTCCTCCTCCACAGTGTATGAATGCATACGTATACATTTATTTGAAGAAACATGGTACACTGACAATGTCTTCAGACTTTTATAATATTAGTTTGCAAGTAAATCTGTGATTTCCAAAATGATTATAGATTATCAAATGTCACCTTCATTTTTACATATCCTAAAAATATTGAAAACATATTTGTCAAGTTGCCAGACATGATTAACTGTCACATTGTTTTAGGGATATGTTTACATATGACTGGAATTATATTATGTGTTTATTTTTCCATTATCTTCGTTTCTGTCTCTCGTCATTTCTATATGGCTGAGTCCGAAAACTGTAAAATGCTATCTTAAAACCAGCCCAAAAATGCCCCATAGGCAAGGCCTATGTACTATGGCAAGTCTCTAGCCCATGAAAACAATTGTTTTTCCTACCATGACAAGACAATACATTTTGTGGGATTATATCTCCCAATCAAAATGTCGTAGAGACAGAGGGGCAGGGTCATTTCACTCGGGGCTACCAATCAGTCTTTAAGTATCATCTTGGAAATGGTGTAGCCATGCCCTAGCAACCATTTACAGCACCATAGGAACCACCCCCATAGACTTCCATTCAAAATGGCTCAGAATAATATCTTCAGAACAGAATTCTGTAGACATTTGGGGATTGGATCTTTTGAGTCAGGTTAATAATCAGCCAATAAAAATCTCTCTGGTCACTTGTTAGCCAAGACCTAACAACCATTTAGAGCACCCTTGCAACCAGCCCTATTGACTTCCATTACAAATGGCTGAGAGGGATATCTTTGGATCAGAATGGACTACAGACATGACAGTTGACTTGTATCAATTGGGTGAGCAATCAGTCTTCATGTATCCACTTGAAAAACTACTTATCCACACCCTAGCAACCATATAGAGTACCCTAGCAATCAGCCTCATTGACTTCCATTCAAAATGGCTGAGTGTGATATCTTTGGATCAGAATATCCTAGAGAAATGACAGTTGGCTTTTCTTGCTTGGGTGAGTAATCAGACTTTTGGTATCTTCATGGAAACTACTTAGCCATGCCCTAGCAACCATTTAGAGCACAGTAGCAACCAAACCCCATTGACTTCCATTCAAAATGCTTGATGGGGATCTCAGGATCAGAATGTCATAGAGACTCCTGGTTTCGTTCAATTGATTTAGGGTAGCAAGGAGCCTTAGCAACCAAGTATCAAATCACACATCTCTGCACCAGAACATCGTAGCAACTTACGGTTTCATTCATTTGTCTCAGGGTAAAAAGGAGCCTTTTGAGTATCACCCTGGTAACTGCCTAGCAACCAGATGGGGTTAACCAAGCAACCAAGTAACAAATCACATATCTCTGCATCAGAACATTGTAGACACTTCCAGTCTCTTTTATTTGACTCAGGGTAGCAAGGAGCCTTTTTAGTATCATCTTAGTAACTGCCTAGCAATCAAATGAGGTTACCCTAGCAACCATGTAACAAATCACATATCTCTGCACCATGCGTTAGTAGAGACTTCCAGTTTCATTCATTTGATTCAGACAAAACAAACAAAAATCATATTCCTGAATTATGTTGCTTCAAAAATATGGATTCAACAACTAGAGTTGTATGGATTAATTTGATGCTGCCTTTATGTGCATTTTACAGCTTCAAAATGTTGTTACCCAATTTTCTACAAATTTAGTTTAGGCAGGATCTATTCTGTCAATTTGTATTATTTGGCATCCACTGGATAATTTCTGTAAATTCTGATTGTTTTGTTTAATTCTTCACATGTGCTTGAACACTGATGATTGTCGCTTGCCGCTATATTTATTATTATTATTATTATTATTATTATTATACTTTATTTTATTTTATTTTTCTGCCCTAAAGGTGTCTGGGCATCGTAGACCATAAGTTGCAGATATCCCAAACTTGGCAGGATGGTTCCAAATATCCCCACTACTCAGGCATACAGACACACACATCCGTCGGACACTAGGTCTTACTTTTGCGAATAAAACAAAAAAAAGTATATTTTGGGCCATAAATCTTGGGCCGTGAGAGCTAGAAACAAAATAGTTTTTCCTCTGATTCCTTGTGTAAAGCTGAAGAGTGACACTGTCAGAATTTTGCTGAGTACCTTCATTTTCCTCTATTTTGGATTGTTTGAAAAAAAAAATTAAAAACAACTCGTCCTAGGCCGTTTGCCCGATCGGAACCAAACCAGTGCACAGCAGAGTCCCATTATGAAAAGCTATCAAAGTAATTTTGAAATTATGATTTATCTTCAAGCAAATTCCGTAGTGGGCATGTCTATTTTACTTAAATGGTTCTAACACTTTAAAAGAATGAGATATTGTCAACAAATTTGGTACACATATGTATGGAGTGATTCTAAGGACACAAAAAGCTATTGAGCTTCTCTACTTCTTGATGGCATTATAATACATTTTGTAAAATGTTTTTTCTGTCATAAATGTGTGGGCATCAAACAAAAATCACAATTTGGGCTATAACTCTTGAACCATATGAGCTAGAAACAAAATATTTTTTTCCTGTAATTCCATGCGTCTTGCGTTTTGTAACTGTCAAATTTTTGCTCTGTCCTTTCTTTTTCCCACTATTTTGGATTGTAAAATTTAAAATCTCATCCTAGGCTGTTTGCCCGAAGGAACCAAACCATTCTATTATGAAAATGTATTAAAGGAATTTTTTAATTCTGATTTATTGTCAAACAGTACACCAAAACATTCATAATGGACATGTCCATTTTACTAAAACGGTTATAACTTTTGAACAGATTTTGAACAGATATTATCACCAAATTTGGTACATGTATGTACAGGCCTTTTGTGGATATACAAAAAATATTGCACACCTTTGCCTCTTGGTGGCGCAATAATAATAAAAATAAATTTATTGGCTCCAACTATGAAACCGTAGTTCCGATTGACTCAATTTTGCATGCAGTGTATTTTTGTTCAAGGTGCCATCAAGGTCTAAAAAATATGGCCGCCATCGACCAATCAGCTTTTAGCAGCTTTTATTTAGGGTTAATTAAGGCCGATCTGAACTAAACTTGGTAGGCCTATTTGTCTCTTGGCTCAAGATGTCTGTGCAAAATTTGACAAAAATTGGCCACCGGGAGGCACTATCACATTTTACATGCATGTAAATTGTTGTATATACTGCTGTGTTTCAAAAAGAAACACATTATTTAGACCATGGTGTAAACCTCCTCATTCTGAACAACTTTGCCCCAAGTACTTTTGGTTTTAAACTAAACTTTCAATAAATACTTGAGATTATTTTAAAGATTACTTTTTCGAACAAATCGTTCGCCCGATTGGAACCAAGCTATTGTAGAAAGATTCTCTGGAGTCCCAAAATGAAACGTTATCAAATACATTTTACATTTGTAATTTATCTTCAAACGAGATGCCAAAACGTTCGTAATGGGTATGGCCACTTTTACTAAAATGGTTATAACTCTATACATATGTGTACCAAATTTGGTGATATTATCTGATTCTGTTAGAGTCTTTCTAGGGACACACAAAAACAATTGTGCATGTCCTCATCTTGGTGGCGTTATATTAGGGGGGAAAAAATGTCTGCCTTAAAAGTGTCTGGGAGTCAGAGACCATAGGTCACAGAGGCCCCAAAACTGACAGGATGGTTCCAAATCCTCCCCACTACTGAGGAATACAGACACACATCCGTCAGAGACTAGACGGCGCTATTGTGAACAAAACAATCAAAAATCACAATTTGGGCCATAAATCCTGGGCCATAAGGATTAGAAAGAAATCCATATTTCTGTGATTCCTTGCGTCATGACGAAGAGTTTTGCGACTTTCAAATTTTTGCTCCACCCTTTTGTTTTCCTGCTATTTGGGATTTTTTGAAAAAATTCTAAATGAACTCATCCTAGGCCATTCGCCTATTCGGCACCAAACCAGTGCAGGTAGATTCAGCAGTGTCCCAGAATGAAAAGTCATCAAAGGAATTTTTTAATTGATTCATCGTCAAGCGGTATGCCAAAATATACATAGTGGATGGGGCCACTTTTACTAAAATGTTATAGCTCATGAACAGAACGAGATAATATCACCACATATGATACACTTATGTATGAGGTCATTCTGAGGACAAACTCAAATATTTTGCACCTCTGCCTCTTGGTGGCACCATAATGGTTAAAAAAAATGTCTCTGACTATAAAAACGTTGGTCCAATCGACGTCCAATCGAAGTTCTATTAGGACAATCGCATATTTTGAAAAAAATGGCCGCCATCGACAATCGGCTTTCAGCAGCTTTTATATAGTCAATTTGTATTATTTTGCATCCACTGGATCATTTCTGTAAATTCTGATTAATTTGGTTGTTTCTACACATGTGTTTGGACCCCGATGATTGTTGATTTTTTCATATGTTATATTATTATTATTATTATTATTATTATTATTCTGCCTTAAAACTGATAGTGGAGCCTGTACCGTAAGGCGTAGAGACATTAAACGGTCAGATGGTAGTACTCACCGTCGCTACTCAGGCAAGATGGTGGCGCTATAGTGAGCAAAACAAAACCTTTTAGAAAAATGGCCATAACTTTTTAACTGTTTGTCACAGACTCATGTGTCTTATATCAATGGAATCTGTTGAAAAGTTGAACATTATGTATGCCTTCAATTTCATTTCTGGCATGAAAAGATTTCCGCCATATTGGATTTTTTGCTAAACCTACCTTTGCAAACTAGTCCAATGCCGTTCGTCCGATCGGGACCAAACCAATGCCAAATGATGCTATGGAGTGTCAATATCAATAAATATTTAAAAAGTTCAAACTTTCGATTCCCGTTAGCTACGATATGTGAAAACACAGGAAGTATGAATGGCCACTTTTACGTAAATGTTATAACTCGTGAACAAAATGAGATATCTTCACTAAACTTCACATTGTTATGTATGGGCTCTATCTGAGGATACACAAAAAAATCCACATAGTTTTGCAACTTGGTGGTGCTATATGAAACTATGGAACCGTTTGTCTGATCAACTTCAAACTTTGCATGCAGTGTCTTTGTCTCAGGTCCCATAAAATTTTATTAGGACATTTGCGTATGTGTAAAAACATGGCTGCCATCAGCCAATCAGCTTTCAGCAGCTATTAGACAAGGTTAACAAAGGTTGATCAGAATGAAACTCGATGGACCTATTTGACTCTTGGCCTAAGAGGTCTGTGCAAAGTTTTTAAAAATCATCCACTGGGTGGCACTATCACGATTTTTGTGCGTGTTAATGGTTGTATAACGCAGCGTTTTAAAAAAGCACAAGTAATTCATAGCATATGATAGCTCTTCTCATTCTGAACAACTTTACCTCAAGAACCTTATTTACCTTATTTGCGGTAACTTGCCATTTTTTATCATTCCCAGACATTTTGCACAAAAAACACAAGTCTGAGGGATTCCCATTGCTTTCTTTCTTGTTTGACAGTGGCCAAACAAATGCTTGAAAAGCCTGACGCATTTGCAAC